>NC_057832.1:99768423-100071454 GCF_910594005.1 Cervus elaphus | reverse complement strand
GACCAGAAAAAATATAAATATCTATCAATTGTGTGGCTGGCACTTTGCTGTATACTTTGAAACTAACACAACATCGAAAATCAACTATACTCCAATAAACATTTTTTTTAAAAACTGTGTAGCTGGTAAATTACTATACAGCCATACAATGCAATACTTTCAGCCATGAAGAAGAATCAGATCAATCTAAATATGCTAATATAGAACAATTCCAACAATATATTTTTAGTAAAAATAAAAAGACAGGTGCAGAAAGAATACTCCATGTATTCTTTATGTATTTACTCTAATTTGTTCAAAAATAAAGATAACATATCTATATGTGTAGTGAAAGTGAAAGTCACTCAGCTATGTCCAACTCTTTGCAACCTCATGGACTATACACTGCACGGAATTCTCCAGGCCAGAATACTGGAGTGGGTGGCCTTTCCCTTCTCCAGGGGATCTTCCCAACCCAGGGATCGAACCCAGGTCTCCCACATTGCAGGCGGATTCTTTACCAGCTGAGCTACAAGGGAAGCCCAAGAATACTACAGTGGGGAGCCTACCCCTTGCCCAGCGGATCTTCCCGACCCAGGAATGGAACCAGGGTCTCCTGATTGCAGGCAGATTCTTTATCAACTGAGCTATCAGGGAAATCCCATACCTATATGTATACATATGCAAATTTTAATTCTGGAAAGATACACTAAAAACTAACAGATGTGATACCTCTGGGGAGAAACTGGAGAATTAGTGATCTAAAGAGAAGAGAGATTTGGTCTCCCTTGTATACTATTTTATCAGGCTTAAAGAGTGATTTTCAGTTTAAACAAAAATAATTAAAAAAAAAATGACAGGCGGGTAAGGTTGAGTTCAATAATAAGAAATCATATTTACATATGTAAGTGAGCATAACTTTTTTATGTGTTCTACAAGTTTGCCCAGTATAGATACTGGTAACAGTCTAATGACCTGGGTGTTCAAAAACACTAAAGACTGTTAAAAAAAAAAAAATCTTAAAAATAGCTCAAGGACAATATACAAACTGAACCTTAAAACGCATGTTGTTGTTTGGTCGCTAACTCATGTCTGACTCCCTGCGACTCATGGACTGCAGCATGCCAGGCTTCCCTATCCTTCACTATCTCCCGGAGTTTGCTCAAATTCATGTCCACTGAATAGGTAATGTCATCCAATCATCTCATCCTCTGTTGCCCCCTTCTCCTCCTGCCTTCAATCTTTCCCAGCATCAGGGTCTTTTCTAACGAGTCGGCTCTTCACATCACGAGGCCAAAGTGTTGGAGCTTCAGCATCAGTCCTTCCAATGATATTCAGGACTGATTTCCTTTAGGAATGACTGGTTTGATCTCCTTGCTGTCCAAGGGACTCTCAAGGGTCTTATCCAGCACCACAATTTGAAAGCTAATTCTTTAGTGCTCAGCCTTCTTTACGGTCCAGCTCTCACATCTGTATATGACTACTGGAAAAACCACCGCTTTGGGTGTACAAATCTTTGTTAGCAAAGTGATGTCTCTAGCACTGTCTAGGTTTGTCATAGCTTTTCTTCAAAGGAACAAGCGTCTTTAATTTCAAGGCTGCAGTCACTGTCCAGTGATTTTGGAGCCCAAGTAAATAAAATCTGTCACTGTTTCCATTGTTTTCCCATCTATTTGCCATGAAGTGATGTGACCAGATGTCATGATCTTAATTTTTTGAATGTTGAGTTTTAAGCCAGCTTTTTTATTCTCCTGTTTCACCTTCATCAAGAGACTCTTTAGTTTCTCTTCACTGTCTGCCACTGAAGTAGTATCACTTGCATATCTGAGGTTATTGATATTTCTCCTGGCAATCTTGATTCCAGCTTGTGCTTCATCCAGCCTGGCATTTTGCATGATATACTCTGCAAATAAGTTAAATTAGCAGGGTGACAATATACAGCCTTGACGTTCCAATTCTGAACAAGCCCATTGTTCCATGTCCGGTTCTAACTGTTGCTTCTTGACCTGCGTACAGGTTTCTCAGAAGAAAGGTAAGGTGGTCTGGTATTTCCATCTCTTTTAGAATTTTCCACAGTGACTGTAAGTACCATCTGCAAGCTAATAATTCCAAAATTTATATCCTGAGCCTCTACCTCTCCCTTGATTTGATTTATATATGGGGATTGTCTACCTTATATCCTCTACTTAGATGTCAAATAGGCATGTCAAGCTTAACACAGCCAAAAGAGAACTCTTGACTGACTTCCACAATCCTTCTTGTCTCAGTCTGCTCCGTCACATTTAATGACACCATCATCCATCCAGTTGCTTAAGACAAAAACTTTGGAGTCATCCTGATTTTTCTCTTTCCTTCATATCTCACAATAAATCCTGTTCATACTATTTTCAAAATATATCTCATACTTAATTATTCTCACAACTTATACCACTATACCCTGCACCAAGGCACCACCATCTTTTTAGGAGACTATTGCAGTATTTTTCTAAATAGCCTTTATGCTTCACTTTTACCATTTCCCACAATCCATTCTCCACCTGGCAGTTACAGGAAGCTTTAAAAAATGTAAATCACACAGAAACAAAAAAATGTAAATCACATCCCATACTACCCTGCTTAAAACTGTCCAATAGTTCCCCCGCTTAGAATAAAGAAATGTCACAAATTCCGTTTTAGACACGCTGAACTTGAGGGGTAAATGCCATGTAAGTGGAGACATGAAGAAAGCAAGTATTTGGCTCTCAAGAGCAATTTAGGAAGAATTACAAAGTGGCCTGACTTCTTCATGTATAACTGAAAAATGAAAACCGTGGATTTGGAAAAAAAAATACCTAAAATAATTTGAAAAAAGAAGGGCAGAGGCATGGGACCAAGACTTGAGAACTCCAATTCCTTAAAGGCCTGGTAGAAGAAGGATCAACAAACAAGACTTAGTATGAGAAGCCAGACACAAAAAGAAAACCAGAGCTGATGCCAGAGAAGCAGAGGAAAAAGGATGTTTCAAAATGAAGAGAGATCAGGTAAGGTGGAAACTGAAAAACATCACTTGATTGGACAACACATAAGTCACCTGTGACTTTAACAAGAGCTACTTCAAAGAAAAGAGGAGATGTGGCAATGAAGACCTCAACTCTAGTCAATATTTTCACAAACTTGGCTCTGAAGAAAAGGGGAAGACCAGAAAGATCTTCAGTCTAACGCTCTCCCAACTGAGCTATTTCGGAGAGGCTAGAAGACCAGAAAGATAAAACTTGAGCAAGCTCAAATGCTAAAGGGATGACTTGATCAAAAGAAAGGGTCTGAACAGATAAGTGATAAAAATGTAAATATTCTGAAAAGTCTGAAAAGGCAGGAAGGGGTGGAATTGAGGAAAAGACAGAAGGATACAACAACCACTGATAAGATCAGACATAAAACTGTACTTGGAAAAGCCATGCAAAAACTGTATGTGCTAAATACCTAGGTTAAAAAGTTTATTTAGCCTTATGTAATGTAAAATAACCTAAACTCAACTCTTCTGCCTGAGTAACTATAGATATTGACAATTACTAATTCATTCAATAAATATTTATGAAAAGTCAGCTATAAATGGGGCAGTGTTCTAGTCCTGTGGAAGGTGACAGAGAATAAGACATTATTTTTCCGTTTAAGAAGCCCATAGTTACATAGGGAGCTCAGTCCCCGGTGCTTTGTGACAACGTAGAGGGGTGGGATGAGGAGGGGGTGGCAAGGAGGCTCAGGAGGGAGGAGATATATGTATGTTTACTAACAGCTGATGCACATTGTAAGGTAGAAGCTAACACAATATTGCAAAGCAACTGTCTTCCAATTAAAAAAAAAAAGCCCATAGGTAAGTTCGAAAACAAATCCTTGCAAAGCAATTCAATATAAGTACTGTGATCCTTTGTATATACAAAAGAAGGTGATGGCACAAAGAAGAGGCACAACAGCATGGACTCTGAAGTCTGAGAGACGGTCTGAATCCTAATTCTGACATTTATTAGCTATATGCACTTCGTGCAAGTTCTGCAGCTTCTCTGTAAGCCTCAGTTCTTCATCACAGAAGGGGATGAGAAAGCTAATTACCTCACAAAGTTATGAGGATTAAATGAATTAATATTTGTAAAACACCCTGAACAGAGGCAAACACACAGTAACTACCCAGTATTATTAATCTATTTGTATTAAAAGAGAGGACAGAAAAAAAGCTGTGTAACGTACACTTGGGTGGGTCTTAGGAAGGATTTAGGAAATGGCAGACTAAGAAAGAAATGGTTATGTGTAGAATCATGACACAGTGTGGTACTGCAGGAAACTGCAACTTAAAAAAATCTTACCCTCCCAACCTAGCTTCTTCTAAGAACTTAAAGCAACTAACTGCAAATAGTTCTATAGCTGAAATATAAAATGAAAGACATAAGTGGTGAGGCTGTAGTCGTGGAAAAGGTCAGAAAAATTAGAGTAAAGAGGAAAAATTGGCAAGACTTTGTGACCAACTGTACAAGGGGTGAGCAAAAGAAAGGAATCTAATGTGATTCTCAGATTTCTGGCTTCATTCACTAAATTGATGAGGTAGCCATTAAATTAGTCAGAATAAGGGACACTGGAGCAAGAACAGGTTTGGCAGGAAAGATAATGAAATTGTTTTCAGACAAGCTGAATTTAAGGCACTCATTCATTAGTCATTGGAGTGGCACTGTCTAGTAGCCACTGGCAAACAGGCCAGGAAAAGAGGTCTGATCTATGTTGTCAGGATATTAATGACATCACCCAGAGGAAAATATAAGAATGAGGTGGGAAACAAACAGATATACTCTTGGATATCAGTATTAAGCACCAGATAAAGAAAAACTAATGAGAAATTCAAGCAATAAAAAGGGTAACTAAGAGCTCTTTAGGAATACAGATTGTGTCTAGTTATATATTCCCAGGCTTTAGCAAAGGGGCTAGTTGAAATCAAAATCTAGAGAAACTGGGTAGGATGAAGACTAAGAGATATCTAATGAATTTGGCAGTTAAGAAGTTATTACCTTAGCCAAGAAGACTTGAGTAGAACAATGGAGGCAGAAGTGCAATAGACTGAAGAGGAAAAAAAGAAATTAAACAATTGAGTCTATTCTTCCAAAACCTTGGCTGTGAAGAAAAAAGAAAATAGTGCATCAGCTAGAAAAAAATCTAAACAGTTATTCGTATGATAAATTGAGGAGAAACAGAGTCTACTTGGTAAAATAAGAGAAAACATTTAAATACAGAACAGGTTTAAGAGAATCCCAAGCTGCCACTAGTAGTATGTAATGATTTATACAATATTAAATATAACACAATTCACTGATAAAGGACTAAAAAAGCAAAATATCAAAATGCTGACACAAGTATCAAATGGAATTACTATAGATGATTTTCTTCTTGTTTCAAGTTTTTAATATTTTCCAAATTTTAATGAGCTGTATTCCTTTTTTAAAAATTGAAGTATAGCTGGTATACAGTATTATATATTTTACAGATGTACAATATAGTGATCTACAATTTTAAAGATATTTCATTTAGTTATTATAAAACATTTGTTATATTCCATAGGTTGTATAATATATCCTTGCAGCTTATTTTCTACCTAATATTTCGTACCTCTTAATCTCCTATCCCTATATTGCCCCTCCCCCCTCCTTTACCCTACAGGTAACTACTAGCTTGTTCTCTATATCTGTGAGCTTGCTTCTTTTTTTTTGCTCTATTCACTAGATTGTTATGTTTTTTATATTCCACATTTAAGTAATATCATACAGCATTTGTCTTTCTCTGACTTATTTCACCTAGCAAAGTGCCTACCAAGTCCACCCATGTTACTGCAAATGGCCAAATCTCATTCTTTTTTATGACTGAGTAGTATTCCACTGTATATATACACCACATCATCTTTATTTATTAATCTGTTGATGGACACTTAAGCTGTTTCCATATACTGGCTTTTATAAATAATGCCACTATGAGAGTTTGTATTCCTTTCACAGTGGTGGTAGGAAGTGGAAGACAATAAGCTTTACCAAAATTAAAGCTGCCTCAGGGGCAGAAAAGACAAGTAATTCTAACTTGAAGAAGACAAGATAATAGAGACAAAATATCAGCAGGCAGAGAACAGAAAAGAAATGGAAGGAAAAAAATAAAACCAATGCAGAAATGAAATCTTCATTGTAACTAACACAAAGGAGTACAAACACTGCTGAAAATATAGTAAAGCATTTCTTGCTTGAGAAAGGCAAGTGAGGTATTAACATAAACAAACTCTGGAAACCATACAGCATTGCTGAAAGAATTAAAGAAAATCCAAATAAATGGAAAAATATCCCATGTGCAGGGATTAGAAGACAACGTTAAAAGATGGTGATATCTTCACACTGATGTACAGATGGCAATCCCCATAAGAACCCCAGCTGAGTTCTTCCTACAAATTGACAAATTTGTCAAATTTGTCAAATTTATATGGAATTGCAGGGACACAAAATAGCCAAAACAAACCTGAAAAAGAATAAAATAGGAGAATTCACATTTTCTGATTTCAAAACTATGTCCAAAGCAACAGTAACTGAGGCACTATGGCACTGGCACATGGACAGACATATAGATTAATGGAACAGAATTAAAAGCCCATAAATAAGCCTATACATGTTTAAGGTTGACTGGTTTTCAACAAGAATGCCAAGACTATTCAATGGGGGAAAGCACAGTCTTTTCAACAGGACAGTCAATTAAGATAACCTTTACCACATGCATAAATATTAGAGCAAAACTATAAAATTCTTAGAAAAAACACAGGTCTTCATGATCCTGGATTTGGTAAAAGATTCTTAGATAGACAACAAAACAAAAGCAAAAAAATAAAATAACAACAGTAAGATAAACCAGTCTTCACCAAAATTTAAAACTTTTATGCTTCAAAGGGCACAATTAAGAAACTGATAAGACAACCACAGAACGGGAAAAATATTTGCAAATCATATATTTGACAAAGGACTTGAAATACATTAAAAAAAAATGTAAAGAGAGCTAAAATGTATAAAGAGTTCTTACCATTCAATAATAAAGACAAATAATCCAATTAAAAATTGAGCAAAGGATCTAATAGCCATTTCTTCAAAGAAGACATACAATTAGCCAACAAGTACATGAAAAGATGAACAATGTCAATCATACCTTAAAAGAAAAAAAACTAGAAAGAAGGAGGAAAGAAAAGAGAAAAACAAGGAAAGATGCTTGACATCATTAGTCATGAGGGAAATGCAAGTCAAAAAGTACAATGAGATGCTACTTCATACCCACTAGGATGACTGAAATCAAAAAATCAGATAACAACAAGAGTTGGCAAGGATGTGGAAAAACTGGAACCCTCTTAGGCTGCTGGTAGGAATGTAAAATTCCACCCACTTTGGAAAACAGTTTGACAGTTTCTGAAATGATTAAATGTCAAGCATAGTTACTAACTGACCCAACAATTCTATACCTAGATACGTGTGTGTTTACATGTGTGTGTAAAGTTGCTCAGTCATGTCCAGCTCTTTGTGACCTCATAGATGTAGCCTGCCAGGCTCCTCTCTCTATGGGATTTCCCAGGCAAGGATACATTTCCTTTTCCATGGGATCATCCTGACACAGGGATCGAACCCTCGTCTCATGTCTCCTCTATTGGCAGGCAGGTTCTTTACCATTGCACCACCAGGGAAATCCTACTTAGGCACGTACCTAAAAGAAATGAAAACATATGTCCACACAGAGATCGATACACAAATGTTTATTTACAACAGCCAAAAAGTGAAAAACAATCTATATATCCATTAATGGGTAAACAAAATGTGGTCTATCCATATAGTGGAATATTATTTAGCCAGAAAAAGGAATGAAGTACTGATATCTGCAGCAAATTAATAAACTTAAAAAATAGTATGGAAGTGAAAGATGGCAGTCAAAAAGACTATGATTCCATTCACAGGAGGAAGTCCGTAGCAGGAAAATATAGAGAGAAAGCAAGCAGATTATGGTTACTTAAGAGCTAGGGTAGAGGGTGAGGGAGAAGAGGAGCAGGAAGATAAGGGAGGGACAACTTAACGGACATAGGGCTTCTTCTTGAGGGGATGAAAATATTCTAAAATTGACTGTGGTAATAATTCCACAAGCCTGAATATACTAAAAATCACTGAATTGTACACTTTAAATAGTGAACTGTACAGTATGTGAATTAAATCTCAATAACGCTACTAAAGCCATATAAATGGATATGTTAAAGTTGAAAAGGATTAACTACTCCTGTGCTAAAGAAAATAAGTCAAAAATTGAACTACAAAAATATTCAGAAAATAAATACAAGAAACCTATAACTTACAAGACACAACTCAAGTACTGTTCAGAAGAAAACTCAAAATTTAACACCCAGGTGGTGCAGTGGTAAAGAATCCGCTTGCCAATGCAGGAGATGCAGGTTCAATCCCTGGGTCGGGGAGATTCCCCTGGAGAAGGAAATGGCAACCAACTCCAGTATTCTTGCCTGGGAAATCCTGGATTCTCTGTGGACAGAGAATCCTGGTGGGCTACAGTCTCTGGGGTTACAAACAGTCAGATATAACTAAGCACGAATACAAACATACACAAACACAAGAATGAAAAGAACATTAAGGATTCCACACAAGAAGACAGGAAAACAGCCACAAAATAAACCTAACAAACGCTAAAGGAAGGATTTAAAACAGTGAAAGAAAAATATAAATAAGAAAAAAGAAAATAACAGAACTAATTTTTTAAAAAATCCAAGACCTGGTTGTAAACAACAACAACAAAAAGGCAAGGCCTCACATATACTAAATAAGAAGTGATAATGAGTAAAGTGACAGTGTAGTCACAGACACAGGAAATTTTTTTTTAATCACAAAAGAGTACCTTGCTCATGTTACACAAATAGTTTTGAAAACGTGGGTGAATCAGATTATTTTGTAGGATAATACAAATTGGCAAAGCTTCCTCACAAAGATATAAATGATAAGCAAATTAATCATAGAAGTAAAGAGGTTAACTGTCAAACAGCTAGTCTCCTCCCAAAATACTCAAGGTCCAATAATCTCACAGGCAATTCAACCAAGCATTTAACTCGAATGCCATTTAACCAGAGAGGAGAAAAAAGCATAGAAAAATAAAAGTTTGAAATTATTTTTATGAAAGTGGCATAATCCAACAAAGATAAAATACATAAAAGAAAACTACAAAGCAATTTAGCTTAAGAGGAATGATGCAAAATTTCTAAATAAAGTTTAGCAAATAGAACCCAAGAGCACATATAAAATAATACACAATAACAAAGTGAATTGATTTAGAAAAGCAAGGATGGTCCAGTGAGAGTAAATCTATTCGTACAACTCACCAAAATAGTAAACAAAGGAAAAAAAAATCACATAATTCCCCACAGAGGCTTAAATTTTAACTTCCATATTTTAAAAAATCTTTATAAAATGGTAAGAGCTGACTAACATAGTATGTACACTTTAACTTAAAGTCAGGCCTAATATTAATAGGAAAGCACTAAAAAACTCACATTTAAGTCAGGAATAAGACAAAAATCCACTACTATTATACTGTTTAATATTTTTGGAAAGTACTAACTAAACTGATTTGCCAAAAAAAAAGAAATAAGTATAAAAACCGGAAAAGAGAAGATAAAGTTATCTTTATTTGCTAACGATATTGTGTGCAGTCACTCAGTCATGTCTGACTCTGTGTGACCCGGTGGACAGTAGCCCACCAAGTTTCTCTGCCCATGGAATTTTCCAGGCAAGAATACTGGAGTGGGTTGCCATTTCCTCTTCCCGGGGATCTTCCCAACCTAGCGATCTAACCCGCGCCTCCTAGTCTCCTGCATTGGCAGGTGGATTCTTTACCACTGAGCCACCTGGGAAGCCCAATGATATTATTTAACTGCAAAACCTTAGAAAAACAACTGGGAAACCATAACAGATAGTACTGAGATTCCAAAGGTGGCCAAGTACAAAATTAATTCTCAGAAATGAATAGCATTACCATGTTCAAAGAGCAAGATAAAAGATATAACAGCAATAGAAGCCCCATTTACAATAGCAACAAAAAAAGGTAAAATACCAGGAATACATATAAAAGAAATGATAAAAGGTCTACATGAAAAAAACTAAATTGCTGTCGAGGGATACAAAAAAAAATTGAAAAACAAGAAATGAATGTACACCCTCTTCCTGAACAGGAGACTGAACCTTAAAAAGAAGTCAATGATCTCTAAATCAATCTTCAAATATAATGCAGTATCAATAAAAATACCAAAAGATGGGGGGAGGGAGTTCAATAAACTAATTCTAAGTTTTACAGAACAAACAAAGAGTATCCAGGAAAACTCCAAGAAGTAGAATGAAAGAGGATTATAATCAAAGAATGATATTACTAGGTATAAATAGGTAATCTGATCAATGAACAGAATAAAAGTCTAGTAAAAATACCAAATTATATATAAAAACTAAGCACACCAATAGGCAATACTTCAATACTGTGATAACTGGGTAGCCACCTAGAAGAAAAGTGAAGTTAAATCCTCCCTAAATACTTTACCTAACTAAATTTTGTATCAATAAGTGCATTTAACTTAAAAATAAATTATAAAATTACCAAGAAAAAAAACACAAGAATTTTAATTTTAATTAGCAATATCAATAAGATTGAAATAGGAAAGCCCTTTCTTATGATCAAAAAAACCTAAAATAAAAAAAAGATTAATAATTAAACTATACAAATATTTTAATTTCTGCTGAAAAAATATATTGTAAACAAAGTCAAAAGCTAAATGAAACTGTGACAAGTACCTGCAACACAAAACTGAGACAAAGAACTAATTTCTGTAAAACAGCTCCTACAAACAATATTAAACATTCCAACAGAGAAATAAAAAATATAACCAGGTGAATAGGAAATATAAGCAGATGTTATAAATAAAGGAAACAAATATGGCTGTATGTTTTTTATAGCTATTGAAAAGATGAAGAAAAATATACCTTTTAAATTGGCAATGTAAAAAAAGTTTAATAACCCACTCTGTTACCAAAGCTATGGGAAGCCAGAGCTCCAACATCAATGAACACAATCTGGCACAACCTCTATGAAAGGCAACTGACAATACCTATCAAAATTTAAATAGCACATATCCTTTGACCCAGCAATTGTACTTCTAGGAGTTTATTCTAAAGACAGAGTCACTAATGTGCAAAATTATATACATACAAAAATATTAACTGTATTATCCTTTGTATTAGTAAGACTGTAAACCTTTTAAATGCCCATCCAAACAAAGAAATGCTACCATTTTTCTCCCCTCCAACACACACATACACTTTTCTGGAAAAGATACACACGAAATCAGTTGCTTCAAGGGAAAGAAGCCAATTACGGGTCAAAGGAAGAAGGAAAAGTTGCCTTTTACCATTTGTACCTTATATCATAAACATATATCACAAGAAAAATTCTCAGTTAATATTTTCAGTATTATTTTTACACAGCTTTACCAATTGTTATGTTTTTCCTCCTTTTTCTTTGTCAGTTTTCCAGTCCCCATGTTAGCAACATTGTTTAGCTGTTTCCCTAGATAACACATGGCATTCACTCAAATTTACACACTTAAGGCACAATGATAACATGGGCTCCACTGTCCCCATGAGCTCCATGCCCGAGCTCTACGGCTGCGAGAGCACTGTCCCTGTTCTCTGCTGCGCACGGACAGATTATGAGTGGGGAGAAACCCAGGTCTAAGAAGCTATGAATTTCTTGGCCTATGGGGCAAATGCATAATCACTACTGTATTTTAGGAGACAGAAAAAAGGTGAGAAACTGCTCAAACAAGGTTTCACAAAACATTATTTGTGCTGCCACCACGGATGCAAAGTCTAGTCCACTATCTTTATGTTCAAGAAACTGATTGTATCCATTTGTCCAGAGTCAATGGGGCAAAAGGCAACTGAACCACACTGATCAATCACTTTCACAAGAATTTAATTGTTTACACATAATGCCAATGTATTAATTTAGAATTTAAAAATACATGTGTGTCTGTATATTAATATATGTATATATTTGATGTCTTGTGTGTGTAAATATATGTAAAGAGTAGCAAATCATGCATATCAAAGAATTACATACAAATGGAAACACATGCGGCTACTAGTGTGTATAAAGAGAACAAATAAAAGGTCAGAGATGACTTCTCTGAAAAAACAATGTGATCAAGCTGAGATCCAATGGGAGAGAAGCTTAAAAAAAGAGAGAGAGAACAGAATGAGGATTAACAGGGTTGCTAGATGACGGAATAGCAAGTACAACTGTCCTGTGGCAGAAGGGAGCATGATCTAAAGAGGTGGGAAAAGATCAAAGAACAAGACAACATGATGTAGGGTTATCTGGAGAGCTAGAGAGGGGCCAGACCACTCAGTGGCTTTTAGGCCATGTTGAGGATTTTTGCCTTATTTTAAGAGCAATGAAAAGCAAGTAAGGGGTTGTAAGCTGAGATGAAAACAAATTTGTGCATGCAGAAGATGAGTGTGCTATACAAACTGGAGGGCAAGAGTACAAGCAGGAAGACTGCTTAGAAAGCTAGTGTAGGAGACCTAAGGCAGGGATGACGGCTGCATCGTCTGGCACAAATAAAATAAATGGGACTTGGTCACTGATTACAACAGAAATGCAAGGAAGAGGAAACCGTTAAGGAGGACGCCCAAGTTTCAGGCTTGCATAACTGCAGGGATAAAGATGCTATTGGTGAAAGAGAGAACACCCCAAGACCAGATAGTTTTGTTTTTGGTTCACTGGTGGCTGGAGGAGGGTGTATTGTGTGCATGCTCAGTCGAGTATGATTCTTTGACCCTATGGAATTGGAGCCCGCCAAGTTCCTTTGTCCATGGCATTTTTCAGGCAAGAACACTGGAGTGGGTTGCTATTTCCTCCTGGGGGATCTTCCTGACCCAGGGATTGAACCCGCATTTCCTGCATTGGCAGGTAGATTCTTTACCTCTGAGCCACCGGAGCTCCCTGGGTAGAAGGTAGCTATGCAAAAAAGTAAGAAGGGTTGCTCACTGCTTGGTACCTGAAAATCTTGGTAGAGCAGGAGGAAAAATGTTAAATGGGATTAGAAATCAAAGGTGGGAGAAAGTTACCTACAAAGATGTATTATTATTATTATTTTTGAATCTTCAGGGTCAGCCATAAAAAACCCTAGATATTTCTACCCCTTTCACTTAAAATCTTGTCGAATGTCTCAAAATAAAACCTTTCAATCAAGGGGAGAGGCAAGGCTTAAAATGAAATGCTTGGGGAAAAAAAAAAAAAGAATTGGTGTGAAAGAATTTCAAAGTATATATTGAAATATCAGATGTTTCCAATTCTGAGAGTCAAGAGAAGACTGAGGCTTTCTACTTGGGGAAGAAAGAATGAAATGCCACTCAAGGGGGAAAGAAAGCAGAAAAAAGAGCTGATGGCCCCATTGCATGAATTTTCACAGTTTAAACACGTTTATCTTTACCTCTGGACAAATGGCTGTTACTGGTCTTGTGTGCAGAGAATGCAGAAATAGCTCCACACCGAAGCCCCTTTTCAGAAACCAAGGCTTCCACTGCCATCAAGTGGTGGCAGTCAGGAAGTGCACCAACCAGTTTCTTAGAGCCTGGGAATGCCAATATGAAGACTATGGTATAATTAATCTAAGCTCAAAGATTTAAGATTGCAGTCATAGAGGACAAACTAGTTGCAGTCTTTGGTAAGAGCTTTATCTGCTAACCTGTCAATACACAAAAATGAAAGTTTTTGCTATTACTTTGGGGTAAAAAAGATTTCTCCTTTTTCCTTTTTGACGTTAAAGAGTACATATTTAGCAATTTTAGAATACCCAGACTGATACGATCATCTCAAACCCAATTCCTGGTGTATTATATATTTGAGTAAAACTGCTTCACAGTTAATTTTAATGGTGCATATAAACGGATTAATGTGCATTTCTAGCATAAATCAATAACCTTATCACAAACATAAGAAAGTGTCGCACTTAATATGCAAAATTCCCTTTCTCTTCAAATTAATCAAATAATTTTTTTTACTACTTAGTACAAGGCATGGTAGTAAACACATTTCAAACACCCTCATTCTCAAAACTCATCAGCTAAACAAATATAAAATCACTGATAAAATCAACGTCAATCTTATTCACAAAAAACATGGTGAATGATTAACACACATTTTTGATAGTTCTCTTCATGGTAAAAATAAGCTTGCTCAACACAATATTTGACATTCTGGGCAGTACACTTTCATTCTCTATACTGAATATTCACCTACAAATGTAGCTCTTTAAAATTTTTTGCACACACACATCGATTTGATTTGTCTTACAAGGCATCGGAACACAGGGATAGTAAATTTAGACAAAAACGTTAAATAATCACACTGGGTACATTTTCCAGTTTTCAATAAGCTGTTTTCATATGGGGTGTGTGTGTTTAGTCGCTAAGTAGGGTCCGGCTCTTTCGGGACCCCCTGGACTGTAGCCTGCCAGGCTCCTCAGTCCATGGGATTTCATATGGTAGACAGCATAATTTTGTCACTAACGATATTCTTGATCTTCATTTTTTCCCGTTAAAATCCATACACGCTATCCATTCTATGTATATTCCAAAATATTAATAATTCAACTAGTTTTCCCTAATTCTCTTGGTTCTGTTTCCTACCCACCTCCCACCCACCCCCTTCTTCCTCCTTTCTTGTTTCAGAATGCCTAACTCTTACACACTTGAGGTGGTTTTTACAAAAATCACTCCTTGGAATGCTCTTCCCTCTTTCTCTCTTTAAAAATAATTTCCCACAGCTAGGCGACAATGTCTTTCTTTTACAAGATCAAACTGCGGAAGAGGACGAGACTGGGAACCGAGTAAGCGAAACATTTGGGAATGTCAATGAGACGACGGCCTCTCCTTTGAAAAGAAAACACAACAACTTTCAGCACAGAGCTTTCAACAGATCAAAAATACTTTTTTTTTTTCCGCCGGGCTCCTGTTCCCTCCCTGACCTCAAAGACACCTTTCCTTTTCTCTAAGCCCCCCATCGTTCTGCTGTGCGTGGGGCCTGCCTTTGCTCCTCCCAAGGAAAAGAAAGGCAGGGAGAAAAGAAAAGGGAGCAGTCACCTTCCCACCCCGCCTGCGAGCTGTCAGGACCGTGCTCCACCACTCACCTGGCAGGTGCGGCCGCCCGGAGAGTTGCACGAAGCGGTTGAGCTGACCAGTCCCCCGACCCCCGTTGCCCCCACTGCCCCCGCCGGCCCCGCTACCTCCGCCGCCACCGCCGGCTGCGCCTCCTCCCCTCCGGCGGTTCCTGTCCCAGCCCTGGGCGGCCGACATGACCGGCTAACGACTGCCGCAGCCTGGTCGCGGCAGCCCGTGGCCCGGCGGCACTAGCGGAGCCTCCTTCCTGGGCTCCTCAAGAGACCCGGGAGACCGGGGAAGGGGGAGCGCCCAGTCTCACCAGCGGCCAATGACTGAGTAACTTGGTGACAGATAGCCAATGGCCAGTCGTCTTCTTGGTAAGTGGAGGGAGGCGGGGAGAGACGTGGTAACCATAGCTATGGCTTAAGAAAAAAAAAAAAAAAGAAAGAAGTTGGGGGGGGGTGGAGAAAGGCAGAAGCAGTCACTCATCACTCGCATCCACCGCGCTAAGCAAACCCGCGGCGCGGTGACTCCTGAAGGGTCAGGCGGGCCAATCGAAGGCCGAGTGAGAGAGGCCACGCCTGCAGAAAGAGTCCCGACGATAGCCGGGAATCCAGGCGTGTTCAGGATTCAGGAACTCTTCCCCCATAAACACTGAAAGCAGAAACAGGACGCTGACACAGTACACATATTTTGAGGCAATACAGTGTTCTGCAAAGAGCTGTCTCGGACGGGGGAAAAAAAACAGAGACAGAGTCAAAGCTTAAATGTAACAATGAGATTTCATTTGTCCTTTCAGTCCACTGGCGAATTCCTCCCTAATTTAATATAAGCCACGTCCCACGCAAACGAACAATTTTAAACCTGGTTATCAAATGTGGGAAGATGTTCGAGCTCACCAATAACTGTAGAAATACAAATTGAGATCCCAATGAGAAACCATTTCAAGCTTATTACGTTAGATTCCTTAAATAACATCCAGTCGAGAATTAGAGTGCCAAGAAAAAGGTTCTTTCGTAGATGACTGACGGCACTGTAAATGTTTTTGTTCAGTCAAACTCCTTTTTGCTAGTAGAAAATTCGAACCAGCCGGAAGACAGGAACAGGTACAGAGGATGAAGATCAAAGAAAAATGTAGATGCAGAGATCAGGAACTCTACTGTTCCAAAATTAAATGGAAAATTTGGCTTTGAACTTAACTGGGCACAGTGCAAAGTAGGAAAGTAGATTGTTCACTGATGTTTATGAATGGTAAGAGAAAACCATATTAATTCCTGAAGAGAAACAAAACTTTTCAAGATTTTTAGATCAGGTGACTTTTTTTTTTTTTTTTGCATGATGCTTCGTACAGGAAAACCTTATGTGATGCGGAGAAAAAAGAAAATCTGCTGGAGCTGAGGATGTGTATCCTCTTGGGGCATGTTTGGAGTTTCACTGTCGCCGCCTCCTTTTGTTATTTTCAGGCCCTGTGGGCAGATAATTTTTCCCATGAAGCATTAGAAAGCACTACTTAGGAAAATGTTTGACATCTGGCGGGTGGGGGTGGGGTCGGGGGGTAGTCTATGGCTCTAAAATATTAAAATTAATAAAATGTTAATATTTATAAAGAATCCGTACCATTGAGTAACCAAATAGTAGACGAAGAAAAATTTCTTTTTATAGAGGAGTATTCCAAGTAATAAATGATGAGTGATAAGTGATGAGTGATAATCACCATTTTGTAACCTCTAATGAATTGAGAGATCAAGTCATTGAGCATCAACTACATTATCACAAAAAGTTGAGACATATGCCTCTAGAATGGAAACATGACTGTACTCTTGTAGAAAAAAAATTGAACCGGAATCCCATCAGACATCTATGTCTAACTACCAATTTATAAGAAATATGGAGGCCAGAGAAACATTTAAAAAATACTATAGAGATGCAAAAATCAAAAGCTAGACTATGAATATTCTACAGGATAAAAAAGCAAATTTCTTCCACAAAAATTACGAAGGAAAAAGACTTGGAGATTTCCCTGGTAATCCGTGGTTAAGAATCTGCCTGCCAATGCACGCGACCTGGTTCAGTCCCTACTCTGTTAAATTCCACATGTCTCTGGGCAACTAAGCCCAACTGCCCTACCAAACCCACACCCTGCAACTGCTGAAGCCTGGCACCCTAGAGCCTGTCCTTGCACCACAACTAGAGAGTAGCTCTCGCATAGCAGCAAAGACCCAGTGCAGCCAAAAATTAAATACATAAAATTTTTAAAAGAAAGAAAGAAAAAGAGATTTGGAGAAAAAAAATCTATAGACTAAAAAGAGATTTGTGATTGTTGTATAACTCTGTAATATATTAAAAATCACTGACTGGTATTGGCTGCACAACTTTGTGAATATATTAAAAACCACTGAACTGTACACTTGAAAAGAGTGAGTTTTCTGGTACATGAATTGTATCTCATTAAAAAAAGTTTTAATAATCCAAGAAGGGAGACGTGGATGGGGAGCTGGCCCATCTTTATATATATTAAAATTCTTCATAATAAAAAGGAAAAAAAGAATCTTCAAAAAATAAGATGATATTAACCAATCAACTGAAAACCATCTCATATAGTTACATAAATAATCAATTTAAAATTCCAGTAACAAAATGAAAATTTTATTCTGAACTAAATTTAAAATTATGAAATTATTTTTAAAGTCTTTTAAAATGGTTCGGGTTAATTTTTTAATGTAGAATGTGGATACACTGATGAATATAGACATGATTTGGAGAGGGGCCTTCAAAATAAGTGCACGAAAATAACATGTACCTGCTCAAGTGATGTACTATGAAGTACACAATATCAGTTAGGAAGTAATCATGCCAAAAACATTAACTTGAATTAATGAAGGGTCTTCCCTGGTGGCTCAGATGGTAAGGCATCTGCCTACAATGTGGGAGACCCAGGTTCGATCCCTGGGTCGGGAAGATCCTCTGGAGAAGGAAATGACAACCCACTCCAGTGCTCTTGCCTGGAAAATCCTGTGGACAGAGGAGCCTGGTAGTCTATGGGGTCCATGGGGTCGCAAAGAGTTGGACACGACTGAGTGACTAAACTTTCAAACTTTAAGTGCTACTATCCAGCTTATAGGAACTTTCAAGGGTCAAAGTAACAAGTTAAATGACATGTGAAATGATCTAATAAATCCAAGGAGACAATCTCCATAATATCTAGACTGATCTTGTCCATAAGTCAATGTCATGAAAAACAACATTAAAAAAATGAGAGGATGGTAACCCCTTGTGACATAATAGTCCTACGCAATGATAATTAATGGCTGCTAATATAATAAAAAGAAACAAGACATTATATTGGTGAGTATTTGTACCAAAAAAAAAAAAAAAAACTGAATAAAATCAAAAGTTTTAACTCTAACTACCTGGTGACTCAGACGGTAAAGAATCTGACTGTGATCCAGGAGACCTCAGTTGGACCCTGGTTACGAAGATCCCCTGGAGGAGGGCACACCAACCCACTCCAGTATTCTTGCCTGGGAAATATCCCATGGACAGGGGAGACTGCCAGGCTACAGTCCATGGAGTCGTAAAAGAGTCAGACACAGCTTAGCAATTAAACAACAACAACAAAGAGACATATCAACCAAATGCAGTGTTTGAGCCTCATTTGCATTTTTATTAGAATAAGCCAACTATTTTTAATAGGAAAATATGCTTGGACATTTGATTATACTCAGGAATCATCGTTAATTTTTTTTTTAGTAACTGTAGTTTTTCTTTTTTTTAAGAACTCAACTTTTGTAGAAGCAGACTGAAATATGTACAGGTAAAGTGCTATGATATCTAGGATTTGCTTCAAAATAACCCAGGAAGTGGGGCATGGAAAAGAGGATGCAAATGAAGATTAAACAAGAATGTCCTTGAGTTGATGCTTAGTGTTGCTAGGTGATGGGTACTTGGAGTTCGTCCCACCATTCTCTCTTGTTTTTTGATATATTTGAATTTTTCTTTGTGACATGGTTTAAAAAAAATAGTTCTTCAAAGAACAATTCCAGATTAAAGGAAATTTACACCAAAATGTATGTGGTCCTCTTGAACAAATCAACCTTAAAAAATTGGTGGGGAGACAGCTAGAAAAATTAGAATTTGGAAAGATTATTAGAGGCTCAGTTCAATACAGTTGTGTATGACCCTTTGCGGCCCCATGGACTGCAGCACACCAGGCCTCCATCACCAGCTCCTGGAGTTTACTCAAACTGACATCCATTGAGTCAGTGATGCCATCCAACCATCTCATCCTCTGTCATCCCCTTCTCCTCCCACCTTCAATCTTTCCCAGCATCAGGGTCTTTTCAAATGAGTCAGTTCTTCCCATCAAGTGACCAAAGTATTGGAGTTTCAGCTTCAGCATCAGTTCTTCGAATGAATATTCCGGACTGATTTCCTTTAGGATGGACTGGTTTGATCTCCTTGCAGTCCAAGGGACTCTCAAGAGTCTACTCCAGCACTACAGTTCAAAAGCATCAGTTCTTCAGTGGTTAGCTTTCTTTATAGTCCAACTCTCACATCCATATACATGACTACCGAGAAAACCATAGCTTTGACTAGACAGACCTTTGTTGGCAAAGTAATATCTCTGCTTTTTAATATGCTGTCTAGGTTTGTCATAGCTTTTCTTCCAAGGATCAAGTGTCTTTTAATTTCATGGCTGCAGTAACCATCTGCAGTGATTTTGGAGCCCCCAAAAATAAAGTCTCTCACTGTTTCCATTGTTTCCCTATCTATTTGCCTTGAAGTGATGGGACCAGATGCCATGATTTTAGTTTTCTGAATATTGAGTTTTAAGCCAACTTTTTCACTCTCCTCTTTTACTTTCATCAAGAGGCTCTTTAGTTTTTCTTCGCTTTCTGCCATAAGGGTGGTGTCATATGCATCCTAACTCCTCAGTGAGTATGGATTGCTGTTTTATTTTACAGTAAATATGTGGTTATTTTATAGACAGAGAAATTGAGGCATTGGGAACCTAAGTGGCTAGATAAATAAGTTATGGACACTGCTGGGAAACGTCAGCTAATGTTTATCGAGTCTGTGTGGAGCACAGTGCTCTCATAAGCCCTGTGCGGTGTATTTTGTTTCCGGCTTTCCCCCTTAGTGCCTAAGGAAAGGGTGCCATGAAATTATTGGCTCTATTTTATTTATCTGTCCTCATGGAAACTGTTGTTTTGTGGCTGTACATTTTACTTTTACACTTGCATTTTCTTAATACTTTTTACTTTAGCTAGGCAAGACCTAATTAAAAGCATTTGCCATATTTCCAGGCTCCAGGCTTTTCCAGTTTTTCCAAAAAAAAAATGTGAACATTGCCATGTATCAGGTACTGTGCTAAGGGCCAAGGTCGGAAAGGTGAATTAAGACACAGTTCTTGTTTCCAAGAAGCTCTATTCTAGTTGATCCTTTCTAGTACCATACACATGTAATATACTTTTTGTTCGCTTGATTTTAAAATGAAGAACTGTTTATTGTGGAACTTTTCAGAGCTTTACTAGAAAGGGTTTGTTGTGAATTTCCAGAGGCAAATAGCATATGCAGCCTTTTCTAAGTTGATGGAAACGATAAATCCATTACTTAAGAAGTATATTTTAGAGTAGGTATTCTTTAGGACACATCTTAAAGAACTAATGACATGGCCATTTTTCACCTCCGGTTGCCAGACAGTACTAGAAGTGAGCAAGGGCAGGCAATCCAGCTTTCCCTGAACAACTGTTGGGGATGTAATTGAGTTCCTCCTTAAAGCTGTTTTTTCCCCCCAATTGAGTAGCAGCCTGTGAAAGAGAAGCAAACTGCCTCCCCACTGCTTACACTTAGACTCAGTCTGCAGAAGGTATTTTTGTCCTTGAGACTGACTCTTAAAAGATTAGCAGACCCCTCATTTAGAGCCTGGAGAGGGCAATGGTACCCCACTCCAGTACTCTTGCTTGCAAAATCCCATGGATGGAGGAGCCTGGTGGGCTGCAGTCCATGGGGTTGTTAAGAGTCCGACAAGACTGAGCCACTTCATTTCACTTTTCACTTTCATGCATTGGAGAAAGGGCAACCCACTCCAGTGCTCTTGCCTGGAGAATCACAGGGACGGGGGAGCCTGGTGAGCTGCCATCTATGGGGTCGCACAGAGTTGGACACAACTGAAGCAACTTAGCAGCAGCAGCATCTGCATATCTGAGGTTACTGATATTTCTTCTGGCAATCTTGATACCAGCTTGTGCTTCCTCCAGCCCAGCATTTCTCATGATGTACTCTGCATATAAGTTAAATAAGTAGGGTGACAATATACAGCCTTGACGTACTCCTTTCCTGATTTGGAACCAGTCTGTTGTTCCATGTCCAGTTCTAACTGTTGCTTCCTGACCTGTGTACAGATTTCTCAAGAGGCAGATCAGGTGGTCTGGTATCTCTATCTCTCGAAGAATTTTTCACAGTTTGTTGTGATCCACACAGTTAAAGGCTTTGGCATAGTCAGTAAAGCCGAAGTAGATGTTTCTCCGGAACTCTCTTGCTTTTTCAATGATCCAACTGATGTTGGCAATTTGATCTCTGGTTCCTCTGCCTTTTCTAAAACCAGCTTGAACATCTGGAAGTTCACGGTTCACCTACTGTTGAAGCCTGGCTTGGAGAATTTTAAGCATTACTTTGATAGCATGTGAGATGAGTGCAATTGTGCGATAGTTTGAACATTCTTTGGCATTTGCCTTTCTTTGAGATTGGAATGAAAACTGACCTTTTCCAGTTCTGTGGCCACTGCTGAGTTTTCCAAACTTGCTGGCATATTGAGTGCAGCACTTTCACAGCATCATCTTTCAGGATTTGAAATAGCTCAACTGGAATTCCATCACCTCCACTAGCTTTGTTCGTAGTGATGCTTCCTAAGGCCCACCTGACTTCACATTCCAGGATGTCTGGCTCTAGGTGGGTGATCACACCATCGTGGTTATCTGGGTCATGAAGATCTTTTTTGTATAGTTCTTCTGTGTATTCTTGCCACCTCTTCTTAATATCTTCTGCTTCTGTGAGGTCCATACCATTTCTGTCCTTTATTGTGCCCATCTTTGCACGAAATGTTCCCTTGGTGTCTCTAATTTTCTTGAAGAGATCTCTAGTCTTTCCCATTCTCTTGTTTTCCTCTGTTTCTTTGCATTGATCACTGAGGAAGGCTTTCTTATCTCTCCTTGCTATTCTTTGGAACTCTGCATTCAAATGGGTGTATCTTTCCTTTTCTCCTTTGCCTTTTGCTTCTCTTCTTTTCATAGCTATTTGTAAGGCCTCCTCAGACAACCATTTGGCCTTTTTGCATTGGGATATTAGGGTATTAATTGTTACATTTGGTAGGTGTGATAATGATATCAAGATGCTGTAAGAAAATTCCTTTATTTTTTAGACATGTGTAGTAAAATATTTAAGGTTGGACTATCAGTATGCAAGATCAAACCAGTCAATCCTAAAGGAAATCAACCATGAATGTTTATCAGAAGGACTGATGCTAAAGCTGAAGCTCCCACATTTTATCCACCTGATGCAAAAAGCCAACTCATTAAAAAAAAAAAACAACCCTGATGCTGGCAAAGACTGTGGGCAGGAAGAGAAGGTGGGGACAGAGGATGAAATGGTTGGATGACATCAAGGACTCAATGAACATGAGTATGAGCAAACTCCAGGAGATGGTGAAGGACAGGGAAGTCTGGCATGCTGTAGTCCATGGGGTCGCAAAGAGTCAGACATGACTCAGGCAAAAAACAACAACATCATTACATCACTATGACTTCAGGCAGCAGGACCATCTCTGCTCACCTGAGGATTGCCCATGATCATAATATGCAGGTAGAACTCGCAACAGATTCTATATCAGAAAACAAGTCAGTTGGAATTAGCAAGAAATCTACATTGAGAATACTTTCCAAGAAATTTTGTTTTATAAATGTTAAATACATTCAATGATTCAAACGAATTTCCAGAATTATTTTCCAGCAGAGATTCTGTAACTACAACATTTGATATAGTGAGGAAGCAAAGGACTGGGTAAGTAGTATCAAGTACTTACTATATATGAAATCTAGTTTTATGTATCATATTGATGTTTTAAACTCAACACTGCACTGGGAAACCCAGTGACTGTCAACACTGACTGCATTTTGGACTAACCTTAGACCATTTTGGAAAATACTGATATTCAGGTTCCATTCAGACCAATTAGATCAGAATCTCTGTAGCACAAACATTGGCCATATTTTTTTTAATTTCATTTTATTTTGGTTACTTATTTTATTTTTTATTGGAATATAGTTCCCTTACAATGTTGTGTTAGTTTCTACCGTACAGCAAAGTGAATCAGCTATACATATACATATAACTCCTCTTTTTTGTATTTTCTTCCCAAGTAGGTCTCCCTGTGCTATGCAGTAGGGAGACTGCATAGTTAGTTATCTATTAGTTATCTATTTTATACATAGTATCAACTGTGTATGTGTGTCAGTCCCAACCTCCTAATTCATCCTACCGTCTCCTCCCTTGTTATCCATAAATTTGTTCTCTACAGCTGTATCTCTATTTTTGCTTTGTAAATGGCCGTGTTTTTAAAGTTCCCAGAACTATACTAATCTACAGCCAGAGTTGAGGAAACAAATGCAATCCTTTGAACCCCAGTTTTATTACATGCCCAATAAGAGTAATATCTTCTGTTTTAGCAATATCTTAGTGTTATTGTGAGAAATCAATGAAATAGCATATGTGAAAGTACATGGAAAAGTATAATGTTTCACCTGAATGTAAAGTCATATTACCATGTTAACAATCAAGGTACAGCAATCCTTTAAAAATGTTTACTTCTTGGATTGTTGGTTATCATCATAGATGAACTATAACCCAGGATCATATAAATTCTTTGGTGAGTAGTCACAGGTGACTAACCACCTGTCTGTACTATGCACTGTGTGCTCGGTCATGTCCGACTCTTTTGCGGCCCCACGAACTGTAGCCCGCCAGGCTCCTCTGTCCATGGGATTTCCCAGGCAAGAATACTGGAGTGGATTGCCATTTCCTCCTCCAGGGGACCTTCCAGACCCAAGGATCAAACCTGCATCTCCTGCAGTGGCAGGTGGATTCTTTACCACTGTGCCACCTGGGCTCAAATGGGGCATTGATACTAAGAAGCCCAAAGTAATGAGTCTTAGTTTACTTAATTATGAAAAATTATAAGCATTAACACATACAAGCTGGAGTAGGAAATGGCAACCCACTTCAGTATTCTTGCCTGGGAAATTCCATGGACAGAGAAGCCTGGCAGGCTACAGTCCATGGGGTCACGATGGGTCAGACACAACTGAGTGACAGAGCATGCACGCACACATACAAGGATTACACACACATACATCATACATATACAGATGTCATAGAAACACAAAGTACAAATTATAGCCAAGACTGCCCAAGGGAAAGAAAGAAGAGGGTTTCCATTTGTTGGCCACTTTTGTGAACTAGGTACTTTTGTGTATTATCACTATGGTATTGAGACATTAAGTCATGAAATTAGTTTAGTGGGTTATGACCAGTAACTTCTTTTTTTTTTAAATTAATTAACTTATTTATTTTAATTAATTTATTTATTTTTTCCATTTATCTTCACTAGTTGGAGGCTAATCACCCCACAACATTCCAGTGGGTTTTGCCATACACTGACACGAATCAGCCATGGAGTTACATGTATTCCCGATCCCGATCCCCCCTCCCACCTCCCTCTCCACCCAATTCCCGTGGGTCTTCCCAGTGCACCAGGCCCGAGCACCTGTCCCATGCATCCAACCTGGGCTGGTGATCTGCCCCACCATAGATCATATACATGTTTTGATACTGTTCCCCCAAAACATCCCACCCTCGCCCTCTCCCACAGAATCCAAAAGTCTGTTCTGTACATCTGTGTCTCTTTTTCTGTTTTGCATACAGGGTTATCATTACCTTCTTTCTAAATTCCATATATATGTGTTAGTATGCTGTAATGTTCTTTATCTTTCTGGCTTACTTCACTCTGTATAATGGGCTCCAGTTTCATCCATCTCATTAGAACTGATTCAAATGAATTCTTTTTGATGGCTGAGTAATATTCCATGGTGTATATGTACCACAGCTTCCTTATTCATTCGTCTGCTGATGGGCATCTAGGTTGCTTCCATGTCCTGGCTATTGTAAACAGTGCTGTGATTGGGGTGCACATGTCTCTTTCAGATCTGGTTTCCTCGGTGTGTATGCCCAGAAGTGGTATTGCTGGGTCATATGGCAGTTCTATTTCCAGTTTGTTAAGAAATCTCCACACTGTTCTCCATAGTGGCTGTACTAGTTTGCATTCCCACCAACAGTGTAAGAGGGTTCCCTTTTCTCCACACCCTCTCCAGTATTTATTGCTTATAGATTTTTGGATAGCAGCCATCCTGACTGGCATGTAATGGTACCTCATTGTGGTTTTGATTTGCATTTCTCTGATAATGAGTGATGTTGAGCATCTTCTCATGTGTTTGTTAGCCATCTGTATGTCTTCTTTGGAGAAATGTCTGTTTAGTTCTTTGGCCCATTTTTTGATTGGGTCATTTATTTTTCTGGAAATGAGCTTCAGGAGTTGCTTGTATATTTTTGAGATTAATCCTTTGTCTGTTGCTTCATTTGCTATTATTTTCTCCCAATCTGAGGGCTGTCTTTTCACCTTGCTTATAGTTTCCTTTGTTGTGCAAAAGCTTTTAAATTTCATTAGGTCCCATTTGTTTATTTTTGCTTTTATGTCCAATATTCTGGGAGGTGGGTCATAGAGGATCCTGCTGTGATTCATGTCAGAGAGTGTTTTGCCTATGTTCTCCTCTAAGAGTTTTATAGTTTCTGGTCTTACATTTAGATCTTTAATCCATTTTGAGTTTATTTTTGTGTATGGTGTTAGAAAGTGTTCTAGTTTCATTCTTTTACAAGTGGTTGACCAGTTTTCCCAGCACCACTTGTTAAAAAGGTTGTCTTTTTTCCATTGTATATCCTTGCCTCCTTTGTCAAAGATAAGGTGTCCATAGGTTCATGGATTTATCTCTGGGCTTGCTATTCTGTTCCATTGATTTATATTTCTGTCTTTGTGCCAGTACCATACTGTCTTGATGACTGTGGCTTTGTAGTAGAGTCTGAAGTCAGGCAGGTTGATTCCTCCAGTTCCATTCTTCTTTCTCAAGATTGCTTTGCCTATTCGAGGTTTTTTGTATTTCCATACAAATTGTGAAATTATTTGTTCTAGTTCTGTGAAAAATACCGTTGGTAGCTTGATAGGGATTGCATTGAATCCATAGATTGCTTTGGGTAGTATAGCCATTTTGACAATATTGATTCTTCCAATCCATGAACACGGTATGTTTCTCCATCTGTTTGTGTCCTCTTTGATTTCTTTCATCAGTGTTTTATAGTTTTCTATGTATAAGTCTTTTGTTTCTTTAGGTAGATATACTCCTAAGTATTTTATTCTTTTTGTTGCAATGGTGAATGGTATTGTTTCCTTAATTTCTCTTTCTGTGTTCTCATTGTTAGTGTATAGGAATGCAAGGGATTTCTGTGTGTTAATTTTATATCCTGCAACTTTACTATATTCGTTGATTAGCTCTAGTAATTTTCTGGTAGAGTCTTTAGGGTTTTCTATGTAGAGGATCATGTCATCTGCAAACAGCAAGAGTTTCCCTTCTTTTCCTATCTGGATTCCTTTTACTTCTTTTTCTGCTCTGATTGCTGTGGCCAAAACTTCCAACACTATGTTGAATAGCAGTGGTGAGAGTGGGCACCCTTGTCTTGTTCCTTATTTCAGAGGAAAGGCTTTCAATTTTTCACCATTGAGGGTAATGCTTGCTGTGGGTTTGTCATATATAGCTTTTATTATGTTATGGTATGTTCCTTCTATTCCTGCTTTCTGGAGAGTTTTTAATCATAAATGGGTGTTGAATTTTGTCAGAGGCTTTTTCTTCATCTATTGAGATAATCATATGGTTTTTATCTTTCAATTTGTTAATGTGGTGTATTACATTGATTGATTTGTGGATATTAAAGAATCCTTGCATTCCTTGGATAAAGCCCACTTGGTCATGGTGTATGATTTTTTTAATATGTTGTTGGATTCTGTTTGCTAGAATTTTGTTAAGGATTTTTGCATCTATGTTCATCAGTGATATTGGCCTGTAGTTTTCTTTTTTTGTGGCATCTTTGTCTGGTTTTGGAATTAGGGTGATGTTGGCCTCATAGAATGAATTTGGAAGTTTAGCTTCTTCTGCAATTTTCTGGAAGAGTTTGAGTAAGATAGGTGTTAGCTCTTCTCTAAATTTTTGGTAGAATTCAGCTGTGAAGCCATCTGGTCCTGGGCTTTTGTTTGCTGGAAGATTTCTGATTACAGTTTCAGTTTCCTTGCTTGTGATGGGTCTGTTAAGATCTTTTATTTATTCCTGGTTCAGTTTTGGAAAGTTATACTTTTCTAAGAATTTGTCCAATTCTTCCAAGTTGTCCATTTTATCGGCATAGAGCTGCTGGTAGTAGTCTCTTATGATCCTTTGTATT
The DNA here is from genome assembly GCF_910594005.1 of Cervus elaphus. Lineage (NCBI taxonomy): Eukaryota > Metazoa > Chordata > Mammalia > Artiodactyla > Cervidae > Cervus > Cervus elaphus. The sequence goes on along the minus strand of NC_057832.1, from coordinate 100,043,651 downwards.
TCAGTGTTGTCTGTTGTGATCTCTCCATTTTCATTTCTAATTTTGTTAATTTGGTTCTTCTCTCTTTGTTTCTTAATGAGTCTTGCTAATGGTTTGTCAATTTTGTTTATTTTTTCAAAAAACCAGCTTTTAGCTTTGTTGATTTTTACTATGGTCTCTTTAGTTTCTTTTGCATTTATTTCTGCCTTAATTTTTAAGATTTCTTTCCTTCTACTAACCCTGGGGTTCTTCATTTCTTCCTTCTCTAATTGCTTTAGGTGTAGAGTTAGGTTATTTATTTGACTTTTTTCTTGTTTCTTGAGGTAAGCCTGTAATGCTATGAACCTTCCCCTTAGCACTGTTTTACAGTGTCCCATAGGTTTTGGGTTGTTGTGTTTTCATTTTCATTCATTTCTATGCATATTTTGATTTCTTTTTTGATTTCTTCTATGATTTGTTGGTTATTCAAAAGTGTGTTATTTAGCCTCCATGTGTTGGAATTTTTAACAATTTTTTTCCTGTAATTGAGATCTAATCTTACTGCACTGTGGTCAGAAAAGATGACTGGAATGATTTCAATTTTTTTGAATTTTCCAAGACTAGATTTATGGCCCAGGATGTGATCTATTCTGGAGAAGGTTCCATGTGCACTTGAGAAAAACGTGAAGTTGATTGTTTTGGGGTGAAATGTCCTATAGATATCAATTAGGTCTAGCTGGTCCATTGTGTCATTTAAAGTTTGTGTTTCCTTGTTAATTTTCTGTTTAGTTGATCTATCCATAGTTGTGAGTGGGGTATTAAAGTCTCCCACTATTATTGTGTTACTATTAATTTCCTCTTTCATACTCGTTAGTGTTTGCCTTACATATTGTGGTGCTCCTATGTTGGGTGCATATATATTTATAATTGTTATATCTTCTTCTTGGATTGATCCTTTGATCATTATGTAGTGTCCTTCTTTGTCTCTTTTCACATCCTTTATTTGAAAGTCCATTTTATCTGATATGAGTATTGCGACTCCTGCTTTCTTTTGGTCTCCATTTGCGTGAAATATTTTTTTCCAGCCCTTCACTTTAAGTCTGTATGTGTCTCTTGTTTTGAGGTAGGTCTCTTGTAGACAGCATATATAGGGGTCTTGTTTTTGTATCCAGTCAGCCAGTCTTTGTCTTTTGGTTGGGGCATTCAACCCATTTACATTTAAGGTAATTATTGATAGGTGTGGTCCCGTTGCCATTTACTTTGTTGTTTTGGGTTCACGTTTATACAACCTTTCTGTGTTTCCTGTCTAGAGAAGATCCTTTAGCATTTGTTGAAGAGCTGGTTTGGTGGTGCTGAATTCTCTCAACTTTTGCTTGTCTGTAAAGTTTTTGAATTCTCCTTCATATCTGAATGAGATCCTTGCTGGGTACAGTAATCTAGGTTGTAGGTTATTCTCTTTCATTACTTTAAGTATGTCCTGCCATTCCCTTCTGGCCTGGAGGGTTTCAATTGATAGATCAGCTGTTATCCTTATGGGAATCCCTTTGTGTGTTATTTGTTGTTTCTCCCTTGCTGCTTTTAATATTTGTTCTTTGTGTTTGATCTTTGTTAATTTGATCAATATGTGTCTTGGGGTGTTTCGCCTTGGGTTTATCCTGTTTGGGACTCTCTGGGTTTCTTGGACTTGGGTGGCTATTTCCTTCCCCATTTTAGGGAAGTTTTCAGCTATTATCTCCTCGAGTATTTTGTCATGGCCTTTATGTCTTCTTCTTCTGGGACTCCTATGATTCGAATGTTGGGGCATTTCACATCGTCCCAGAGGTCCCTGAGGTTGTCCTCATTTCTTTTGATCCTTTTTTCTTTTTTCCTCTCTGCTTCATTTATTTCCATTATTTTATCTTCTACCTCACTTATCCTATCTTCTGTCTCCATTATTCTACTCTTGGTTCCCTCCAGAGTGTTTTTGATCTCATTTATTGCATTATTCATTTTTAATTGACTCTTTTTTATTTCTTCTAGGTCTTTATTAAACATTTCTTGCATCTTCTCAATCTTTGTCTCCAGGCTATTTATCTGTAACTACATTTTGTTTTCAAGATTTTGGATCATTTTTATTATCATTATTCTAAATTCTTTTTCAGGTAGATTCCCTATCTCCTCCTCTTTTGTTTGACTTGGTGGGCATTTTTCATGCTCCTTTACCTGTTGGGTATTTCTCTGCCTTTTCATCTTGTTTAGATTGCTGTGTCTGGAGTGGGTTTTCTGTATTCTGGAGGTCTGTGGTTCCTTTTTATTGTGGAGGTTTTACCCAGTGGGTGGGGTTGGACGATTGGCTTGTCAAGGTTTCCTGGTTAGGGAAGCTTGCATCAGTGTTCTGGTGCGTGGAACTAGATTTCTTCTCTCTGGAGTTCAATGGAGTGCCCAGTAATGTTTTGAAATGGGTCTATGTGTTAGGTTTGACTTTGGGCAGTCTGTATGTTGATGCTAAGGGCTATGTTTCTGCATTGCTAGAGAATTTGCGTGGTATGTCTTGCTCTGAAACTTACTGGCTCTTGGGTGGTGGTTGGTTTCAGTGTAGGTATGGAGGCTTTTGGATGGTCTCTTATTACTTAATGTTCTGTGTAGTCAGGAGTTTTCTGGTGTTCTCAGGTTTTGGGCTTAAGTCTCCTGCCTCTGGATTTCAGTTTTATTCTTCCAGTAGTCTCAAGACTTCTCCAACTATACAGCACTGATAATAAAACTTCTAGGTTAATGGTGAAAAGATTCTCCCCTGTGAGGGACACCCAGAGAGGTTCACAGAGTTACATGAAAAAGAGGAGAGGGAGGAGGGAGATAGAGATGAGCAGGAGGAGAAAAGGGGGGACTCAATAGGAGAGAGACAAATCTACACAGTTGTCTGTTCCCAGAGTGTTCTCCGTAGCCCAGACACCCACAAAGATTCACAGAATTGGATTGGGAAGAGAAGGGGAAAGGAGGAAATAGAGGTGTTCTGAGGTAGAAAACGGAGAGTCAAAATTGGGAGAGAGTAATCAACACACTCCTGAATAAAAATGGGAACTGAATATTGGATTCTTAAATGTCTAAAATTTATATCACATACTGAAAAACAAAGATTAAAAATCTAGAGTAGAGGTTAGACTCTTAAAAATACAATATTAAAAAACAAAAACAAAAAATTTTAGAAATATATATGAAGTTTGGTTTAAAAATAGGGCTTCTCTCTTTTCTTTTTTTTTTGCAAGGTTATAGTGAAATGAAAATGAAAATTAAGGAGTAGTAGAGGAGTAATAGAGGACTTTAAAAGGAAATAAGAGAAAAAGAAAAAAAAGAAAAGAAAAAAAAAAACAAGAGAAAAAAAATTTTTTTCCTAATTAAAAAATCGTAAAAATCTATGAAAATGAAAGTTAAGGAGTAATGGGGGAGTAATAGGGAATTTTAAAAGAAAATAAAAGAGAAAAAAGAAAAAAAAAAGTAAAAATATATCTAGGAATTTCTCTGGAGCTGTTGCGGTCAGTGTGGGTTCGGCTCAGTTTCAGATAGCTCCTCGTTCCAGCTTACACTTCTCGATATCTACAGGCCCCTTCCGGTGTAGTCGGTGTTTTCTACAGGGATTTTAATCTGTTGCACCGGTCCCTTCTGAAGCAGTTCCCTTTGTTTATTTGGCTTCTGTTTGCCGGTCTCTTCAGTGCCTAATTTCCGCCCTGACACAGGCGGGCAGAGGTGATCTCTTGTTCAGGTCGCTAGTTCGTCGCGCTGCGGGGAGGGACTGGTGCTGCTTTCCCCGTCTATGCTGCTCAGGCTCCTGGCTGCTCTATATGGAGCGTGCCATGCGCTGCCCGCAGTTCCAGCCCTCGGGTGTTCCACAAAAGCGCGGACTCGGCTGCGCCTGCGTTTTGTGCCTTCCCCGGCCCGAGCAGCTCAGGCAGCCAGGAGCTTGATGGGTGCACTCTCCCAGGGTGCCGTACACCTTCTCCCTTCCGCCGCCCCAGTCTCAGTTTCCGCCCGCGCCAGTCGGGTGGGTGCGCCTTCTCCCCTCTGCGTCCTCAGCCCCAGTCCCCTCCGTCGCCGGTCGGTGCGTGCGCCCTGTAACTAGCCGCGACCCTCCCGGCGGATGTCAACCATCCAGAATCTCAGGAGGTCTTTGGTTAGAAACTGGAGGCCTGTTTGCAGTGCAGTAGGGGATGCAGTCCTTGGGGCCGAGCCTGCCCCTCTCCCCTCCCCCCTGCCTCCTGCCTCCAGCGGCGCTAGGCCGGTCCGCAGCAGTCTAGCTCCTCTGGACTTGCTCAGTCCCTTTGTTCTGTGAACGGCCGGCAGTGTGTTCGGGCCGGTTAATTTTCTCTCTCTCTTTTGCTGTCCCACAGTTTAAGTTGGTAACTCACAAAAGCTCCCTCTGATTGTCCTCAGGGCACTCAGGCCCAGTCCTTACCCTAAGCAATGCCGCCCGCTCCTCTCCGTTCCGCACCCATTTGCTGGTGGCAGATGCGGGCGTCTGGGGTACTTTTCTGCTGGGAGTTGCTCTTAGGCACGTAATCTGTGGGTTTTATTTCTTTTTCCCCTCCCAGTTAGGTGGCCCTCTGAGATTTAAAAACTTCCCCCAGACCCGCCAGTGCGAGGGTTTCCTGGTATTTGGAAACTTCCTCTATTAAGACTCCCTTCCCGGGACGGATCTCCATCCCTAGCTCTTTTGTCTCTCTTTTTATCTTTTATATTTTGTCCTACCTCCTTTCGAAGACAATGGGCTGCTTTTCTGGGCGCCTGATGACCTCAACTAGCGATCAGAAGTTGTTTTGTGAAGTTTGCTCTGCGTTCAATTGTTCTTTCAATGAATTTGTAGGGGAGAAAGTGGTCTCCCCGTCCTATTCCTCTGCCATCTTGGCTCCTCCTCCAACTTCTTTTTTCTACAACTATAATTCTAGTTATGATATGTCACCATTCAAAGATATTACAGTGATTGACTATTCCCCACACTGTACATTTCATACTCATGACTCATGACCAGAATGTCTTACATGAAATACAGTGGAAAAAGAAGAATAAAAATATGAATAGAAGAAAAGGACCCAGGAGATCTTAAAACACCTTGTCGAGGGACTTCCCTTGCTCCTTGGAAGAAAAACTATGACAAACTTAGACAGCATATTAAAAAGCAGAGACATTACTTTGCCAACAAAGGTCCATATAGTCAAAGCTATGGTTTTCCCAGTAGTCATGTATGGATGTGAGAGTTGGACCATAAGGAAGGCTGAGCACCGAAGAATTGATGCTTTTGAACTGTGGTGTTGGAGAAAACTCTTGAGAGTCCCTTGGACTGCAAGGAGATCCAACCAGTCAATCCTAAGGGAAATCAATCCTGAATATTCATTGGAAGGACTGATGCTGAAGCTGAAGCTCCGATACTTTGGCCACCTGATGTGAAGAGCTGACTCATTTGAAAAGACCCTGATGATGAGAAAGATTGAAGGCAGGAGGAGAAGGGGATGACAGAGGATGAGATAGTTGGATGGCATCCCTGACTCAATGGACATGAGTTTGAGCAAGCTCTGGGAGATGCTGAAGGACAGGGAATTCTGGCGTGCTGCAGTCCATGGGGTCACAAAGAGTCAGACACGACTGAGCAACTGAACAACAAAGGGACTTTCCTGGTAGTCCAGAGGTTAAGACTCTGCACAGTCAATGCAAAGGCCACAGGTTTGATCTCTGGTGCAGGAACTGAGATCCCACATGCTGTGCGGAGAGGTCGAAGAAAACACCTTGTGTATAAGTATTCTTGTTTGAAGAGCTTGTTGGGGAAGAACAGGTAGACTCTAGAGCTCTTACCCTCCCCTCTCATGATTCTCAGGCAAGTATTTGATCAACATTATAGGTGGCAACTAATATGTTTAGCGAAGTTTTAGGTTCTCAGAAGCCCTGTTTCAGAAATCAATCTGCAAATTGTGAAGGCAACTCTTTGTCCCTCTCCTACACCCAGTTAAAACAAGACAAGGAAACAAAATGAATTTCAAAGCTCTTATGTTTCTTTGTGTAGCTCTGTGGGTAAAAGCCTGAATTTGCTGTTGAGGTTTGGAAAAATTACCCTGGGCTTTGCAAAGGTAAAACCAAGATTTCTTTCTGGACTGGGGAAGGAGTTAAACAATTCTACTTGAGATGACATTGGAAAGGTAAGCCTCATCCAGCAGCTTAGATTGAATCCTAATGGAGCGGGAAGCCACTGAAGTCTTTAAGCAGAGAGTTGACATGATCAGATTTACGTTTTCAAAGATCACTCCAGTGAATTGGGTTGAGGATTTATCTTGGAGACTGTCCACCCCCACAGGTGCATCTGCCTATAGGCAGCAGACTCAGGGAAAAGACCTCTACTCCCAAATATCCCCAAGATCTATCAGCTCACATTATGCAAGTTTGTGAGCAACATAAGTAAAGATCGGAATTCTTGTTTAGGCTATGATTTAAATGCAATAGTGTTCTAACGCTGAGCCTCAAGGTCTTATAACCTTGAATTATGAAGACAGTATTCTTGTAGTGGTGTTCTGTAACTGAAAGCTGAACAGAATTAAACTTCGTTATTTAATACATTAGGTTTTTTACTTGCCATCAGGAAAATGACATAATGTAATGCTCTGCTGTGCTTAGTCACTCAGTCGTGTCCAACTCTGTGCAACCCCATTGACTGTAGCCCACCAGGCTCCTCTGTCCATGGGGATTCTCCAGGCAAGAATACAGGAGTTGGTTGCATGCCCTCTTCCAGGGGATCTTTCCAACCCAGGGATCAAACCCAGGTTTCCTGCATTGCAGATGGATTCTTTACCATCTGAGCCAACAGGGAAGCACAATGTAATGCAGTAATATCTTACTTTAATTGTTGCAGGCTAATGAGGACAAAGGACTAGATCTGATAGACAGAGTGCCTGATGAACTATGGATGGAGGTTTGTGACATTGTACAGGAGACAGGAATCAAGACCATCCCCAAGAAAAAGAAATGCAAAAAGGCAAAATGGTTGTCTGAAGAGGCCTTACAAATAGCTGTGAAAAGAAGAGAAGCTAAAGGCAAAGGAGAAAAGGAAAGATACACCCATTTGAATGCAGGGTTCCAAAGAATAGCAAGGAGACATAAGAAAGCCTTCCTCAGTGATCAATGCAAAGAAATAGAGGAAAACAAGAGAATGGGAAAGACTAGAGATCTCTTCAAGAAAATTAGAGACACCAAGGGAACATTTCATGCAAAGATGGGCACAATAAAGGACAGAAATGGTATGGACCTCACAGAAGTAGAAGATATTAAGAAGAGGTGGCAAGAATACACAGAAGAACTATACAAAAAAGGTCTTCATGACCCAGATAATCACGATGGTGTGATCACCCACCTAGAGCCAGACATCCTGGAATGTGAAGTCAAATGGGCCTTAGGAAGCATCACTATGAACAAAGCTAGTGGAGGTGATGGAATTCCAGTTGAGCTATTTCAAATCCTGAAAGATGATGCTGTGAAAGTGCTGCACTCAGTATGCCAGCAAATTTGGAAAACTCAGCAGTGGCCACAAGACTGCAAAAGGTCAGTTTTCATTCCAATCCCAAAGAAAGGCAATGCCAAAGAATGTTCAAACTACCGCACAATTGCATGCATCTCACATGCTATCAAAGTAATGCTTAAAATTCTCCAAGCCAGGCTTAAGCAGTAGGTGAACTGTGAACTTCCAGATGTTCAAGCTGGTTTTAGAAAAGGCAGAGGAACCAGAGATAAAATTGCCAACATCCGGTGGATCATAGAAAAAGCAAGAGAGTTCCAGAAAAACATCTATTTCTGCTTTATTGACTATGCCAAAGCATTAAACTATGTGATCACAATAAACTGTGGAAAATTCTTCAAGAGATGGAAATACCAGATCAGCTGACCTGCCTCTTGAGAAACCTGTATGCATGTCAGGAAGCAACAGTTAGAACTGGACATGGACCAACAGACTGGTTCCAAATCAGGAAAGGAGTACGTCAAGGCTGTATATTGTCACCCTGCTTATTTAACTTATATGCAGAGTACATCATGAGAAACGCTGGGCTGGATGAAGCACAAGCTGGAATCAAGATTGCCAGGAGAAATATCAATAACCTCAGATACACAGATGACACCACCCTTACGGCAGAAAGTGAAGAAGAACTAAACAGCCTCTTGATGAAAGTGAAAGAGGAGAGTGAAAAAGCTGGCTTAAAGCTCAACATTCAGAAAATGGATTTCATGGCATCCAGTCCCATCACTTCATGGCAAATAGATGGGGAAACAATAAAAACAGTGACAGACTTAATTTTCGGGGCCTCCAAAATCATTGCAGATGGTGACTGCAGGCATGAAATTAAAAGACGCTTACTCCTTGGGAGGAAATTTATGACCAAACTAGAAAGCATATTAAAAAGCAGAGACATTACTTTGTCAACAAAGGTCCATCTAGTCAAGGCTATGGTTTTTCCAGTAGTCATGTGTGGATGTGAGAGTTGGACTACAAAGAAAGCTGAACGCCAAAGAATTGATGCTTTTGAACTGTGGTGTTGGAGAAGACTCTTGAGAGTCCCTTGGACTGCAAGGAGATCCAACCAGTCCATCCTAAAGGAGATCAGTCCTGGGTGTTCATTGGAAGGACTGATGCTGAAGCTGAAACTCCAATACTTTGGCCCCCTGATGTGAAGAGCTGACTCATTTGAAAAGATCCTGATGCTGGGAAAGATTGAGGGCAGGAGGAGAAGGGGACGACAGAGGATGAGATGGTTGGATTGCATCACCGACTCGATGGACATGGGTTTGGGTGGACTCTGGGAGCTGGTGATGGACAGGGTAGCCTGGTGTGCTGCAGTTCATGGGGTCGCATAGAGTCAGACACAACTGAGTGACTGAACTGAACTGAACTGAATGAGGACAAGGGCTGACATATAACATGTAAATGTGCACTCTTAACAAATGAAGGCCATCGGACATCACAGCCCAAAAGCAAGTCAAGTCCAATAAAAAGTATAAGATTATTAAAAAAAAAAAACTGAATAAGAGTCAATCATTGTTAATTATGCAAATGAGTCATTTGAGTGTTTACTTCCTTCAACAACCTAATAGAAAGTTCTGGGCTAAAACTAGACATTTTTTTCTAACATCTGCAATATTGAACTTGAAGTCCAGATATTATTTCCTATTCCCAGTTCCAGAATAATTGCCTTATATTCTCATTTAATGCAGATTTAAAAAACATTAACTCAACTACAAGGGAACAAGACAGTTTTATGAAGATGTGAACTGACATCTCATTAAATTGACCTTAGAGGAATGCTGTCTGGCACAGATTTCTGAAGTATTGAGTCAGATGATCCTGAACAAGTAAACAAAGCATTGACATTATTAATATCATTTTGTATTTTTGATGTGACAGGCTTGTATAAACAAGCACTCTGCATGTGTTAATATCAGTGAAACTAAATTACACAAGCAAATTAAATAGAGAACCTACACTGGGACATATTTTTCTACTTTTCTCCAATGTTGGTGATTGTAGTTCAGCAAAGCAACATCATTCATCAGAGTCATGTCATTAATGTGAACTGTTTTGAGTTTATGGTTATTTAATTTACATGTTTATTCTGATTTTATGTTTTACAAGTACTATAAGCATAAGGAACTTTAAATAATTTATGTGTTTAAGTAATATTCTGATAAAAATAACTTGGTAACAAGTTGAGGAGGGGACTTTTTCTCTGTTTGAAACAAGAAGAACAAAAAACATGGAATGAACATTACTCAATTTTAAGAAATACTGTTCTACCAAATTCTCTTTCTCAAGTTAAATTAGGTTTGTTACCTGAAGTCAATAAAATCCTAATTAATACACTATTTCTAGAGTTGCAAGAAATAGATGCAAACCATAAAGTAAACAACAAATGTGAGATATTTACTACACAAGGTAGATTAAGAAATGTTTTTTAGTTGGCCAGCTAAGAAAGGCAAATATTGTTCTTTACAGCATCAGAATTTACTTTCATTACCAGCCACATCCACAACTGGGTGGTGTTTATGCTTTGGCTCCATCTCTTCATTCTTTCTGGAGTTATTTCTCCACTCTTCCCCAGTAGCATATTGGGAACCTACCAACCTGGGGAGTTCATCTTTCAGTGTCATATCTTTTTGCCTTTTCATACTGTTCATGGGGTTCTCAAGGCAAGAATACTGAAATGGTTTGCCATTCCCTTTTCCAGCGAACCACATTTTCTCAGAACTCTCCACCATGACCCGTTCATCTTAGGTGGCCCTACACAGCATGGCTCATTGTTTCATTGAGTTAAACAAGGCTGTGGTCCATGTGAACAGTTCGATTAGTTTTTTCTGTGATTGTGGTTTTCATTCTGTCTGCCCTCTGATGGATAAGGATAAGAGGCTTATGGAAACTTTCTGATGGGAGAGACTGACTGGGGGCGAAACTGGGTCTTGTTCTGATGGGTGGGGCCATCCTCAGTAAATGTTTAATCCAATTTTCTGTTGATAGACAGGGCTGTGTTCCTAAACTGTTGTTTGACATGAGACCAAACTATGGTGGAGGTGATGAAGATTACGGCAACCTCCTTCAAAAGGTCCCATGCATGCACTGCCACACTCAGTGCCTCCAACCCTGCAGCAGGCCACCACCGACCCACGCCTCCACCGGAGACTCCTGGACACTTGCAGGCAAGTCTGGGTCAGTCTCTTGTGGAGTCACTGCTCCTTTCTCCTGGGTCCTGGTGCATACAAGGTTTTGTCTGTGCCCTCCAAGAGTCTGTTTCTGCAGTCCTGTGTAAGTTTTGTAATCAAATCCCACTGGCTGCCGAAGTCAAATTCCCTAAGGGTTCTCAATCCCTTTTCCAGATCCCCAGCTTGGGAAATCTGTTGTGGGTCCTAGAACCTTCTTAACAGTGTGAGAATTTCTTTGGTGTAATTGTTCTGCAGTTTGTGGGTCCTCTGCTCAGCAGCTCTATGGTGAGGTTAATGACGACCTCCTCCAAGATGGCTTATGTCACAGGCAGTGTCCAGATCACCTGCACTCAGAGCTGCTGCCCTGAGGCAGGCTACTGCTGATCTGTACCTCCACAGGAGACACTCAAACACAGTTCTGGCTCCGTCTCTGTGGGGTCTCTGGGACCTGGTGCACACAAGGTTTTGTTTGAACACTCTGAGTGTCTCTGGAGAGTATGAATTTTGATTCTGAACATGATTTTGCCCCTCCTACCATCTTGCTGGGGTTTGCCCTTTAACATGGGGTATCTTTTTTTGGTGGGATCCTACATTCTCCTGTTGATGGTTGTTCAGCAGGAAGTTGGAATTTTGGAGTTCTCACAGGAGAAGATGAGCACACGTCCTTTTACTCCACCATCTTAGTTTCTGGAACAACATTGCATAGGAACCTGGGATGTTAGGTCCATGAAACAAGGTAAATTGGATGTGGTCAAACAGGAGATGGCAAGAGTGAATACTGACATTTTAGGAATCAGTGAACTAAAATGGACTGGAATGGATGAATTTAACTCAGATAACCATTATATCTACTACTGTGGGCAAGAATCCCTTAGAAGAAATGGAGTAGCCATCATAGCCAACAATAGAGTCCGAAATGCAGTACTTGGATGCAATCTCAAAAACGACAGAATGATCGCTGCTCATTTCCAAGGAAAGCTATTCAATATCCAAGTCTATGCCAGTAATCCAAGTCTATGCCCCAACCAGTAATGCTGAAGAAGCTGAGGTTGAACGGTTCTATGAAGACTTACAAGACCTAGAACTAACACCTAAAAAAGATGTCTTTTTCATCATTGAGGAATGCAAAAGTAGGAAATCAAGAGACACTGGGATTAATAGGCAATTGGCTTTGGAGTACAAAGTTAAGCAGGGTAAAGGCTAACAGAGTTTTGCCAAGAGAATGTACTGGTCATAGCAAACACCCTCTTCCAACAACACAAGAGAAGACTCTACACATGGTCATCACCAGAAACCATCACCATGGTTAATACTGAAATCAGATTGATTATATTCTTTGTAGCCAAAGATGGAGAAGCTCTATACAGTTAGCAAAAACAAGACTGGGAGCTGAACGTGGCTCAGATAATGAACTCCTTATTGAGAAATTCAGACTTAAATTGAAGAAAGTAGGGAAAACCACTAGACCATTCAGGTATTACCTAAATCAAATCCCTTACGATTATACAGTGGAAGTGACAAATAGATTGAAGGGATTGCATCTGATAGTGCCTGAGGAACTATGGACAGAGGTTCATGACATTATACAGAAGGCAGTGATCAGACCTTCCCCAAGAAAAAGAAATGCAAAAAGGCCAAATGGTTGTCTGAAGATGCCTTACAAATAGTTGTGAAAAGAAGAGACATGAAAGGCAAAGGAGTAAAGGAAAGATACACCCATTTGAATGCAGAGTTCCAAAGAATAGCAAGGAGACATAAGAAAGCCTTCCTCAGTGATCAATGCAAAGAAATAGAGGAAAACAAGAGAATGGGAAAGACTAGAGATCTCTTCAAGAAAATTAGAGATATAAATGTTCCAAGGGAACATTTCATGCAAAGATGGGCACAATAAAGGACAGAAATGGTATGGACCTCACAGAAGTAGAAGATATTAAGAAGAGGTGGCAAGAATACACAGAAGAACTATACAAAAAAGGTCTTCATGACCCAGATAACCACGATGGTGTGATCACCCACCTAGAGCCAGACATCCTGGAATGTGAAGTCAAATGGGCCTTAGGAAGCATCACTATGAACAAAGCTAGTGGAGGTGATGGAATTCCAGTTGAGCTATTTCAAATCCTGAAAGATGATGCTGTGAAAGTGCTGCACTCAGTATGCCAGCAAATTTGGAAAACTCAGCAGTGGCCACAAGACTGGAAAAGGTCAGTTTTCATTCCAATCCCAAAGAAAGGCAATGCCAAAGAATGTTCAAACTACCGCACAATTGCATGCATCTCACATGCTATCAAAGTAATGCTTAAAATTCTCCAAGCCAGGCTTAAGCAGTAGGTGAACCGTGAACTTCCAGATGTTCAAGCTGGTTTAGAAAAGGCAGAGGAACTAGAGACCAAATTGCCAACATCCGGTGGATCATTGAAAAAGCAAGAGAGTTCCAGGAAAACATTTATTTCTGCTTTATTGACTATGCCAAAGCCTTTAACTATGTGATCACAACAAACTGTGGAAAATTCTTCAAAGAAATGGAAATACCAGATCATCTGACCTGCCTCTTGAAAAATCTGTATGCATGTCAGGAAGCAACAGTTAGAACTGGACATGGAAAAACAGACTGGTTCCAAATCAAGAAAGGAGTACGTCAAGGCTGTATATTGTCACCCTACTTATTTAACTTATATGCTGAGTACATCATGAGAAACGCTGGGTTGGATGAAGCACAAGCTGGAATCAAGATTGCCAGGAGAAATATCAATAACCTCAGATACACAGAAAGTGAAGAACTAAAGAGCCTCTTGATGAAAGTGAAAGAGAAGAATGAAAAAGCTGGCTTAAAACTCAATATTCAAAAAATGAATTTCATGGCATCCAGTCCCATCACTTCATGGCAAATAGATGGGGAAACAATAGAAACAGTGACAGACTTTATTTTCAGGGCCTCCAAAATCACTGCAGATGGTGACTGCAGCCATGAAGTTAAAAGACGCTTGCTCCTTGGAAGAAAAGCTATGACAAATCTAGACAGCATATTAAAAAGCAGAGACATTACTTTGCCAATGAAGGTCTGTCTAGTCAAAGCTATGGTTTTCTCAGTAGTCATGTATAGATGTGAGTTGGACTATAAAGAAAGCTGAGCACTGAAGAATTGATGCTTTTGAACTGTGGTGTTGGAGAAGACTCTTGAGAGTCCCTTGGACTGCAAGGAGATCCAATCAATCCATCCTAAAGGAAATCAGTCCTGAATGTTCATTGGAAGGACTGATGCTTAAGCTGAAAACTCCAATACTTTGGCCACCTGATGTGAAGTACTGACTCCTTGGAAAAGACCCTGATGCTGGGAAAGATTGAAGGCGGGAGGAGAAGTGGACGACAGAGATGAGATGGTTGGATGGCATCACCGACTCGATGGACACGAGTATGAGCAAGCTCTGGGCATTGTTGATAGACAGGGAGGCCTGGCGTGCTGCAGTCCATGGGGTCGCAAAGGTGGGACATGACTGAGCGACTGAACTGAAGAGAGGCAAAATAAGATAATAAATATAAGAAGTTGTAAATACTCCTAAGATAGCTACATTGCCCAAGACCTATATGGATAACTATACTGTGTCTTTAAATTAAACTTAAATTTTTAAAATAATGAAAATAAACTTATTGTATAATCTTCAATAAATTGAAGACATTAAAAAAAAAAAATGAAACTCTCCCCTTCACCCTCCACTCAATCCTACTCCCTACTCCAAAAGACTGTTAACAGCTCAATGTCTAGCCTTCCAGGTTTTTTCCTATGTATTGACATATGTGCACATGTGGACCCTGGCATCTATTCTATTTTAGCTCCTTACATAAATGGGACCTTACAGAATGTCTTCTGCATGGCTTTTGTTCTTTTTATACAATAAGTCTTGGATACATTGGATACATTTGTATTCTTTAACAGGTCATTACTTTTTTTAAACCTGCAGCCATTCTTCTGTCCCCTTTGGTGGAAGAAAAAACAGCCAAGGCCTTCAAGCCCCAAATTAGCACACTGTCTTTTGGAATGTAAGTTTACAAACACAGCAAAAACAAACAAGAAGGTGTTAAAGAAATCCAAGGATTCCAAACAAATTCAAGCAAAGTTAGAGTTTCAGGGCCTGAAAAATCTTTTTCTTTAAAAAAAAAAAAAAAGTTAGGGATTGGGAGGGGAAATTTCTCCAAATGAGAAATATAGCTTGTCAAGGTATCAAAGGATCTGGGAACACCCTTGTTGACTGCATTGCACAGTAGGTTGAAAAGCCCCACTGACTTTCATTTCCCTGAAAGACTTATTCACAGGACAATATTCTGGTTTCTCCATGCAAATTTCACTTACATCAGGGGTTTTGAACCTCTTTCAATCTGGTGATGTCTGTGGATACTTTTTCAGAATAATATTTTTAATGCATAAAACAAAATTTTTGACCAAAGAAACCAATTATACTAAAATGTAGCTATCAAAATATTAAAAGAATTAAATTTGTGATATAGCAGTTCATGTACCTCCCAATCAACACATTAAATAACAAGGTCAAATGGGAATCTAATAGCTACTATAATTTAATATAGAGCATAAACAATACTTCAAGATGTTTGCAGTAAGTGTAATGGGATACAAAAATATCTGGATTTCTACTGGTGACAAAGTCACAGTACAGTTAATACCACTGTAGTTTGTTGCTTACATTTATAATTGATAGATGGGACCAGATCACTTCATGGCAAAAAGATAGGGGAAAAGTGGAAATGGTGGCAGATTTTACTTTTTTGAGCTCCAAAATTACTGCGGGTGGTGACTGCAGCCACAAAATTAAAAGATGCTTCCTCCTTGGAAGAAAAGCTATGACAAACCTAGACAGCACATTAAAAAGCAAAGACATCACTTTGCTGACAGAGGTCAGTATAGTCAAAGCTATAATTTTTCCAGTAGTCAAATATAGATATGAGACTTGGACCATAAAGAGGGCTAAGCGCTGAAGAATTGATGCTTTCGAACTGCAGTGCTAGAAAAGACTCTTGAGAGCCCCTTGGTCTGCAAGGAAATCAAACCAGTCTATCCTTAAGGAAATCAACCCTGAATATTCATTGGAAGGACTGATGCTGAAGCTGAAGAAGCTCCAACACATTGGCCAGGTGATGCGAAGAGCCGACTCATTAGAAAAGACCCTGATGCTGGGAAGATTGAAGGCAGGGGGAGAAGGGGACGACAGAGGATGAGATGGTTGGATGGCATCACCGACTCAATGGATGTGAGTTTGAGCAAACTTCGGGAGACAGTAAAGGATAGGAAAGCCTGGTGTGCTGCAGTCCATGGGGTCACAAAGAGTGAGATTTGACTTAGTGACTGGAAAACAACAACAACAACATAATTGATGTAAATGCTAACTTTCAGTTAGAAGAGTTTTAAAATAATGGTATCTTTACCCTATCTATATTAGTTTTTTTGGTATATTAATTTGATAGGCTCCATAACAAAATAACACATACTAGAGGACTTAAAACACAGAAGTTTATTTTTTCTCACAGTTCTGGAGGCTAGAAGCCTGGGACTTCTCTGGCAGTCCAGTGGTAAAGATTCCGCACTTCCACTGCATGGGGCACAGGTTCAACCCCTAGAGGGAGAACTAAGATCAAGCATTTCCAAGCAGTGCCGGGAAGGGAGGCTGGTGGAGAGTAACAAAAAACTGAAGCAGTGGAGGCTAGAAATCTGATATCAAGCTATCAACAGGATCAGTTCCTTCTGGAGGCTCTGGAGGAGTATCTGTTCTGAGCCTCTCTCCTAGATTCTGGTGGGGTTGCTGGCAATCCCTTGCATTCCTTGGCTTGCAGCTGCACCACTCTAGGCTCTGCCTTCATCACCACATGATGCTCTTTCTGTGCATCTCTGTGTCCAAATTGCCCTCTTTTTATAAGGACATCCATAAGGACAGCCATATAGGATTGAGGGCACACCCAAATCTAGTATGATATCATCTTTACTAAGTCCGTCTGCAAAAATTCCATTTCCAAATAAGGTCACATTCAGAAGTTACAGGTGGACATAAAATTTGGGGGGACACTATTCAACCCAGTATACCATCCAAGTTCACAGACTCCCTAGCTTAAATGGAATCAATACTATGTTTGCAAGAGAGAAATGATGGAAAATTCTAATGATTATCATGTTGGAGAGTGAAATTATGGAATTTTTTCTTCTTATCTCTACTTTCAGAATGTTCTAAAATATGACTATATTACTTTAAGAATAAAAAGTTAATAAAGAATGATGGTATTGATTCTAAGCATTGGCAACGTTTTAGATAATAATTTCTCTTGAATTCAACCTTGGATAATTTCCACAACATAAAGACAAAGGGATTTGGACAGGCGAGAGGAGTTAAGACTGTGAAGTTTCAGATTAACCTGAAAAATTTCTTTCAAAGAAAAAATATAGTCATGTTTAATTCTTCTAATATAAGAGAAACATTACCAAAGTCTCCTAGACTTAGGCATCCTTGGATAAAAACAAACTACAATTGCCACGTAACAATGAGATTAAAAACACTAGTAAAAAAATAAAATAAAATAAAAAATAAAAACACTAGTCAACATACCTTGTTAGAAAGAGGTAGGGAACCATGCATTTATGGGCAATGAACTTTTGACAAGTGTCAAGTGCATTCAAAGGGGAAATAATAATCTCTTCAACAAATGGTGCTGCAATAACTGGATTTCCACAGGCAAAGGAATCAAGCTAGACCCCTAACTCACACCATATACAAAAATTAATCCTCAGTGGATCAATGACCTACATATGAGTGCTAAAACCATAAAACTATTAGAAGAAAACAGAGGTGAATCTTCATTCTCGGATATGACAGCAAAACATGAGAAACAAAAGAAAAAATAGTTAAATAGGATTTCATCAAAACTTAAAAATGTTTATGCGTCAAAGGACATTATCAGAAAAGTGAAGAGACAACCTACAGAATAGGAGAAAATAGTTGATATTTGCAAATCATAATAACGGTTTAATATCAAGAATACATAAAGAACTCTTAAAACTCAACAACAAAAAGAAAACCCAATTTTAAAAATGGGCAAAGGATTTGAATAGACATTTCTCCAAAGGAGATACACAAATGGCCAATAAGAATGTGAAAAGATGCTAAACATCACTAGTTGTAAGGGAAATGCAGATCAAAACCACCTGAGATACCACTCCACATTCCCAAGGATAGCTAAAATCAGAAAGACAGACAAGAATAAATGTCAGGGAGGATTCAGAGAAATTAGAACACTCATACATTGCTAATGGGATTATAAAATGGTACTGCGACTCATATTTTTCAGAGTTAAACATATGACCCCAAAATTTCACTCCTTGATTTCTATTTAAGAGAACTGAAAACATCTACACAAAAACTTGTACATATTCATAGCAGCATTATTCTCAATAGCTCCAAAGTGTAAACAAACCCAAATGTCTATCAACAGATAAAAACAAAATATGACATATCCTTACAATGCAATATTATTCAGCCATAAAGAAGAATGAAGTACTAATACATGATACAACATAGACGAACCTTGAAAACATCATGCACACAAAAAGCCACATATTGTATGACTTCATTTGTATGAAAAGTCCGGAACAGGCAAACTCATAGTGACTAAAACATCAGTGATTGCCAAGGGCTGGGGGAAGGGAGGAATGGAAAGTAACTGCTGTTGGGTATGGATAGGGATGGATAGGGTTTCTTTTTGGAGTGATGAAATGTTCTGGAATCAGATAATGATGATGGTTGCACAATCACGTGAATACACTAAAAACTGCTGACATGTACACTTTATTAAAGGGGGAATCTTTTTATTTTAGTTATATATCAATAAAAAGTAGCACATAAGAAATTGCCACCTGATTTGAAGAGCCAACTCATTGGGAAAGACTGAGGGCAGGAGGAGAAAGACAGAGAAGCCTGGCATGCTGCAGTCCATGGGGTCTCAAAGAATCAGACAAAACGTCAAAAAGAGTCGGTCTTAGTAATTGAACAACAACATAAGACATCAAAATGTTTGATAAATGTGTGCCCACTTAAAAGCCTATTATGTATCATGTTTTATAGAAACTAAATTTTCACTAAAAATATAAATTCTGCTGTTTGGTGCATTTTTCTACTTCGTGAAAGAATGATATGAGCAAACATAGTATGTGTGACGTATTCTTAAGAGGAGAGGTCCTACATAGCAGAATAGGCTTATCCACATACATTTTTTGTATATTCTCACCACCCAAAAAACCCACAGCAAAGACAGTGTGTCATCTGGAGCTATCAGCAGAGTTGTTAGCTTCACAGGGACAAAAAAATGGATAAGCTGACCCTGATAGGGTGATTAGCATGATGCAAGTTTTTGGGGAGGGCACATGGGAACAACATTATGGAAAGGAGTGGGAGGAAGCAGGATGGCAGGGGGAGAGGCAGGACTGGGATGCAGTCTTAACGGAGGCCCCAAGGGCCTCTATGGGCAACTCTAAAGCTAATGGCCCTTCAGCATTGTCCAGAGTTAGGAAGAGGTTAGGCTTTTTAAACATCTGTCTTGGTTAATCTCTGGATGCAGGCTGCCCTTGGAAAGGAGTATTAGATTGAGTATATAAAGTTGGTCTTATGTAGGAATGGGCTTCCCAGGTGGCTCAGATGGTAAAGAATCCACCTGCAATGCGGGAGTCCTGGGTTTGATCCCTGGGTTGGGAGAATCCCATGAAGAAAGAAACAGCTACCCACTCCAGTATTCTTACCTGGAGAATTTCATGGACAGAGGAGCCTGGCAGGCTACAGTTCATGGGGTTACAAAGAGTCAGACACACCTTGGGTCTTCACGACCCAGATAATCATGATGGTGTGATCACTCACCTAGAGCCAGACATCCTGGAATGCCAAGTCAAGTGGGCCTTAGGAAGCATCACTACCAATAAAGCTAGTGGAGGTGGTGGAATTCCAGTTGAGCTATTTTAAATCTTAAAAGATGATGCTGTGAAAGTGCTGCACTCAATACGTCAGCAAATTTGGAAAACTCAGCAGTGGCCACAGGACTGGAAAAAGTCAGTTTTCATTCCAATCCCAAAGAAAGGCAATTCCAAAGAATGCTCAAACTACTGCACAATTGCACTCATCTCACATGCTAGTAAAATAATGCTTAAAATTCTCAAAGCCAGGCTTCAGCAATATGTGAACCATGAACTTCCAGATGTTCAAACTGGATTTAGAAAAGGCAGAGGAACCAGAGATCAAATTGCCAACATCTGCTAGATCATAGAAAAAGCAAGAGAGTTCCAGAAAAACATCTATTTCTGCCTTATTGACTATGCCAAAGCCTTTGACTGTGTGGATCACGATAAACTGTAGAAAATTCTGAAAGAGATGGGAATACCAGACCACCTGATCTGCCTCTTGAGAAACCTGTATGCAGGTCAGGAAGCAACAGTTAGAACTGGACATGGAACAACAGACTGGTTCCAAATAGGAAAAGGAGTACGTCAAGGCTGTATATTGTCACCCTGCTTACTTAACTTATAGGCAGAGTACATCATGAGAAACTCTGGGCTGGAGGAAGCACAAGCTGGAATCAAGATTGCCAGGAGAAATATCAGTAAACTCAGATATACAGATGACACCACCCTTATGGCAGAAAGTGAAGAAGAACTAAGGAGACTCTTGATGAAAGTGAAAGAGGAGAGTGAAAAAGTTGGCTTAAAGCTCAACATTCAGAAAACTAAGATCATGGCATCCGGTCCCATCACTTCATGGCAAACAGATGGAGAAACAATGGAAACAGTGGCTGACTTTATTTTCTTGGGCTCCAAAATCACTGTAGATGGTAACTGCAGCCATGAAATTAAAAGACGCTTACTCCTTGGAAGGAAAGTTATGACCAACCTAGACAGCATATTAAAAAGCAGAGACATTACTTTGCCAACAAAGGTCTGTCTACTCAAGGCTATGGTTTTTCCAGAAGTCATGAATGGATGTGAGAGTTGGACTATAAAGAAAGCTGAGTGCAAAAGAATTGATGCTTTTGAACTGTGGTGTTGGAGAAGACTCTTGAGAGTCCCTTGGACTGCAAGGAGACCCAACCAGTCCATCCTAAAGGAGATGAGTCCTGGGTGTTCACTGGAAGGACTGATGTTGAAGCTGAAACTCCAATACTTTGGCCACCTGATGGAAGAGCTAACTTATTTGAAAAGACCTTGATGCTGGGAAATATTGAGGGCAGGAGAAGGGGACAACAGAGATGAGATGGTTGGATGGCATCATGGACTCAATGGACATGAGTTTGGGTAAACTCCGGGATTTGGTGATGGACACGGAGGCCTGGCATGCTGTGGTTCATGAGGTCGCAAAGAGTTGGACACGACTGAGCGACTGAACTGAACTGAGTTCTTTGTTGTGAGAGGCTGTCCTGTTCAGCAGCAACCCTAGCCTCTACCATCACCGCACTGGTAACAAACTAAAATGTTCCTAGAAATTGCCAAATATCCTCTAGAAGGCAAAATTGCACCCATTTGAGAAACATTGGTCTATAGTAACAAGAGGAAAGGTAAAGTACTATTAGAGGATAAACCAACCTCTCAATATATGGAATGAAAAGACAAAGTGAAATTTATTGCTTACCATAAGCAGTGTGGCACAAGCTCAGAAAAAAAACCAAACTGCTACTCTTATACCGGATTTTGAGCAAGTAGGGAATTCAGGGATTGATGACCTTTCAGAGGTCTAAATGTGTTGACATTCTCCCTACAAGTGATAACTTGGGTGAGACTATTATTGATTGGTTGGCATTTGGTGGCCTATGTATTGAATTTAGCCTGTGATTGGCTGATTTTCAGAATCAATGGGTTGTCTTTGGGTTTGCAAAACCCACTCACTGGGATGAGTTATCAATTGATTGAACTTAAAACTGGTCCTGAATTCTAGCTACTACCATGAGAATGAAAAAAGAAAAAAAAAAAGTGAAAGTGTTAGTCCCTCAGTCCTATCTGACTTTTTGAGACCCCGTGCACTGTAGTCCACCAGGCTCCTCCATCTTTGGAATTCTCCAGGTAAGAATACTGGAGTATTCTTACCCACTCCCAGAGGGAGTGGGTAGCCATTCCCTTCTCCAGGGGCTCTTCTCTGACCAGGTCTCCTGCATTGCAGGCAGATTCTTTACCATCTGAGCCACCAGGCAAGCCTACTACTATGAGAATATGGGAACTTAAAAAAAATTCTCAGTACTCTATATGCTAGTGGGTAGATGTGGAGTGGAAATTTGTGAAAGTTCTCTTCTGATTGTTTAAGTTTTTTAAGTGAAATAGGAAACAAGGACATTAGCAGACAGGGAGGATGGATTGAAAGAGATGTGAAAGTCACCTATGAAGGCAGGAGAGGAGGTACACTAGGGAAATGTAGTATGATTACTGGGCAAAATTAAGGGCCCACTTTAGGTCAAAAATAAGGAGAGACAAATCAGCATGTCATTCATTTTTCTTTAACCATATTCAGCTAACAGGGTTCAAGAGCAGAGTGGTGGAACACTGAATTCTATTGTGATTGAGGTTTTGCCAAATGAGAACTACAAATCAAGAAAGGTTCAAAGAAATTGAGAGTACATTCAAGAGAATGTATTCTTTTTAGCTTATATATTTTGCTTTTTATTATGACATTGTCAAAAATACCCAATAATAGAAAAATAAACCCAAAGCCAAAATTCAAAGCATTTTGAAAAAAACAAAGCAAAACATTTTGCCATCTTTTTTCATCTATTCGTACATCTTCTTTTCACTCAGAATTTTAAGGTAAATTCCAGACATCATTCTAGTTCACCCCTAAATACCTCAAAATGTACCTAAGGACTCTTGAAAACCTTAAATCACAATGCCACTATCACATATAACAAAAGGAACAATAAGTTTTTAATATTAATTATCAGTCCACATTCAAATTTTGCAAAGGAGATAATAATGATTGGAAATGAACTGAAGTTGGCTAAGGAGAGAAGAAATAGGACAGGTGGTGGAGTTAGGATCAGTGGAAAGACTTAGAGCCATAGGTGAAAGGCCTGGTGGGTGGAAACATTATTGGAGTTAGGAGCCCACAGAAAGTGAGCTAGAAGGGTTGGAGTGGTTCCACTTTAAACTTTGCCTATTGCTCAGTCATATCAGTCTTTTTTTTTCCTCTTAAGAGTCTGTGTATTTCTCCTTCCCACCATCTCATCTATTTTAATTCCGGCACTGATGCTCTCAGGAGAATCTGCAGACTGAATTAGGTCCTTTATACCCTTGGTATTTCTTTGAAGCACTTTTAATTTCAAAAGTTCATGAAAACTTTTTATTTTTTTTAATGTCTAACTCCACTAATTTTGAACTATGTCTCCTTTATTCACTGCTGTCATTGCCAGCGCTGAGGACACCGTCAGTAGATCACCCTCATTAAATAATTTTTGGACAAAGCAGAGAAGAATGTGTTCAATGACGGCAAATGCTAGAAATTTCTAAATCCACCCATAACACTGTTTCTAAGAAGGATTCGAAATTATTTACTCTCAAGTCGCCATTCTGTCACATGTAAAAAGATACAACTTTAAACCTTTTGAGTTAAATCTTTTAAACCTTCAGTTAAACCTTTTTAAACCTATGAGTTAAAACTTTTAAACCTTATCAGTTAATTACCTTAAGACTAAATTGAGCACCTCACCCCTGCTGAACTTGGAGGTAGCGCTCTAAAAACCTATCAACCCAGGTATGCTCGTACATAAAAGAAACGACTAAACTTGGTGTTTAACCAGAGCCCTCCCGCGAGTTTTTTTGTTTTGGGCCACGCTGCACATCACGCGGGATCTTAGTTCCCGCGACTACGGGATCTGAACCCGCCCCCTTCGATGGAAACGCGGAGTCCTAACCACTGGACCTCCTGAGAAGTCCCTAACTCGCTCTAAAACGAGAATTTGCTTCCTTCTAACGAGGCCAAGAAGCGCTGGGCCCCGCGGCGAGACCCCACAGGTCTCTCGGGCTAACAAGCGGGAAGCCAAAGAAAGATCTTAATCGCCCAGAACGGAAGTTCTTGAGCCTTCACACCCGCGGGGAAGTAACTCGGAAACGGACCAAGATGGCGGCGCCCAGTGAGGGGACAGCCTTTGCCTCGGGGGTCGAAAAGAATTGGAGTGCGGTTGTTCGCTCTCCAGAAGGGACTCCCCAAAAAGTCCGGCAGCTGATAGATGAGGGAATTGCCCCGGAAGAGGGAGGCGCCGGCGCCGAAGCGTGAGTGCAGGCTGTGTCTGGCGACGGCAAATTGAAGAGGGTTTAGGGGACTCGGACCAGAGGGGATACCTGGGTCTGTAACTCAGGCGGTGGGGGTGGCTTCGACCCGGGATCTTGAAGAGACTGGGATTACTTCGCCTTGTCGCCTTTAATCTTCTACTCAGGAGATACTGGATCCCACACCGCGGGCGCAATTTTGTCTTAAGGCAGACTTTTTTTTTTTAATAACCGGGGCGGGAGGAAAAGAGGACTGCTAACTGGAAATGCGCACCCGATTTCTCTTGGTTGGACTTCTTAACCTTTTTAAAGTCCTAGACACTTTTGGAGGCCTTGTAAAGCTTATGAACACCTCAGAAAGTTATATTTTTAAATGCATGAAGTAAAATGCATAGGATTATAAAGGATACCACTTAAGTTGGAATGCAGTTTATCAGGAAGTAAAAGATTAAAGAAGTGATGCAGTAAAACTCTTCATTAGTAAAACGCTTAATTATTTAGTAGTAGATATGTTGTCTACTGTAATTTTGAAGTAGTGCTAAGCAAAAACGGTACATACGCAGTAACCATAATGTGACAAAATATCCGTGAGTTGCATGGTGACAAGTTTACAGGTACTGCTGATGCTACTGTGGTTTTTTTAAATTATCTTCATTCATAATGGAAAGAAGTGCTGCATTTCAGTTAGAAGTTACTAAAAGAAATGTCACTTTTCTATCCAAATTTTTGAATCCTCTGAATTTTTTCCAAGATTCAACCTCCCTGAGGCTCTCTGTGACTCTCAGAAGGATTGTTAGAATAAATTACTTTGACTTATAATAATTGATGTAATCTTGAAAGTGAAAGTCGCTCAGTCGTGCCCGACTCTTTGCGACCCCATGGACTATACAGTCCATGGAATTATCCAGGCTGGAATATTGGAGTGGGTAGCAGTTCCCTTCTCCAGGATATCTTCCCAACCCAGGGGTCAAACCCAGGTCTCCCACATTGCAGGCGGATTCTTTACCAGCTGAGCCACCAGGGAAGCCCTGATGTAATTTTACTTTTATTAAAATTACTTTTGTCTAACGCAGTTCCTCCCTTTACCCTATCCAGGCTCTGTTGAAGTGCCTTTCATTGGATATAAAATAATTGTTTTGCTGTGTTTTTTTCCCTTGAATTTTTAAATGAAATAGCCTAAAAATCTTAGATTTAAATTTTCAAATTAGTTCCTTTGGGGGAAAAGTGGGTATCACGTATCAATCTATGTAGAAATATAAAAACTTATTTTCTGCTGTTAAAAGAGTTGAATTTATAAGGTGGTTCAAGTTGTATAAGGGATAGAAGCCTTAAGTCTTGTTTTGTGTTTACAAAAGTTATGCAAAGTGCTGTCAGAGACCAGAGAGTGAGGTAAAACAGTTTACTAGTACAGGATTAGCAGAGCATGGTGGAAGTAGAAATTGCTTGAAACTTAGTTGTGGCCAAACTGTAAAGAGATTTAAATGCCAGACTGAAGAATTTGGATTCTGTGAAACTACTGAAAATGTTAAGTAGAGAAGTGAAATTTAGAAAGTTTAAAATCTAGAGTGGTATGATTGATATTATGAGGTACAGAGATGCCAGATACAAAATGTTTAGGCAAAGTGATGCCTTGAGAGGATTACCAGTACTTCTGCCACTTTATTTTAGGAAGGACACATCTGCCACATTCCAGTCAGTTAATGGATCACCCCAAGCAGAAGAACCTCCGTTGGAATCTACAAGCAAAGAAGCCTTCTTTAGCAGAGTGGAAACATATTCTATATCCTTTTAGGTTAATGTGAGTTGCATGTTCTCATGCTGCTGAATTGGTTTTTTTTTTCCAGGAATAACACCAGTTACTCTGATGTTTTAATTTTTAGAATTAAACTTGATAAGAATTTTTTAAGGAAAATTAGCATCATAAAATATTAAGGGACATTTGACTTCTAATCTTTTTTTTTCCCCACAGAAGAGAAAACTAAGAGCCTGTGAGAAAAAGGAATAATAACTGACGTTGTTTATAGTGTTTTCATGTTTATTATCACATTTGAGCTTCATCTTAAACATATGAAAATAAGTATTCTTAGTCTCATTTTGCAAAAAGGAAACAGTTCAGGTAGATTATTTGATTTACCCAGGGTCAACTTGTTAGTAACTGGTAGAACCGAAATTATGGTGTAAGGCTCTTAGCGCTCAAACCTAATGTTATTTTAGACTATAGTACATTTCCTGTCTCTTTCAAGATTTTCCTCTGTAAGTTATCCATGGTTGCACAACAAATTATCCTCAGACTTAGTAGCTTAAAACTACAAACACTTATTATCTCACGTTTTCTGTGGATCAGCAATCTAGGCACAGCTTAGTTAAGTCGTATGGTTCAAGGCCTCTCTCAGACTGTCATCAAAGTGTTGGCCAGGGCTAGACTAGTAAAGGATCTACTTCTAAGCTCACTCACCTGGTTGTTGGCAAGATTAATTTCCTCATGGCTATTGGACTGAGGGTTTCAGTTCTTTAATGGCTTTTGACTGGAGCTACATGGGGCTCTCACAGGGATAGTTCACAACATGGCAGCAGACTTCAGTCAGAGTGAGCAAGCAAGAGAGAGCAAGATAGAAGCTAGATTATTTTTATAACCTAGTCTCAAGCAACATCGCATCACTTTTGCCGTTTTCTATTTGCTAGAGTGTTTTTAATTTAAAAGCAATTACAGACTTAATAGAAAAGTTGTACAGGTTACATAGAACCTTCTTTTGAGTACTTGAAAGTAAGTTGCCAAAGTGACACCTCATGACCCCCAAATATTCCCCACAAACAATGACTTTCTTTTACATAACCACAATGAAATCATCAAAATTGGGAAATTCACATAATAAATTACTACCATCTAACCCTTACATCATAATAATTCCATCAATTGTCATCATTAAAATCTTCACTTTTTCTTTGAATTTCATGACCTTGATACTTTTGAAAATGATAGGCCAGTTATTTTATAGAGCGTATCTCAGTTTGCATTTATCTGATGTTTGGTTATGATGAGATGCAAGTTGTGATGCTGTGTTCTCATTGCGTCCTGTCAGGTGGCACATGCTTTTGATATGCCCCTTTACCCGGATGATCATTTTGATCAGTTGATTAAGTGGGTGTCTGTCGGTGTTTACTGTTGTAAAATAGCGTCCTTTGTAATTAAGCTGTTTGGTGGGAATGTTCTTTGAAACTATGTAAATATAATTCCTCATCAAACTTTATATAACCTATTTGTTTGTAGTAGCTTGGTCTCCTGATTTCCTTTTTTATTCAATGGATTTTAATCCATTAGTATTATATTTTGAAATTCCAGTTGCCCCTGATTTGGTGAGTGGGAGGCCCGTGTAGATACTCTTTACACCTCACTTGGCTACAGCACCCCAAGGTGCTCCAACTTTTTATGTGGACTCCCTCACTTTGATGCCTTGCCCTGAGCTGTCTCCCTCACCCTTCTGGCTTATTCCTCTGCCATGCACCACCTGGTGGCTTTAGGACTAAATTGTTCAGGAAGGAGAAAGTATTTTAACCATCCTTGTACTGCTGTTCCTTGAATTAATTCCTAATATTGATACAGCATTTAAAAATTATTTCATTTTGTTATTTTTTGTTCTCAGTGAATTTAATTTGATTGCCACTTTGATATGATAATTATTTATTTGACCTAAGCTAGGTAAGTGATTCTCTTTTTAAAAAATTTATTTAGTTTTTAATTGAAGGATAATTGCTTTACAGAATTTTGTTGTTTCCTTCTTTTAGTCTACAGAATCCAAACTCCTTTAACATTTATATCTAGATTCTATTTCTTTTTTTTTTAGATTCTATTTCTAGCCTTCAGTCCTTTTGCTGCTATTAAAATGTTTTCAAATTCCAATATCCCTTATAAAATACAGAACTTTTCTGCAACTTTCATGTTTTATTCTTTTTTTGTATGTGTGCTCTATAAAACAAGAGCTCTATAGGTAAACAGAAAAAAACAAGTGTTGAATGTTAAAGATCAATAAATGTTTTTTATTTTATACTTGTAGATGCTCTTAATGCTCTCAGCCTATTTAAAACACACATACCACCTACACACATTAGTATATAACAGTCAAATTTAGGGCAGGGATGAATAATGAATATTTTTAATTTTACTGACTTTATTCTTCAGAAGGTAAAAGTAGGGCAGCACAGATGAGCGATAAATATTTCTGTTGTTTGACCTTCACCATCCCTTGTTGCTCAGGCAAATCCAGGTATTTCACTAGTGTTTTCAAATCCTTAGAATTTTTTTATTTTAATTTATTTATTTATGGCTGCACTGGGTCTTTGTTGCTGTATGCAGGCTTTCTCTAGTTGTAGCAAGCAGGGGCTACTCTTCGTTACAGTGCATGGGCTTGTCATTGTGGTGGCTTCTGTTGCAGGGCATGGGTTCTAGGGTACTCTGGCTTCAGTAGTTGTGGACCTCGGGCTTAGTTGCTCTGTAACATGTGGGATCTTCTTGGACTAGGGGTCAAACCTGTGTCCCCATCATTGGCAGGTGGACTCCCCAACACTGGACCACCAAGGCAGTCCCTAGTATTTCATATTAAGCAAAATAGAATGGCTTCTCTACTCCATCACACAACTGATAATAATAAAAAACATTTTAAGCATATAAAATATATAGGGCTTCCCATAGCTTTTCCTCTGAATGTGTTTATTCCTAAATATACTAAGAGTGAATTAAAGTTTTCATTTCTGACTTGTTCATTTTAATGTACTCATGTTTTTCTTAACATGAATACTCTCTGAAATGGGCAGGCAAGCCCTCTGAGCTGTCTCCCTTGGTCTGTGCAAAATACGGCTGGGTCACAGTTGAGTGTGATATGCTGAAGTGCTCCAGCTGTCAGGCTTTCCTCTGTGCCACTTTACAACCAGCTTTTGATTTTGACAGATGTAAGTGTAAAGTACAAATTACATTTTTCTCCAAGTTCAAAAGATATCTATGCTAGCTTTTTTGAAAATACTAGCAACTTGTGTTTGATCAAGAATGTGTCCTTCTATATTATAACAAGGTAAATTTGTGATTTTCTTCACCCTAATTATTAGCTTCAGTCATTACTTTTTTTTTTTTTAAAGCTCAGCTACTTTAGAGTGAACCTGTCTTTATGCATTCTGGGAAACTAACAGCAGTATGTTTATATTAGGATTCTGAAATTTATACTTTAGGCTAAGAAACACAGGGCATTAATGAAGGCTCACATTTTGGAATGCTCTGCCTTATAAAGATACATAATAGCTCCTTGTTAACTGGTCTTAGAATCTTGATTTAAAACTTGTGACACCTCCAACTAATAAAAAAATTAAAAAAAAAAAAAAAAACTTGTGACAAATATTAAGATGATGCAGTTACTAATATTTCATATCTTTAAAAATTGCCTTAGTTATTTTTATTTTTAGTTGTATCTATACTCTTAAAGGCTCTTGGCCATTGGATTTTGAATCTGTGATAGTGTTTTTTTATTTATTTATTTTTTCATTTATTTTTATTAGTTGGAGGCTAATTACTTTACAATATTGTAGTGGTTTTTGTCATACATTGACATGAATCAGCCATGGATTTACATGTATTCCCCATCCCGATCCCCCATCCCACCTCCATCTCCACCCGATTCCTCTGGGTCTTCCCAGTGCACCAGGCCCGAGCACTTGTCTCATGCATCCAGCCTGGGCTGGTGATCTGTTTCACCCTGGATAATATACATGTTTCAATGCTCTTCTCTCGAAACATCCCACCCTCGCCTTTTCCCACAGAGTCCAAAATTGCAGCACTATTTATAATAGCCAGGACATGGAAGCAGCCTAGATGCCCATCAGCAGATGAATGGATAAGGAAGCTGTGGTACATATACACCATGGAATATTACTCAGCCATTAAAAAGAATTCATTTTCAGTTCTAATGAGATGGATGAAACTGGAGCCCATTATACAAAGTGAAGTAAGCCAGAAAGATAAAGACCATTACAGTATACTAACACATATATATGGAATTTAGAAAGATGGTAATGATAACCCTATATGCAAAACAGAAAAAGAGACACAGATGTACAGAACAGAATTGTGATAGTGTTTTTTAAGGCATTGTTACCTCTGTGAGTTTCAGATCAGGAACGATGTGCTGAGCTGAAGAAAGCCTTATGTACTGCCCATGAGAAGTTCTGTTTCTGGCCAGACAGCCCCTCTCCAGGTACTTATTCCCAACATTTCCCAATTATCATCTCTTTGGTCATTGCATTTTAGTATTGTCTATTTCTTTGTATAAATCTAGTTTTTGAAGTTTCTTTCTCCTCCTTTCTATTTGTGCTTTACAAGAAGAACTGACATTAATTTATTCTTATGTCATTATTTTATTAAATGCATTTGGCATGACAGAGATTAAACCATGCATACATAATCCTGTTTAATCCTTGCAGGGGCCCTGGGAGGTAAATATTATCAATCTGATTCTTAGATAAGGAAACTGAGAATCAGATATCTTAAAACCAACTAGTGAGGAGCCATAGTTTTATGTAGTTTTATATATCTAGTTTTATCAGCCACTAGTTTTATCTGATTTCAAACTCTCTGCCTTTGTCACCGTAGCACACCAGCCCCATGTGCTGCCCAGGCTTCCTGGTACACTAATGGCGTTAATGGTGGCAGTTAAACAGGGTCAGTTGCTAAGGAAGACTCACAGGACTGCACATGAGAGTGATCACAAATCTACAGTTTATGACAGTCAAGCAGCACAACATAGCAGTAGCACTGAAGTGAAGGTATCCCAGGGGCTTCCCAGGTGGTCCAGCGGTAAAGAACCCACCTGCATACAGGCGATTCCAGAGGTGAGCCCCAGGTCGGGAAGATCCCCTGGAGGAGGAAATGGCAACTCACTCCCATACTCTTGCCTGGAAAAATCCCATGAACAGAGGAACCTGGCAGGCTGCAGTCCATGGGTCACAAAAGAGTCGGACATGACTTAGTGACCAAACAACAACAACAAAGGATATCACAGCCAAGGACTCCCCCGTCTTAAGGAGTCTGGAGAGGCCAGGTGCAGGCTCCTCTTGAACTTCCCTTAGAAGAGCTGTGGCAGTATGCCCTTTCTCTCGAATCAGAAACCACTCATGTGTGCACAAAGCTCTTCAGAACAAGGGAGCCTAAAATGTAGTCTCAGGTGGTACTTGTTTATATTTTGCTGGTCTCGGAGGCATATTGTTGAGTAAAGCCTCAAGAGCAGAGCCTTCTGGGGCGCTCACCAAGACCAGAGACAAAACTCTGGACCCATAGAACGTGTCTCTGTTTTATTTTTAACTTTTTAAGTAATTTCTAAAATTTTAGTGTTTCAAGTATAAAAAAAATGTAAATAGTAATATAAGAAGCATCTCTGTATATACCACCCAGCCTCACCAATTACTAACATTTTGCTACCCTTGTAAACACCCACCTTGCATTCTTTCTGTTAATGAGGAAGAATTACAGGTAACAGCTGTGTAGTCCTCCCCAGTCTCATTCCCTGCCTCCCTGTCCTGCAGTAACTACTATCATGAATTTAGTGACCATGATTTGTTTACATGGTTTCTGTATCTACAACATTTTCAAGTATGGCATCATCGACTAAATGGACATGGGTTTGGGTGGACTCCGGGAGTTGGTGATGGACAGGGAGGCCTGGCATTCTGTGGTTCATGGGGTCGCAAAGAGTCGGACACGACTGAGTGACTGAACTGAACTGAGAGGCAGTATAGCTGGTACTACTTATTTGTTTTGAATTTTCTATAAATGTTATCATTCTGTGTATTTTCTACAACCTATCCTTCATAGGGGGAGTCAGCTTTTTTGAAATTAGTCCATGTTGTCACATGTAGCAGGCTTGAAGCTTTATAATTGGTAGAACCATCTAAAATTTTAATCCAAGAGCTGAGGAATAGTGTTTATCTAGTTGGTTCTCCCTTTGGGAACACTGGCTTATTCATTTTAGAACCTCCTGTCAGACCCTCTTTCTACATTCTTGTTGTGTGTGACTGTAATTTGAACACCGTTTTCACCAAATTACGTGTCATCACAGGTGTTAATCAAGGTTTCATTCTTGGTACACTTCCTACTTACTCTAGCATAGTGGCTGTTTCTCTGCTTACACAGATTTTGAGCTTTTGGATGTACAGATTAATGTTTTTAATCAAATTTGGAAAGTTTTCAGATCATATTTCTTCAAATATTGTTTCTGCCCCTTTCCCTCTCTTCCGGGTCTCCCATTATGCAGCTGTTGGTGTGCTTGATCCCACAGGGTCCCACAGGCCTCTGTTCATTTTCCTTACTTCCACATGGATGCTGCTTCTCGCCATCCTTGTGCCACTGATATCTTAGAGGGGTTACTACTTCAGATCACCCCACTGTCTGCTAAGCTTATTTCTTTGCATCCAGGCTGACCCCTTATTCTCTAAACTAGTGCATATATTCTGTATTTTTCCTTTAAAAAAAATCTTCCAGTAGTTTCTCATCAACATACATTAATTATGGCCTGACTGCTGTCTATACTTTAACCTTCTCTTTGATTCGGCTCCCCAGAGGAATAGTGTGTTCCAAGTCTGAGAAACTATTTAGAATTCCCCACATATGCTGTCCCTTAGGGCTTTACTTTTACACACTGTTGTTGGTCTTTCCAGTTCAGCTAAGACCTGACTGCTTCTGAGAAACCGTTCCTGAGACTCTGCTTTCTAAATATAATCGCAGGGACTACCCTGGTGGTCCAGTGGTTAAGACTCCATGCTCCCAATGCAGGGGGTACGGGTTCAATCCCTGGTCAGGGAACTAAGATCCCACATGCCCCACAGTGCAGCCAAAAAATAAAACAATCACAAAAATATCATCACAGCCCTATCCAAAAAAAAAAAGTTAATTTCTTAATATTATCAAATATCATCAGTTTTACATTTCCCCTGCTGCTCTATACATGCTTTCTTTTTTAAAATAATTTGCACCAATATCATCTTCAGTTTATTATTTCCACAGATCGATTTGGGATGTTGCCATTGGATGAGCCCACTGTTCTTGTTAGTGAATTCCTAGATCGTTTTCAAAGCCTTTGTCACTTGGACCTCCAGCTTCCTTCCTTGAGGCCAGAGGACATAAAAACTATGGTGAGTTTTTCCTGGCTAGCATACAGTGGCCTTCAGTTGTCACCAGCATGAAGCATTTCTTTTAATGACCAGAGGATGAAGATAGCTAAAAGAGAACTACTTGTTTGTCTCTCAACTGACCTTTTCCAATCTCTACTGGAAAGGTGACTCGAGGGTTTAAATAAATGAGTTCTATTTACACTTTTAGATATGATGCTCTAAGTGGCATAAATTCAATTTTATCTCAATTTGTTACTTAAATACTTAACAGAAGATACTGAAATGTGGCTTCATATGGCTTATAGCATACCATTTTTAAGACAGACTTAAACTATAGGAAATAGAAGCTATTGTTTTGCTTCTTCAATTGAGAAGCTATTGTGTATTTTAGCATCAGACTATTAACATCTGATGCCTGTTATAAATGTCTACTTGTCCCTAGCCAAGGCAAGTTTTCTTCACCCTGTCATGGTTCTGTATTATTCTTAGAACAAAAGTGAAGATTCTGGCAAGCTCTTTTGTTGTGTCAAAAGTAAATTCAGGGCTTCCTTGGTGGTTCAGAGAGAAAGAATCCACCTGCTAATGCAAGGGACACAGGTTTGATCCCTGGTCCAGGAAGATCCCACATGACGTGCGATAGTTAAGCTCATGTGCCACAACTATTAAGCCTGTGCTGTAGAGCCCAGGAGCCACAACTATAGTGAGCCCACGTGCCTTAACGACTGAAGCCCACACACCATGGAGCCCGTGCTCCACAACAAGAGAAGCCACCGCAGTGAGCAGCCTGCACACTGCAACTAGAGAGAAGCCCAGGCAGCAACGAAGACCCAGCACATCCAAAAATAAAGTAAATTCAGTGTCAGGGCAAGATATAAGATATAAGTGGTAGTCATCATTTGGTTTTGAAGTTTACAGATTTCAGAGAAAATACGGAGTTGGTGATTTGAAAGCAAGTTGGTACTAAGAAAAGATGATGTAGTTCCAGGAAAACTGTTCCCTTTCTCATAGCAGATCCTGGGCAGGTCAGGAAGTGCTTATGGATACCTTAGCCTCTGCTAGAAATAAGTCTACTTGAGTGAAGAGAATTGTCTTTGTGTTTATCATTTTTTCCATGATTTTTGCCTTGTACCATCTAGATGCATCATTATCTATGGCTTCTGTTCATGGTGGTTGATATTTGTGTAAGTCTTTCATATTGGTTCCTTTGTAGTGCTTGACAGAAGACAAGATCAGTCTTCTCCTGCACCTGCTTGAAGATGAACTTGATCACCGGACTGATGAGAGAAAAACTGCAACCAAATTAGGCTCAGACATCCAAGTGCATGTCACTGCCTGTATTCTTTCCGTGTGTGGCTGGGCGTGTAGGTTAGCGAATGTGCCTGGGGACATAAACCGTGATGACACTTATCAGTTCAGTCACTCAGTCGTGTCCGACTCTTTGCAACCCCATGAATCGCAGCACGCCAGGCCTCCCTTTCCATGTATATCAGTTACTCTTAGCATTTGTAGATCACATGGTGTTTGTGTGAGAAAGGCAGTGACAGAGAAAACCTAAGTGGGTGGAAGAGGGATAGTAAGAATTAGCAACAAAACCAGAATTAGAACTCAGGAATTTGTGAACACACCTAAACTTTGTTTCTTTTACTGTCACTTCCCAGTAGGAAATTTGTGTTCCTGTAAACAGTGAAGCTCCTTTCTAGTTTTAGAAAGGAAAAATCAGTTTAACTGATGAAATCTACCAAGGAAGCACCAGCTGAATCCTCTAGGCCCCAGCTTGGTGTTTCCATTCCAGCTGCTCAGTTTGGCACAGAATCCTTCTGAGACAGAAGACTGTCAGACTAATTTTGATTTACTTTAAATATGCTTTCCTTGGTACATTAAGGACTATTCTTCTCTTATAGGGAAAAACTTTTAGAAGGGACATGAGAAATTTATAAAACATACCTTTAAAATGGGGCTTCCCTGGTGGTTCAGACAGTAAAGAATCTGCCTGTAACACAGGAGATCTGGATTTGATCCCTGGGTCGGGAAGAGCCCCTGGAGAAGGGAATGCCTACCCACTCCGGTATTCTTGCCTGGAGAATCCCGTGGACAGAGGAGCCTGGCAGGTTACAATCCATGGCATTACAGAGAGTCGGATACAACTGAGTGACTTAACATTTTCACCTGTGAA
Organism: Cervus elaphus; assembly: GCF_910594005.1. Taxonomy (NCBI): domain Eukaryota; kingdom Metazoa; phylum Chordata; class Mammalia; order Artiodactyla; family Cervidae; genus Cervus; species Cervus elaphus. The sequence continues at coordinate 100,008,402 of NC_057832.1, read as the reverse complement.
ATAATCTTGCCATAGATGGCACACTAAGACCCCTAGATCTTTCTATAGGAAATTTGTAAGAGATGATGAAGTTAGGTCCTGAGATTGGAGGACAGGGGCCCTGAGAGGAGGTGGTCCGCAGGCCATTGAACTGCCCAGAGATTTGTTTGATGAGATTAAGCATACTCACAAATCATTATGTTTAGTCCCTTGGCAGTATTACCTTCTGAGAAAACCCACTCTCTTTTCTTTTCTTACCTAGTTCTTTGTTGGAACCCATGCAGCTCTCCCTGATAACTTGTTCACAGTGTATGAGGAAGGTGGGGCTCTGGGGCTTTCAGCAGATCGAGTCGTCCATGACTGACCTGGACGCTTCCTTGGGCCTGACCAGCTCCCCTGTCCCGGGCTCTGAGGGCCGGCCAGAGCGCTCCCCTCTGGTGCCTGAGTCTCCTCGCAGGATGGTGACTCGGAGCCAGGATACCATCTTTTCCCCAGGCTCAGAGCAGGTATAGATTCCTTTGGCTTGTTTGGGGTGGACTTTTTAAAAACATCATTCTTACCAAAAATGTTGGTGAAAAATTGGAAATTAGTTTAGGTTAATTGATCAGAATACCATGGAATGGTTTTATTCACTAGTTGCAGTGGAGATGCTAAATTCATTATTTTGTATGGAAATCATTCTTTGATTTCCATACAAATATTATTCTTTGAAGAGTTCAGTTACACAGTTCAGAAACTAAATTTTTATACTTTTTAAAATGTTAAAAATCAATAAATAAAATATTAGCTTTCACATACTTCTGGAAATATTTCTCGTGACCATAGTCATTAATGTCATTGTTCAACATCTCCCTTCTCCTTCAGGCTGAAAAGAGCCCAGGTCCCATCATCTCTAGAACTCGGAGTGGGGACTCATCCAGTCCTGTGGACCGTCCCGAGCCGGAGGCCGCTAGCCCCGCCACCAGAACCCGCCCAGTGACCCGCAGCATGGGAACAGGAGAAAGCGCCGGCCTGGAAGTGCCATCTAGTCCTCTTCGAAAAGCCAAACGGGCTCGCCTCTGCTCTTCCAGCAGCTTGGTGAGCCCACCTGCGTGCTTGGAGGTCCCTGAGCATGGCAGCATGCGAGCTCTCACTGTGTATACAGCATGGAGAAGCAGGCGTGAGCCGAGCCTGGTCCTGCAGCTGTAGGAGGCTGTAGGAATAAGTTTAAAGATGGGACAGTTGGGTGACTTGAAGGGAAAAAAATTAAGGGTTTTGCCTTTTGTTTCTTTGGGATGGCTACTGGAGACATGATAAATTTGTCTAGCCCAAGGGGCAGTAGTGAGAAAGGGGAACAGACCTGAGAAGTTGTGGTTTAACATAAAGGGAGTGAAGGAATTTTTAAAATGAGAGGGAAGTAGATGGGCAGAGTTTAAAGGAGAACATAAAACTAGAAATGTGAACATTGTGAGATTCTGAATTTTACGACTTAGAGCAGAGCCTCCCTGAACTTACACAGTGTCTGCCTTCATTAACACTGACTGCTCTGACTCCTTCCTCAGGATGCCTCTTCCCGAAGCTTCTTTGATCCCACGTCTCAGCATAGAGACTGGTGCCCTTGGGTGAATATCACACTCGGTAAAGAAACCAGGGAGAATGGTGGCACTGAGGTGGACGTCAGCACTCCGGCAGAGCCAGGCTGGAAGGCAGTGCTGAACATCCTCTTGGCCCACAAACAGTCTAACCAGCCTGCTGAAACCGACTCCATGGTGAGATAAGCCGTTGCCCTGATCATGTGCAGCACTTGCTGTTTATGAGATGAGGAGAAGAGGCTGTTCCTATAATTAGCACTCTGCCTGCCCACAATTTTCATAAGTCAAGATGGACTCAGTCTGGGTTCATCCTAGAGAACAGACAAGGGACTGGCTCACTCTTTCTGCAGTTTAGCATTTGGCATTCCACCAAATTTTGATAAATTCTTTGTCTTCTCAACTTAGATGACTCGAAGTAGAAAAGGGATAGAGAAATAGCAAGAGGTAACAGGCTGCTGCTCCAGCCTCGTGTTGCAGAGTAGCTACTTTTTCCATCTGAGTTGCTGTCTCTTAGACTTGGAGCCCTGGCCAGTTAACTTAGCTGTCTGGACGGAGCTCTGTACTCTGCTACCATGAACACAACTTAATTTCTCATGGTGGGCACGTTACTTTGCTGTGTTCCGAGGCCCCAGGTTTGTGCACTGACCCTCAGCTGCCATCACACGAATGACTGCTGCTGGTTCCACTTGTGGGTAAAAGCAAACCCATCACGAAAGCTAAGAAAGCAACTCAAACGTTTGCCCTATGCCAAGGATGGAAGTGAGAGGATGGTGGGCATTAAGGAATCATGAAAACCGCATTCGCTTTCCTTTGCTGGCGCATTCCCAAATTTGCCATGTCACCTGCTTGGTATAAATATAGAAATTTCTGACTGCTGCTGCCTCCAAGGACAAAGTAAAATAATACTTGCCAGCAGCTGTTTATCAGAAGCATTCCGATTCATGGTTTTGTAGGGTTACAGGATTCCACTAGAGGGAGCTGCTGTGATGCTAAAAGCTCAAGAATGTACATTCATACCCTTAGTAAATATGCAGATGATGGTTTTCCAAGTTTTTGCCCCCAAAAAAACCACAAAACTGCATTTTTCTACTTTAAGACCTTGAAAATACGTAAAGCTATCTGAAGACAAATGTTTTGGCCCACCTTTCAAATGGGAGCGATTAGCTCTGTCTTTGCACATGAGTTCTCTCTGCCTGGGTCCTCATGAAAAATGTATGGCAGTTCTAATTGACTCCCCTCTGTCACTGTCATGCTAACTGGGAACCCCACAGGGCTTTTTTTTTTTTGGTAGTGGGAAAATTTGGCCTCATAACTGGCCCTGAGTTCTGGAACTTTGAAGGTCTGTTTTGGCAACTTGTCTGATAAGATTCCCCACAGCTGTTGTGTGACTGGGAATTATAAAACTTAAGAGGCTCTCCTGTAAAGAATCTTGAAGCTAGAAAAAAAGTTTACACTGTTTTCCAACTTAAATTTCTTTCAATTTTGTCACTCTATTAACTAAATTGCCCTCAGTCATGAGTAAGAGTTCAAGCTTTGCCCTCCTAGAGCTTTATTTTATTAAGACATTCAGCCACAAAGAGGTAAGAAAACAGTGAAAATGTCATCTTCTGTCAGACATTAGAGGGAACTTTGTGGGTTATCTTATTAGATGTGTTTGTGCTCTCACCAAGACCCTGTGCTCTTCCGTGACTCTCCAAGGCAAAGAGAACCAAGTGTTCTGCTTCCCTGAGAACTTTTATCTTTCAGTGAACTGTTTTGTCTCCCTGTAACACCATTTCTCAGAATCTCAGATCACTTCGCAGGCATGATCAAGTGGCAGTGAGATTCTTCCTATTATTAGCTCTGCTGGCTGAAACAGGAAGCTGAGAAGGCCAAGGTCATAGCTTAAACTCTTCAGAGTCATTTAACTTTGTTTCATTCCTCAACCTTAGATTATTCCATAAACATCAGCTCGGCACCTTATGACTATGAACCCTTGTTCACAGGGCCAGTTCAGCAGTCACAGATGAGAAGTCAGTGCACAGTGTGGGGTGCTACATGATGGCGGGTCACACGTGTCATCCTCTCATACAAAGATGAGGACATGTACGAATGCTTGGAGGAGGACATAAGGCGTACTGTGGAGGCTCTGAGCGTGTTAGCGTGGTATCACAGCAGACTCAAGCTTCTTGATTCTTAGTCTGGCTTTTAGCTATACCCACTTCAGTGTTCTTGGGCTTCCCTTGTGGCTCAGCTGGTAAAGAATCCGCTTTCAATGCGGGAGACCTGGGTTTGTCCCCGGGATTGGGAAGATCCCTTGGAGAAGGGAAAGGCTACCCACTCCAATATTCTGGCCTAGAGACTTTCATGGACTGTACAGTGCATGGGGTCGCAAAGAGTCAGACATGACTGAGCGATTCTCACTTTCACTTTATGTATAGCACAGTATACAATTAACTTGTTTTATTCACTCCTATACATATCTAGATCATTGTGGGAGAAATTTATAGACCACACCTTAAAGCTATTACCCTTTGTCTCTATAAAGGAATTTAATCTCTAATAATGAACTTTTCTATCTACAGAGTCTCTCTGAGAAATCAAGGAAGGTATTCCGAATATTCCGGCAGTGGGAATCTCTGTGTTCATCCTGAAGATATCCCAGCCCTTCTTGCAGAGAAGTGGAATGAGTGGCTTTGAAAAATAAAGCCTAAATTCCTTTTTGAGCAGCTGAAGCTAAGTTTTTCTCCATTCTGGTTTAATCACAAGGAGCCCCTGCCCTTGCAAAGACATGTGTGTCACCGCCTGCATCTGACAAGAGGAAGCCTGTTTGCAGCATAGGGATGTGCAGGAGAGGCAGGCCGAACCTGGTTCTGGTAAAGGAGTGCGTGATTCCAAAACTCCCCAGAGGGGCCTTGAGTGGTTTTCTTGTCTGAGGTCAGGGCAGTGTTTGAAGACTCTTATGTCCCAGGAATATGTCAGTGTGTGTTAATAAAACATCTGTTAAGGTTCTTACAGTTGGAGAACTATTTTCCTCCTGTCTAATGGGCTGATATAAAGGAAGCTGAGACTGAGAAAACTACTACAGTGGAGCAGTAAATAAAGACAGAATTTTAGTTTTCAGATTGGCTGCAAAGCCTGGAATTTATCTGTGATTCTAGTCAGAGGTATTCCTGAACAGAGACAAGACATTGTTCCCTGCATCACCAGACCTCCTGATGCGTTATAGTGAATGGTAAGCTCATGGTTCTCTCCCTTCACTTGTTCCCTGCATCACCAGATCTCCTGATGTGTTATAGTGAGTGGTAAGCTGATGGTTTTCTCCTTCACTTGATAATAACAAGAATGAGAGAAGCCAAAGGGAGGAAGGCTCTTCAGAAGAGACCCCCTCTGTGTGCCTTCCAGTGCAAGGCTCCCCTGAGTGGGGCTCCCCAGGGCTCTTTCACTGCCCGTGGGGAGTTGTCTCCAAGGTGGAGAAGTTGACCCTGGCCTGCCCCAACTAAATAGACTACCCATCGAGAGAGTGACCATGAAGGAAACTAGGTATTCTGCCAAATGTCATATTTTCTTTCAGTAGCTGCGGTAGGTTGGTTTTATAACTCACTTCTTTTATACTGAAGTATTCTAGGAACATAGTATGTAATATAATACTCCACCCATGCTAAACTTTATATCTCTTAAAAAAAAATTTTTTTTTCTATATATTGCACCCAACAAAATAAACCCTTAGTACCATCTAATACTCAGTCCATATACAAAATTCCCAGTTGTTCCCAAAATGTCCTTTACGTTTGATTTGTCCACAGCAGTATCCAATTCAAAAAGTAATGGGTTGCACAAATCTCTTTAGTCTAAAGGACAGCCCCTTTTTTTTCATGTATGTCAGATTTTAAATTTGTTATTTTTTTCAATCCTTTTTTTTTTTTAAAAGAGGGTGCATAGTGTTGATTTTGCTCTTAAATCAAGCCTCCATCAGTGGGTAAGACTGGTAGAGGCTGCTTCCAAATTATTTTTCTAGGGGCACTCCTTTGCCTTTGGCATTGATGAATGGCTTGACTGTTCATTCTCCAGTCTGCATGGTCCCCTTAGAGGTTGGTTAACAGGTATCTTTCTAACGTTCTAGTAATAAGACTTCTGGCCTAGGATGGGAAGCCATCTGCTGACTAGTGACTATGTAGAAGTCTGCTCACTAGAAGCTCATAGCCTCTAGGTCACAATTTCTTAAGGAGTAGTGTTGAGTCATTAACACAAGGTATTCAGATGGACTACAAGCCTAAGTTTCAGATTATAATAATGTGGGTATTTCTTTTGAGTCTTTATATTATAATTTTAATTTAGACCTCCCACCAAAAAAGGTTTTTACTCTTCTTTAAAATAGGCAGAGTTCCATACTATTTTTGGCTTTGTGGGATTTTTTTAAATTATAAATGGAAGCAAATTGGGATAGACTTGATGCCATTTAAGAAACATTAAGTCTTGTGTGTGGCACTGTCCAAGCCCTTATATAACACAAGTGTGAATGATCACCTGGTTTCTACCCTCAAGAAGTTCCACCCTCCAAGTCCAACCTGGAAGATAAATGTATACATAAATGTCACACAAGACAAAGAGTGATAAACATAAAAGAGTATAAAATAAGTTAATTCTCATTATGGAATATATGAAATTGGAGAGAAATTGGGGGAAGGTGTGGATTTGGGCTGAGCCTTAAAAGATGAGTTGGAGATGTAGGCTCTATGAGAACAGGGACGTTGTCTATGTTGTTTTATCATCTCAGCACTTAAAACTGCCCTGTACATGGTGGACGCTTAATGAAAAAAGGATATTTGAGGCTGAAGGAACATTGAACAGATGAGCAGAATTTCATATGTTTCTGAAAGAGCAGGTGTTCTGCCGTGACAAGACCTTTGCATTGAGTAGAAGAGAACGGCTGAAAGAATGCAGTCTGGGCCAGTTTGAAGTCTCATATATTATACTGAGGCAATTCTGTGGGAAGAGAGAAGCCATGGAAGAATTTTTTGAGCAGGGAAGTGACGTTTGTGCTCAGGAAGACAATCCTGGTGTGTGTAGAGCATGCGCTAAGGGAGACAGGAATCTGAGGGACATGTGACGGCTGGGAAAATGGGTGCTTGGATAGAAATGTCAGTGGTGACTTCAACCTTGGTCTGGGGGTGAAGAAGACGGGAGGAGTCATTAATGGCTTTGAGGTTTGTGGCCTGCCCAGTCAAGGTAGAGAGCTCAGGTGGGGAGGGAAGACAGTCGTTTTATTTTTAAACATTGTGAGTTCAGTTATGTAAAAATACCTGTCTGGAAATGTGTTTTAGAGGTCAGGAGAGTTCAGTGCACTAGTCAAGGATCATTATTTCAAATGCTCAGAACATGTAGACTCTAAAGCCACATAGAGGGATGCTGTCAACCTTATCATCTCGTAAGGATCTTAATGCCAGCCTTAAGTTTGTTTTGGTTGTACCACATCGCCAACTGGGATCTCAGTTCTCCAATTAGGATTGAACCCAGGCCATGGCATTGCAAGCCCGGGAACCTAACCACTAGGCCACCAGGGAACTCTCAGTGCCAGCTTGTTTAACAGTGTACCTGAGGGCTTGAGGCTGCCTGTCAAGTTTCCGATGAATATGCTACTAGACTGGCTGAGTATACTTTCAAATAGTAATGTGTGGCCTCGGATGGGGTGATGATTAATTTTATGTGTCAGTTTAGCTGGTTAACGGATAGCTGGTAAAACGTTATCTCTGGGAACTTACTTGGTCATCCACTGGTTAAGAATCTGCCTTCCAAGCAGAGGACAGTGGTTCGATCTCTGGTTGGGGAACTAAGATCCCACATGCCATGTGTGCAGCTAAGCCAAAGTACCACAGCTACTGAGCCCACGTGCCACAATGAAGATCCAGCACAGCCAAAAATAATACTATTATATTATCAGCCTGTGAGGGTGTTTGCAGAACAGATTAGCATTTGAGTTGGTAAGCTCGGTAAAGAAGATCACCCTTACCAATGCAAGTGGGCATCATCCACTGAGAGCCTGAGCAGAATGAAAAGGCTAAGGAAAGGCAAATTTGCTCTCTTTGTGGGCTGGAACCTCCATCTTCTCCTGCCCTGGAACACTGGGGCTTCTGGTTCTTGGGCCTTTGGAGCTGGACTGGGACTCCACCACTGGTTTTCCTGGGCCTCCAAGCTTGCATGTGGTTGGCAATAGGACTTCTCAGTCTCTGTGATCATGTGAGCCACATCCCATAATAATTCTTTCGTTATGTATCCTATTGGTTCTCTTTCTCTGGAGACTGCTGACTGATACAGATGAGAGTGAACTTACTAGCTTCATCTCCCAAAGAATTTGATCTTCCACACACTAGGACATCACTTCAAGCTATTATTCATGGTTGTGGATTGTTCTAGAAGTGTTTGGTTTGACCTTTCTGGTAACCCATTTTTCCTTATTTGACTCTTTATTTGAAAAAAAATTTTATTTCATTTGGCAGACCCTTTTAAAGAATGAAATTGCCTAAAGTTTTAATTTTGCTACTTTACTTTCTTAAAGATGTCATTATAAATCATCATTATAAAGAATTTCCCCACTTAAACCTAGCCAGACTAGGTAGCTTACAGAGATACTGTATAATCTCTGTGTTATCTCCTGTTGGCTTTCTCATGGGTAAATAGAATTACCAACACTTTCCTCTCTCCCTCCCAGGTCAGAATCTTCTTTTGCCGTCTAGGCCCCAGGGATCAAGGCAGATGGTACCTTGAAGACCCCCAGCTGTTCAAGTCTATTCAGACTTCCTAGTTTGGTCAGTCCTGCCAGCTTCAGATTGTCCTTATATTATTTTTCTCCACTGAGGCCTCTAGGATTCTGTGTGTTGTTCTAACACAAGTTGTATTTCCCATCCAAGTAGGTTATATTTTTTTCACAGGTTAAGATTGGAGCTCAGACATTGAATAACATCTTGCTCTATCATACAGCTAGAATGTGACGGTGTATGTGTGCTAAGTCTCTTCAGTCGTGTTTGACTCATTGCAACCCTATGGACTGTGGCTTGCCAGCCTCCTCTGTCCATGGAATTCTCCAAGTAAGAATACTGGAGTGGGTTTCCATGCCTTTCTCCAGGGGATCTTCTGGATCCAGGGATCAAACCCACATGTCTTACATTTCCTGCATTGGCAGGTGGGTTCTTTACCACTAGCGCCACCTGGGAAACACAGAATGTGACAGAGCCCCTACTTAAACCCATGTTCCCCAGCCTCTGTTCTTTGCATTATGACACAGCTTGGAATACCTTTCAGCTCAGTGAGTCTTAAGATTTTCCTTTCCTGAGCATTAAGTCAAGACCTGCGCTCACAAGGAAAAGGAATATCTCAAAATCACTTATGGGCTACCAGTACCAGAATGCATCTGTCACCTGGCTCTTAGATTTTAGCCAACTGGAATAGACTTAGCAGGTGGAACATTCTCTTTGGGGGCTTTCCTCATTTACTCATCAAACTCTTACACCAGTTGTGGCTGCTTTGGAGCCAGCTTTTAAATCCGTTCCACCCTGTTCCATCTTAGAACAGAAACAGCTGCTTGTACAACTTGACCAAGGGCAAAAGTACACACACTTCTTCCTCCTCAGTTTTCCTTGCTATTTTTAGTTTTATTCCTATTTTAGATTTTCTTTGGCTTTGTGTAGCGGTTGTCTGGGTTGGGTGACCCTTGGAAATGAATGCTGCACCCAGGCCCTTTAATTAAAGGCCATCCTCCCGTCTTCCTCCACGCTCTCTTTTCTCTCAGTGCTTCCTGGCTGAAGTGGTGGTGGTGGTTACTGTTTCCCTCATCGTGCCTCTGGTTGGGTCAGTCGTCGTGTCGCTGAAGCCGCCTAGGATGGGAGGAAAAGGGAAGCCTGTAGGAAAGTCTCTGAGAGGACCCGTAGGTCATGGAGATAGTGGTATATCTGAAAATTGTCCAAAGATTCAGACCACCTTAGTACACTTTTAAGCTTTTTGTCCTTAACTTTTGTCAGCTTCCTAGCAATAGGGTGAGATACGGGAGGAAAAAATGGACTGTTTTCCAGGTAGGTCAGTAGTAGCCCTCAAGAGGGTAGAAGTTAGAACATAAAATACTAGATTTGGAAGGAATTCTAAATGTTCCTCCAGGGCTCTCACCATTCTCACGAAGAAGCCAACATCACAGAGGCAAAATCATTTTTAGCCTCCAACTCCATTTCCTAGCCAATCTTGTCCAGCTTAACAAAACCATGGGAGGAGAAAAATCTTGGGTGGCAGGTTGGGTTTTGAGCCGTTTTGAAGTGATGGTGAAGTAAATACTGTAGCTGGAGTCTGTGTCTTAGACCTGAAAGAGGGGTGAAGAACAGTCTAGAACAGGAGAGCCTCTGAAAATTGATTTTCCTGCTATGACAAAGAGCTGTCACTCCAGGTATGTACTAAACTCTGCTTAGTGTTTAACCAAGCACTGTTCTAACACTGCCCTCAAAGCCTATGTTCCTAACATTACTGTCTGTCTCCTAAGCAGGAGCCTAGCTCAAAAGAGCAGAAGTTACATATATGAAAGATGTTCAGTACATGCTTGCTTACAATAAGAAGTTGACAGTAACCTAAGCATCTAACAGTTGGAGGATGATTAACTACATAGAGTATAAATTTGTGGAATATAATTTAAACTATTAAAATGATAGTTATAATTATTCTGTTCATATGGAAAGTCGTTTGCAATATCCATGAAAAACAATGTCAGGTCTTATATCTCCACTGTGATTTATATACCCATGTCTAGAAGAAAACTTGAGAAAGTCAAAGTATTAAAATAGAATTATATAATTTTCTTTGGATTCTTTTTGTCACACATACTGTTTATGCAATGAAATTTTTTTTGTTTGTTTGTTTCCGTTTCCTCATAGCTCAGTTGGTAAAAAATCCGCCTGCAATGCAGGAGACCCCAGTTTGATTCCTGGGTCAGGAAGATCCTCTGGAGAAGGGATAGGCTACCCACTCTGGTATTATGGCCTGGAAAATTCCATGGACTTTATAGTCCATGGGTCGCAAAGAGTCGGACACGACTGAGCAACTTGAAATAATAAATAAATAAATCTTTATAATTCTATAACCAGTAGTCTGTGGCCTAGCAAAGATTTCTGGTAAACTGTATGTTCTTTTCCTAAGCCATAGATAAAAGTTTTTATATTTTGTTTCTCCTATACTTTTTGTTTGCATTTGATATAGGGTAGGTGAGAAACAATAGAAGTGATTAATAGCATTAAGGGACAGCATTGAGATAGAACACAATGATGTGTTAGCTTGAAAGTTGCCACATACATTGCCTATTTTGGTTTATGTTTTATCTGTAAGCACGTAAAAAAGAACCATTCTTGGTAATTTACTGGCTCGTACTGGATGTCATTCTACACAGTTTATAGACTGAACAGGAAAGCTACCTGTTCTATATCATAGGGTAGTAAGAATAAAGAAGATGGACCCTTCTTTCCTACCTTCCTCTATCCACCTTCAACCCACCTTCACTCAAGCGCACAATCTAGTCAAATCCTTTCTGAGCTGAGTATCTTCACAGCTGTTAAAAAGGAAATGGGTACACACCATATTCGTCGAAGCATTATTCACCATAGTGAAGAGGTGGAAGCCTAAATGTCCATAGAGGATGAATCAATAAAGAAAATGTGGAAAATACATAATGGAAACTTCAGCATAAATAAAAGTTTAACAGAAGGAAATCCTGTCATACACTACAACATGGAGGAGTCTTGACATTCTCCTAAGAGAAATAAGCCAGTAGCAAGAAGACAAATACTGCTTGATTCCATCTACAGCTAAAAGAGACAGCTAAGGGGAGCCAGACTCATAGAAACACAAAACAGAATGTGGTGACCTGGTGCTGAGAGGGAGGGGAAGATATGGAGTTGTCTGGAGTGTTTAGAATTTTAGTTTTGCAAAAAGAAAAAGTTCTAAAGATCCATGCACTACAATATGCATGTACTTAACACTACTTCTTACTCTCAAAAATGGTTCAGATGGTAAATTTTGTTATTATTTTTAAACCACATGAAAAAGAAATAGCCACTTCTACTGCCCCCAGCCTTTTCTGTATACAGAGCAGGATCACAACTTGAACTCTGTGCCCTTCATCCTTCCAGTCTAGGGTTGGGCAGCATCATCCATTATCCCTTTTCCTTTCTCTGGCATGTCTGGGTGCATCTTTGCTCTGAGGCTCTTCAGTTGGGTCATGGCCTTAATTATCCATGAGCTTGAAGTTGCTCCTTCTCTAATATGGGAAGAAAATGGCTGTGAAACCCGATGTGAAAACTTTATTCTGTAGATACAAGAAAATGAGATGTCAAGTGAAAGGCGGCTTATCAGATACTAAGTGACAAAGGGATATCTCTCTTCCCTAATTAGCAGACCAGGAAGACATCCGCAGAGAGTCAAGCAAGATGAGGGATGTTGAGCAGCAACGCAGCAGTACCTTCCAGAGCCACTAGGTGGCTCCCACGCTCCACCCCTGACCTCCCTGCGCGTGGCCCTGCAGAGGCAGAACACCCGGCCTCAGCCATCACTAGCAGGACAACAGTGGCCGACAGTACAGCACGCACTTTTCCAAACGGCTTATTCGCATTTTCAGCATCATTCCTACTTTGTTCTTACTATGTTACAGGTCTCCTAACCAAACTTCTTGAAGGCTGAAGCTACCTTGTCTCTACTGTAGGCTTATACAATGTGGAACAAGAGAGACAGACTCAAGGCACTGAGACAGAGATGAAGGGAGAAAATGGAGCCACAGAAGTAAAGTATAAGGTCAGGGTTAGGACCCTGTGTCCAGGATTAGGGGGACAAGTAACAAGGACAAGAAGCTGACTGGGAGTTCAGCTGCAAGAGGAAACCCAGGGGAAGATAAAGCCACTGGTGGGGAACATTGGCACTCATGAGGCAGCCCTTCTGTGCCCCATCTCAGCGCCAGGACTCAGGGCTGGGTCACCCCAGGGCCAACCCACAAAGTTAGGCAAGCCACTCACGAAGCTTTGAGGAGGTGTTCTTAGAAGCACAGGCCAGAGTACTATGTCACCAGGGCCCCAGAGCGGCCTGAACCCAGCAGATGACCCTTCCCTTGTGAGGATTCCAAGGTCTGTGACTCACGCCAATTAACCCTGACTCACTGTAACACTGAGCACAACAAGGTCATTGTCTCCGCTGAGTTGAGTGGGGAAACTGAGGAGTGGAGTGGGGAAGCAGCTTTGCTCCATGAGTAGCAGCAGGCCCTGAAGCTGCAAACACCCATGAAGCTGCCCTTGAAAATCAGGAGCAAACACTTCCCAAGAGGGGGTCCAGAGGAGGAGGGGGAGGAGCAGAGGTGGGACCTCTAATTTGTGCTAGTTCCCTGTGGGGTAGAGCCATAAAACTCCACAGTGCCGTGTAAAACAACAGCAAGTTGCTGACTTTGCCCTCACCGGCTGCTTCTACGGTGAGGAATCTGAAGGCCAGAGTTGGGGGAGAGAGGGCCAAGGTCACACATAGGGTCTTGTGGCTGCACCAGGAGTCTTGGTTCCACGCTCTGTCCTCTCCCGCTGCAGCCCCGCTGTTGGGAGAAGAGGCAGTAAGTAGAAGAGGGGTAAGAGCACTGGCTCCAGATCCGGTAGCCTGGGTTCAAATCCTAGATCCCCTGGTTACCTGTGTGCTTCTGAGCCAAGGACCCCATTCCTCAGTTTCTTCATCTGTAAAAAGGTGATAACGCTAGTAGCTATGTCACAGGGATGCCTGAGAATTAAGTGCGATATGTGAAGTCCTTAGAATAGTGTCCAGCATGTAGTAAGTGCTCGGTATACTAGTTTTTTTTCTCCAGTATTACTTAAATAAGGCAGGTATGACAACGCGTGTGTGTGTGCTAAGTTGCTTCAGTAGTGTCTGACTCTCTGACCCCATGGACCGTACCCCACCAGGCTCCTCTGTCCATGGGATTTTCCAGTCAAGAGTACTGGAGTGGGTTGCCGTGCTCTCCTCCAGGGGATTGTCTCGACCCAGGGATCGAACCCGCATCTCTTACATCTCCTACGTTGGGAGGCGGGTTCTTTACCAGTAGCACCACTTGGGCAGCCAGGTACGACAGCACTTAGCTGCATATCCAGCCACTCAGCCATCCCATTGGCTTCAGCTCAACAGTCTCCCTGGCCAAGTTTGCCTGGGGTCTTGTGAGGGAAGAGAGCACTGAAACAGCAGGTGTTGGGTCAGGAGGAAGAGACCTACCCGTCTCTGCAGCACACTGTCCTTGCTCTGAGTGGGGCTTTTAGCCCAGCAGCCTCTGCACATCAGACAGTGCAGGTGCTGGTGACTCAGCTCCAAGCCCAGCTCCAGAAGCATCAGGAATCTTCTTGGGCAAGGAGACACAGAGCCAGAAAACCACATTCCTGCCGGTCTCCTCGGGTCCTGGCTCCAGGCCTGGCAAGCCCACCTTCAGAAGGTGGTGGTACAATGACGACAGGAGAGCTAATTACAGCCGTCATCCTGCCAGGATAAGAATACGGGCTTGTTTGTCCAGGACAGCTCACCTGAGTCATCCAGCCTGTAGCCTGTAGCCACCTGGGCTTGGAGCTGGACCAGCAGGCTGCCAGGAGTCTGGAACACCTTCTGCATGCTGCCCTGGCGAGTGCCAGCATTTTCTGCTTGTTCTCCCCTCAGAAAGCAAGTCGAGACACAGCTCCAAAGTGAGTGAAGAGCCTAGAGGGGGCTTGACAACAGGACAAAGGCTCCAGGGCCCGTCCTGGGGTGAGCAGAACCAGAGCTGAGGCTTCAGAACCTTCGGAAAAACGCTTCCAGGGATCTGAGATGAAACCAAGATGGGGCGGCAGCTTCCTCCTTGCCTCTGCATCACCCCCAACACCACTGAGCCACTTCTTGGCACCCCTGGCCCTGGGGTGGGTGGCAGGCACGCTCGCCAAACCCCAACACTGCCCAGGTCACCCCCGCAGATTGTGCAGTGATCTGAGTCACCTCCCACGAGTTCGGTCTGGGTTTTCTCCACAGTAAGATGAGAAAGAAAATAGGGGCTGTATTTCACACACACACACACACACACACACACATTTTTAAAATTACAATAGAACTGGAAAATATTTTTCAAAAGATTGAATAAATGAGGATGAAACTCCACTATTCTCTCTCTGACTCAGTGGGTGAGGGAGACAAGAAGGACTGACAGAAGAGAAAAGGTGCGGGAGGCCCCAGGAGGAAGAAGTTTATGCCTTGTGATTTCCACAGCAGGGGAGGAGGGGACCCTCTGTGGCACAGCCAGGGAAGAGTAGCCTGAAAAGGCCTAGTGAAGACACCTGTGGATGGAACAGGAGACACAGGAAACAGAGTCCTCAGACAGTAAATCTCACAGGCCCAGGAATGCGGCTGTCCTCCAGGAAAGAGCTAAAAAGCCCCATGAACCGAAGCCCTGGTCGGGATGCCAGCTTCCCTGGGCCCCGGGGGACCTGAGATGGGGAATACGTCAGGCTCGCTCCCCACAGCTGGAGCTGTTGCTGGGGCCCCTCTGCTCCTGTAGCTCCCCCAGGACCTGGAGGCTGGGCAGTGACACCCCATGCTGTGCAAACTGTGAGCCCTTAAAGCCTCTCCATTTCTGTTGCCCATCCACTGCCCCTCATCTTTCTAGTTAGGCAGGAAGTGAGACTGGTGACAGACTGTCTCCTGAGGGAAGGGAGAGGCAGGAGGGAGGAGAAGACTTAATTCTAACAACTGGCTTTCCGGTTTAACCTACCAACCTGGGTTGACTCCCAGCCCTGACCTTTTCGACAGCCTTATAAAGAATGTTGTGGCCTTCCCCAGAGCCAGTTGGCCATGAAAACCGAATGGAAGCCACATGGTCTGTTCTGAACCAGCCTCAGAGGCTACCCAGAATCACTTCCTCTGTATTGTGTGGGCCACCAAAGTCATGAAGGTCAACTCAAATCCAAAGGCAAGGATCCCCACCTTTCAAAGAGAGGAATATCGAACAATTTGAGGACATCTTTTAAAATACTACGCCTCCCTTGCCAACTTCTCTGGGATGAAAACATGAAAAGTTATGGGTGTAAGTGAATTCTTCAATTAGAACAAAAGTATGAGAGAGAGAGGCGGGGGGTGGGGGGTGTGTGCTTCCCTGGTGATTCAGGTGGTAAAGTATCCACCTGCAATGTGGGAGACCTGGGTTCGATCCCTGGGTCGGGAAGATCCCCTGAAGGAGGGCATGGCAACTCACTCTAGTGTTCTTGCCTGGAGAATCCCCATGAACAGAGGAGCCTGGCGGGCTATCGTCCATGAGGTTGCAAAGAGTCGGACATGGCAGCAGCTAAGTACAGCGCAGCACATGAGAGAGAGAAGAGAGGCCAACTTCCTGGAGGTAAAGGAATGCAATGGAATCACCTGTGAGAGTTCAAACAGGAATAAGGGACTCAGGGACAGAACTCCGGCTTGAACACCATCAACTTAGTCCACATTCATCCAAGGCGGCCTACTGAGTGGGAAAAAAAATGTGCAAATCATGTATCTGAGAAGAGATTAATATTCAAAACACATACAACTCAATAGCAAAACACTTAGATAATCCAATTAAAAAATAGACAGTAGATCTGAATAGACATTTTTTCCAAAGAAGACATACAGATGGTCAGCATGTACATGAATCAATGTTCTACATCATTAATCATCAGGAAAATGCCAATCAAAATCACAGTGAGATACCACCTCACACTGTCAGAATGGCCGTCATCAAAAAGATAAGAAATAGCAAGTATTGGCAAGGATGTGGAGAAAAGGGAACCTTTGTGTACTGTTGGTGGGAATGGAAATTGGTGCAGCCACTATGGACGATATGGAAAATAGTATGGAGGTTCCTCGTAAAAATTAAAAATAGGACTATTATACTATCCAGCGATTCCAGTTCTGGGTATTTATCTAAAGAAAACAAAACACCAATTTGAAAAGATATATACCCCTGCCATACCATGTTCATTGCAGCAATAGTCAAAATATAACCTGTGTCCATAGATGGATGAATGGATAAAGAAATCATAGTGTATATATATATATGTATACAATAGAATATTATTCAGCCATTAAAGTGAATGAAATCTTGCCATTAGTGATAGCAGGGATGAATCTTCAGGGCACTAGGCTAAGTGAAGTAAGTCAGACAGAGAAAGACAAATACCATATTATTACTCTTACATGTGGAATCTAAATAAATAAAGTAAAAAACTAAGTTCACAGATACAGGGAACAGATTGGTGGTTGCCAGAGGTAGAGGTTGGCGAAGGGGAGAAAAAAACAGGCAAACTTTGTTTTGTTCTTTTAGTTCAAATAGAATTTTAAAAAAAGAAGGCAGGTGAGTCTCTATTTTAAATTTTATTTTATTATTAGAGAAGCAGATGAGTCTCTTATTTTACGTATCCCGTTACAGAACAAGCATTGAACTCATGGCTCACTCACTAACTTTTTAAAAATCAGATGCCAAACAGGACATCTATGATTAAGAATCTGGGTCAGGAGTTGTCTATTCAAAATTGGAGTTGGATCCAGTGATGGTCTATGTCCAAAAGAAACAAAATTGAGTCAACAACTAAGAATAAAAATTGTTCTCAAAGACTTTGGCCTCAGGACCTTGGAAAAGGTAACATATCTGGCCCAGAATAATGTATACAAAGGAATTTTCTAGCCATGGTATGCCATTCTTACCATTTCTTTCATAGTCCCATGTCTTTGGGAGATGGGTAACATTGTCAATAGATTTAAATTTATTTAATATTCTTTATGCTGTTGTGGTTGGGCTTCCCTGGTGGCTCAGTGGTAAAGAATCTACCTGCAATGCAGGAGATGCAGGTTCAATCCTTGGGTTGAGAAGATCCCCTGGAGGAGGGCAACCCACTTCAATATTTTCACCTGAAGAATCCTATAACAGAGGAGCCTGGTGGGCTACAGTCCATGGGGCCCCAAAGAGTTGGACATGACTGAGCACACACGCATGTATGCTATTGTGGTTATCCTGTTATATCTCCCAAATCTTGAGAAAAAGTCATACATGTTTCAGCATGTTGAAAGAAGTGTCCCTATAGCTATACATGGGGCTCCAGATATATCAGGTCATTGTATTCTTTCCCATAAATAAATATATGTAAATACCAAACAAATACCAACCTCCCCTTCTTTCTCTTTTCTTTCTCTCTCCTTTCTTTTCTCTTTTTTAGTTTCAAATGATAGCAGTTTTATCTATTTTTTATTAACAATTCAACTTGCAATCTCAGAATGTGCTTCAATTTAACAGGGTACACAGAGATTTTCCACAAGGTGTCCTCTTCAAAAATATTAAATTGGCAGCACATGGTACTGCAGCAATGGTCTCCAGCAGCTTCAAATTGGGGAACATACCTTGACATGTCTTTTGCTATTTGAAACTTGTGGTAATATTGATTTTATTACAGCTTTTTAGATACTTGAAACTATATAAAAATTAAAAACAGTAATTAAACATTTGAAATGCTAAGGGCTGTGTAAAATACACTGTAAATTCCTCCTCTCCCCATTCTATGTGTGGGTGCATCCGTGTGTGCTCACATTCCATTTCTTTTTCAAATTGAGACTTGTATGCTACACTGAAACTCAGTTCTCTTGTTCAGCTCAGGTTCATATATCTATTTTGCTGTTCAAAACTATTTCCTGCACATAGATCCTTGATTTCCTCTGATATCTCATTAAGTAACTTTTCTATTTCTTCTTTCTGATATGTCCAAAATTTTAATGTATATTGACTCTTCTAAAGAATTATGAATTCTTAAGAATGAAAGGATCATGAAATATGTCTTAATCCTCAAAAAATTTTGATCTATTTTTTCTTTTCTTGATACTATATTCCCACCAAATCTTAGTCAATAATTATCAACTTTATCAAATCCAATATACTTTTTTTTTCCAATATACTTTTAAAATTGATAAATAATTGACATGTAACATTGTGAAAGTTTAAGGAGTACACTATGTTGATTTGATACATTTATATGCTGTGAAACAGTTACCACCTTTGAGTTAGTTAACACCTCCCTCCCTTCATGTAATTAATTATCATTTCTTTTTTTGTGGTGAGAATAATTAATAATAATTAAGATCTAGTCTCTCAGCAGTTTTAGTATATAATACAGTATTGTTGACTATAATCATTACACTGTGCATTAGATCTCCAGAATTTTTACATCAACTAGTTGCAAGTTTCTTAGTAAATGAAAGGCTTCCTGACTGGCTCAGTGGTAAAGAATCCACCTGCCAATGCAGGAGACACAAGAGACGTGAGTTCGATCTCTGGAGTAGGAAATGGCAACCCACTCAAGTATTCTTGCCTTGGAAATCCCATGGACAAAGGAGTCTGGAGGGTTGCATAACGACTTGATTTGGGGATCGGAAGTCCTACCACAGGAAGGGTAGGGGATAGCAGGTGGGGCACAGCTGCATCAAGAACAGGGCAAGAGCAGAAGGGAGAGGTGACGATGCAAAGTCAAGGACCAGAGGAGAGCCCTGAGAAACAGCTCTGGGGCTGTGGGTTGGAAGAGAGAAGAGTCAGGTGGTGCCCTGGGTAGGGGTCATTCTCTCCTTGCAGCTTCTGGGAGGCCCGCAGGCCTGCAGTCAGCACCGGGCCTGCCAACTGAGGAACACGATGCGGGCCTCAGAGCCGCTGCCCACGGAGCCAGAAGCAAGCCACAGAGGCCAACAGACCGCCGTGAAAACCAGACCTGACGCCAACTCTGTGGAACAGCTCACCAAGTCCAGGTTTTGGGCCCATGCTTGGGCTTCCCTGGTGGCTCAGAGATTAAAGCGTCTGCCTCCAATGCGGGAGTCCTGGGTTCGATCCCTGGGTTGGGAAGATCCCCTGGAGAAGGAAATGATAACCCGCTTCAGTATTCTTGCCTGGAGAATCCCATGGACAGAGGAGCCTGGTAGGCTACAATCCACAGGGTCGCAAAGAGTCAGACACGACTGAGTGACTTCACTTTCACTTTGAGCAAGTAAGACGAGCTTCTGAGGGAATTCTTATGTTTGGCCCTGTTGACTGACCAAGCTGGAAATTAGTGACACCTAGCATCCTCAGATCTTTTGGGGAATCCCAAGAGAGTGCTTCACACATGTCCATGAGCCCATCTGTCACAGGGCATCTTCCATGAAGCTCTTTGTCTCAGGCTTCGGCTCCCACCAGCCGACCTCACACAGCCCAAGGTCACTTGAGGAGGCCAAAGCTGCCATGCTTCAGACACCCCGAGAGGTTGGGTTCCTCGTCTCTGTGTCTCCCCAGTTCAGCACCAACATTGTCAGTCCACCCTGAAGCTGCAGTGCATGGTCCAGTCTTAACACCTTTTGTTATTGGTTTGGTTAGCTTCTGGTTCTCTCTCTCCAACCACAAGGGCCTAATCCTAGACCAAGGATCGTGGGGAGGGACACCCACCAGTCAGCCCGCCTTCTCTCTGCTGGGATCCTCCCTCCAACCTCTTCCTTTAGCACCCAAAGCCCATTGTAGCTTCCTGGAATCAGGATACAAAACAGCTCCATTTCAGAAGAAGCTGTTCTTATGTTTCTATTTCTAAGAGATCAAATTCAATTTGTTCTTCTTTTTTTGCTATGCTGGATCTTAGTTGTGGCATGCGAACTCAGGGATCGAACCCAGGCTCCCTGCATTGGGAGTGACATCCTAGCCGCTGGACTACCAGAGAAGAACCTTGTCTGATTTTAGTGCTTTTTTCTGAAACAAAAAATGGTACCCTCAACGTATACAGGAATAGCTTTCCAGCGAGAAATTGGTTTTGATTGTTCCCCTGGGCTCTGAAAATCTCAGGACTGAGTTGCAACAGGGCTCAACATTACGTAAGGGCAGGAGGAATAGACAAGACGAGGCTCGCGTTGAGTGTTGAAAGATGTGGAACCACGTGGAAGATCACGCGGATCTCTCAGAACTTCTCAGCAGCTTCACCTACCCTCTGCCCCATGGCTCTTCCCCAGTGTTTATCCCCAGGGATTGGCACAAAGTGCTTAGGAAAGATTTACTGCGTAAATGGATGTTTGCAGTTGGTGTCGGTGTTTGAAGGCAGAACTTTGTATTGCAGCCCTGGTGTGGGGTTGAGAGGTCCCCTTCTGGTCCTTTGAAAGGGGTCTGAAGACAAGATTTCCCCTTCTGCTGATGAAAAGAGGG
Organism: Cervus elaphus; assembly: GCF_910594005.1. Lineage (NCBI taxonomy): Eukaryota > Metazoa > Chordata > Mammalia > Artiodactyla > Cervidae > Cervus > Cervus elaphus. Next base: position 99,987,657 of record NC_057832.1, on the reverse strand, counting down.
CAGAGCAGTCTAAGAAGTGGGAGGGAAAATTACCCGAGGGCGGAAAGGGGAAATTTGGGGCTATATTTAGGCTCAGAAATGAAGAGGGGAACCATGTGCCCCAGCAAGTATGTGCCCTGACTTTGGTAACTTTAGGAAAATTTTGATATAACATACACTTCTATAATCAGGGCTTCCCAGGTAGCGCAGTGCTAAAGAATCCACCTGCCAATGTAGAGATGTGGGTTCAATCCCCGGCTCAGGAAGATCTCCTGGAGTAGGAAATGGCACCCCGGAAAATTCCATGGACAGAGGAGCCTGGTGGACTACAGTCCATGGGATTGCAAAGAGTCGGACATGACTGAGCACACGGGCACACTTCTATAGCTTCTCACGGTCTCAACATGGCACAGGTAAATGAGAGAATTTATGTGCAAGTGGTTGGGTGTTTTTTTTTAATTAAAATAAGGGTAACTAACCTTGTAATGAGCTTTACCATTCACAAAACCCTAACATGTACAGTTGTCTCGTCTGACACTCCAAAACCTCCATAGAATTTAGTTGTAGTGTCTCCTTCCTTTTACAGGTGAGAAAAGTGAGAACTGCAGGGTCAGGAAAGGGAGTGAAGACTCCAAGCAGGGCCTATTCAACTCAGAGCGCTACACTCTTTCTACTGTATGTATTTTACTTTGTATTCTTTCTATTACAACACTACAACAGGGAATTAAAGAAAAATTCATTTTAAAAACTCCTTGTAAAACATAAAGCTTTATATATACATAAAAGTTTTTTAGTTATGATAGTACAGCATATGGCCAGGGCTACTGCTGGTCCATATGAAGTCTTTCTAGCAGAGCGTGAACTGTTTATACAGTGAACAACCTGTTCAACTGGTATATATTTCAGGGTACGGGGGAGGGTAGCCGCAGCTGTGAATTCGCAAAATTTGGGGGTTTAGTTCCAATTCCGCCCCTATTAGCTTTGCCACAGTAAGCATATCATTTTGCCTCTCTGAAATTCAGTTTCTACATCTATAAAATTTAGATATTAATTATGCTCTTACCTTTATCACAGTATTATGAGATTTGAGTTAAGATATTATATGAATGTTGTTTTACAGATAAGGAAAGACTTGCCCTGGTATGCATGTGTATGTATATATCTGTATATCTATAGATATTGTTGTTGTTTTGTCGATAAGTTGTGTCTGACTCTTTTGTGACCCCATGAACTGTAGTCCACTAGGCTTCTCTGTCCTTGGGATTTCCCAGGCAAGAATACTGGAGTAGGAATGCCATTCCCTTCTCCAAGGGATTTTCCCGATCCAAGGATCGAACCCGTGTCTCCTACATTGGCAAGCAGTTTCTTTACCCCTGAGCCACCAGGGAAGCCCCATATCTAAAGATAAAGATAGATATAAAAGCTAGAACTGATTTTTTGCCCTTTGTTCTTATTTTGTTTCATTGGGGAATAGTGGACTAGTCATCATCCACCCAGCACCCATTTCCCCTTCTTCCTTCCCAAAAGGTCTCAGCTTTTCTTGGATCCGGGGTTTGGCTTGTGTGTCTGCCCCCAGCATTGAAAGGTTAGGGCTCTACAGCCTCAAGTCTATGGAGGGTATGTACTTACCCTGTGGGCAGAGCTGTGTGTGCAGCCCTGATTGGCTTCAGGGCTGAGATTTTACAAGGTGGATATCTGAGAATCTTTATGGTCTTTGCTTACTCTTCATTCAACAAAGATGACAATCAGGATTTGGGTCTGAGCTCACAGAGAGGAGAAGACTGATAAAGGAGCATATCTGGGGGAGGGTCAGGGTTTTGTTGTTGTTGTTGTTTTTGTCACACCCCATGGCATGTGGGATCTAAATTCCCCAACCAGGAGTCGAACCCATGCCCCCAGCAGTGAAAGACTAGAACTCTAATCACTGGACTGTCAGGGAGTTCCCAAGAGTTTTCATTTGATCATAGATAACTTTGAGATGCTCATTAGAAATCCATAGCAAGACAGTCTGAGAGCACTGAGGACCATGGGGTAAACTGTTCTATGTATTTGCATTATTCCATAATAATAAAAAAAGAAAAAAATTCATCACAGGAATCTGGAACTCCAGGAAGAGCTGGAAACCTTTATAAGAGGTTGTAAACTTGGAGGTCATCACAGTACACTTGGTATTTAATCATGGGCCTGGAGGAAGACACCTAGAAGAATCATGGAATTGAGCCCTGGGAACTCTTTTTTTTTTTTTTTGGTTTACAATGTTGTTTTAATTTCTTCTGTACAGCAGACTGATTTAGCTACACATGCGGATATTGTTTTTCTTTTTTTTTTTTTTTAATTTTTTTATTAGTTGGAGGCTAATTACTTCACAACATTTCAGTGGGTTTTGTCATACATTGATATGAATCAGCCATAGATTTACACTTATTCCCCATCCCGATCCCCCCTCCCACCTCAAGAGATAAGAGGGAAAGAGACACAGACTTGAAGAGAGTGTGTCCTGAAAGACAGGTGATGCGGGAGTTTCAAGGAGGGAATAATCAACAATGTTGAGTGCTCCTGACCATTTGAATAAGATGAGGACTGAGAATTGGTCATGGCTTTGGCAAGCTGGAGGTTGTGGTTTCAGCAGAGTGATGGGGGCAAAATCCTGATTAGAAGGGAGGAGAAAGAACACTGGGGGGCATGAGGAATGGAGACAGCAATAGGTAGCACCATAGCTTCCCAGGTGGCGCTAGTGGTAAAGAACCCACCTACCAATGCAGGAGGTGTAAGAGATGTGGGTTCAATCCCTGGGTCGGGAAGATCTCCTGGAGGAGGGCATGGCAACCCACTTCAGTATCCTTGCTTGGAGAATCCCATGGACAGAGGAGCCTGGTGGGGTTACAGTCTATAGGGTCGCAAAGAGTTGGATACGACAGCGACTTAGCACACACGCACGCGTGCAACACCATGATGGGGTTTTGCTATAAAGAGTATTCAAGTGGTAGCCAGACAGGAACTCTGCTTGTGTTTTGTTGCAAGATAAAGATATTTATCAAAAGTCTTTTTGCTGATAGAAATAACCCAGTAGGGGTGGAAAAACTGACGATGGAAAGGGTGCCACAAAAGGGAGAGAGTTAAGTACTGTTGCAAGGTGTTTGCGTAGAAAGGCGGGAATAGTATGCGAGTGAAAGAGAGCCATAGTGAGGAACCCGCTCTTTCCTTCCTTCAGACAGCTGGTCAGCCCCGGAGCTGCTGCGACCATTTGCAGCCACCCGAGGGCAAAGTCTGTGCTGAAGGCTGCAGGATGAGAGACAAGAAGTACCAGAATGCTCTGATGGGTAGGGTCCCTGGACCGCTAACCTGCAGCCTGCACTACCGCAGGACCTGCTGTTACATGAGACGGTAAATTACCTTCTCGTTTAAGCCAGCTCAAGTCAGGCGGTGGTTGTTGTTTTAACTTTATTTTGAGATAATATTACCTTCAGTAAAGTCGCAATATTAGTAAAGAAAACACCTATATACTTTTGGTCACTAAACATTTTTAAATGTTTTCTGGATTATACTAGAATGGACTATGTACTAACGTCCCTTTATATGTTAGACCTCTACTTTGTCAGTGTATTTCCTAAGAACACGGATATTCTTGTTCATGGTCCAGTTATCAAATTCAGGGACATTTACACTGATACAATACTTTTATTTATGCCACAGTTCATATCCTAATTTTGTCAATAGCCTCAATGATGTCCTTTAAAGTTTGTTTTCTTTTTTTCCTAGCACAAGATCTAATTCAGAATGAATAACTGTCATATCTGTTTAATCTCTTTTAATTTTGATTTCTCAGCTTTTTAAAATCTTTCATAATGTCATTGCCCTTTTTAACAGATTAGTTATTTTATAGAATGTCCCTCAATTTGGTTTGTCTAATGTTTCCTCATGATTCTGAACTGAACTGAATGTTTTCTCATGATTAGACTCAGACTGGTTTTTCCAGTAGTCATGTGTGGATGTGAGAGTTGGACCATAAAGAAGGCTGAGCACTGAAGAATTGACACTTTCGAATTGTGGTGCTGAAGAAGACTCTTGAAAGCCCCTTGGACTGCAAGGAGATCAAACCAGTCAATCCTAAAGGAAATCAACCCTGAATATTCTTTGGAAGGACAGATGCTGAAGCTCCAATACTTTGGCCACCTGATGTGAAGAGCAGACTCATTAGAAAAGACTTTGATGCTGGGAAAGATTGAGGGCGGGAGAAGGGGACGACAGAGGATGAGATGGTTGGATGGCGTCAAGGACGCAATGGACATGAGTTTACGCAAACTCCAGGAGATGGTGAAGGACAAGGCGTGCTTGTGTTCATAGGGTGTGCTGCTGTTCATAGGGTGTGCTGCAGTTCATAGGATCGCAGAGTCAGACACGACTTAACGACTGAACAACAGCAATATATTTATGACTGGAATTATATGTGACATTAAATATACATATATGATGAGGTATCCTTCTCAGGGTACCACAAGGGAAGCCATGATACCTTTTTGCCCCTAGTTTTGATCACCTGGTTAAGGTGTTATCTGGTTTCTCTACCCAATGGTTATTACTTTTGTAATAACCTTTTGTAATTAATATGTAATTAGTGGAGAGGGAAATGGCAACCCACTCTAGTACTCTTGCCTAGGAAACCCCATGGACAGAGAAGCCTGGCAGGCTATCATCCATGGGGTTGCAAAACAGTCAGACAGAACTTAACGACTAAACACCTAAACAGACAGAACTTAGCGACTAAACAACAGTGGGAACATAGTTTGAGACATATAAGTATTCATATGTGTCTTATCAAAGCCCCTCCCCTATTTAGCATCCATGACTATTCTTGCCTGAACCAATTTTTACTATGACAAGGGTTGGGTTTTTTGTTTGTTTTTTGGTTAGCTGTGGTCCCAAACCTTCTAACCCAGGAGTCCCCAATCTCTAGGCTGCAAACTGGTATCTCCTGTCCATTCAGCAGCAGCATTAGATTAGAAATAAAGTGCACAGTAAATGTAATGTGCTTGAATCATCTCAAAACCATCCCTCCCACCCCGCCAGTTCATGGGAAAATCATCTTTCATGAAATTGGTCCCTGGTGCCAAAAAGGTTGGGGACTGCTGTATAACCAACATCTTACAAAGTGTTTGATATGAAAAACTGAACCTTGTCCTTTTGAACTAAAGAGAAAAGGAAATTTTTGCAACCTGTCAGGCCAGGGAGGGCTCAGCCCCGCAACTGGCTGGCAGCATATACAAGTATCTGGCAAACAGGGGTCAGAGAGCGCTGGAGCAGCGAGTGGGGGCCCCAGAGTTGCTCCCCTGACAAGCTCCTCTTTGTTTGCTTTATTGGAAGATTTTTTCCCAATTTTTCTTTCTCTAGCACAGACATTTTGCCCTGCTCTTTGCCTTCATTTCCAACAGCCTCCAGGATGTTCCCATTTGGATGTCCTGTTGTCACCTTAAACTCCACATGAACAAGGTCACTTCCGGTGTTCCAACAGTGTCATCATAATTATCCCAGTCACTCAGGCTGGAAACCTGAGTCATCTTTGATGTTTGGTATCTCCTTCTCTCTCATCACTGTCAATCAATCCCCAAACCCAGTTGTCTCATTCTTCCTGCATCTCTCACAGCCCCCCAGGTTTCCTTCCCACGCGAACTGCCCTCCCCTGGCCCAGGCCCTCTTGGCATCCTGTCTAGATCGCAAAACAGCTCTGCCTCCAGACTTTACCAGGCCTAACCCGTCTTGCACACATTCTTGCCAGATGAATCACTCCAAATTGCTTTTACCAAGCCCCTGTCATTCTCAATATTCTTCAACAACTAACCATTAGGTAATGGGACTAAGATTTTCTCAGCCTGGTGTCAACAACCTTTGTAAATTCATTCAGCTCACATACCTCACCGGCTCTGAACTCCTATGGTATTCTATGGTATTCTCTGCCTGCAATGTGCTTATTTATTTCTTGCTCGCTTATCATCTTGCAACATCTTTGCTCTGCCAAAGTAATTATGAATGTGAACTATGGAGGGAAAAAAAAAGAAGAATGTGGGCTCTAGAGCACGACACCCCGAGTTGAAATCGTGACTGCTATTTCTTAGCTGTTTGACCTTGAGTAAGTCACCCAACTTCTCTGTGCCTCCATCCATCAGATGAAGATACTAATATGATTCACTTTATAGGATTTGATGTGATGAATAAATGACTTATTATGTAAAAAGTGGGCTTCCCTGATAGCTCAGTTGGTAAAGAATCCGCCTGCAATACAGGAGACCCTGGTTCAATTCCTGGGTCAGGAAGATCCACTGGAGAAGGGATAGGATACCCACTCCAGTGTTCTTGGTCTTCTCTTGTGGCTCAGCTGGTAAAGAATCTGTCTGCAATGCGGGAGACCTGGGTTTGATCCCTGGGTTGGGAAGATCCCCTGGAGAAGGGAAAGGCTACCCACCCCAGTATTCTGGCCTGGAGAATTCCATGGACTCTATAGTCCATGGGGTCACAAAGAGTCAAACATGACTGAGTGACTTTCACTTCACTTCGCTATGTAAAAAGTAGGACTTCCCTGATGGTCCAGTGGTAAAGACTTGGCACTTCCACTCCTGGGGTCATGGCTTTGATCCCTGGTCAGGGAACTAAAATCCTGCATGCCTTGCAGCACAGCCAGTAAATAAATAAGTACTTATAAACATAGCATGGCTATGTGATCCAGCAAATCTATTTCTAGATGTGTCCCCAAAAGAATTAAAGACAGGGACTTGAACAGATACCTGCACGTCAAAGTCTGTAGCAGCATTTTCACGATGATCGAAAGGTTGGAAAAACCCAAACATCCTTTGGTTAATGAATGGATAGACAAAATATGATATCACATACAATGGAATACTATTCAGCCTTAAAAAGGACTGAAATTCTTATAGATAATGTGTATAAACCTCAAAAAATTATGCTAAGTGAAAGACACAGATGCAAAAGGAAAATTATTTTATGATTCCTCTTATGTGAGGTACCTAGATTAGGCAATTTTGCGGAGACAGAAAAGTAGAATAGAGGTTCCAGGAAGGAGAAATGGGGAGTTACTACTTAATGGACATAGAATTTCTGTTTGGGAAGATGAAAAACTTTTGAAAATGAGTAGTACAAAACACTGTGAAAGTAATTAATGCTGCATGCGTGCTAAGTCGCTTCAGTCATGTCCGACTCTCTGCGATCCCATGGACTGTATAGCTCGCCAGGTTATTGGTCCTTGGGATTCTCTAGGCAAGAATACTGGAGTGGGTTGCCATGACCTCTTCCAGAGGATCTTCCCAACCCAGGGCTTGAACCCACGTCTCTTACATCTCCTGCGTTGGCAGGTGGGGTCTTTACCACTAGCGCCACCTGGGAAGCACTAAATTGTAAACTTAAAAATGGTTAAAATGGAAATTTTTATGTTATGTGTATTTTACCACAATTTAGCCCCTTCCAAATGCGTAGAACAATACTTGGTATATATAAATGTTTAACATTTGTTAGCTGTTAACATTTATAATAATAAATAAATGTTAATAAATGAATATTATCTCTCATATTTCTGCCTTTGTTAAAACTTAATAGATGTCAAAGCGAGAAGGTGGCAGCGGTTTGGAGATCACTGTGGCTGGACCACACTGTGGCTGGATCCAACAGTATGACATTATCAGTGCCTCTGGTGTTGCTCATGCTTAGGAAAATCGACTCCTTAAGTCAATTCCCTGGAAACTCAACTAGACTTCAGATGCACATGCTCAGAAAGCCTCCTTGAAAAACAATCTCCCTGGGATCCTTCACTAGAGATCACACCAACTAGTTTTTTGCCCTTCAGCTGCCTTTTTTTTCCAAATGGCAGGTGGACTTCCCCACACCTGCACTCTGTTGGACAGCCTGTCTTTAGCCAAGTTATCATTGTTCTTTAGTTGCTAAGTCATGTCTGACTCTCGTGTGACCCCATGGACTGTAGTGCACCAGGCTCCTCTGTCCATGACATTTCCCAGGCAAGAGTACTGGAGTGGGTTGCTGCTTTCTTCTCCAGGGGATCTTTCTGACCCAGGGATCAAACCTACATTTCCTGCATTGCATGGGAGGTCTTTACCACTGAGCCACCTGGGAAGCCCTTAGCCAAATTACAAAACCATTTAATTCACTTAAAAGCCCTTTTAGTTCTAAATCAGACTGTACACCCTTGAATGGCCCTCAGGGCTTCCCGAGTCTTCATCAGCAACACACTGAACCCCTGAAGCCACTTTGAGGGGAAATACTTTTGCATCTAGCAAATGTGTTCTTTTTCATTTCCCTGGGAAGGTAACCATCTCCAAATTCTGATGATACCCCACAGACATACACTGCCTACCGTCTTCCTTTGCTGGTTACAGCTCCTATTATTACTTGGTGCATCATTTCATTCATTCATCTAACAAGCATTTATTGAGCATCTCCTGTACATCAGGCATTGTGCTAGGTGCTGGAACAACAATAGTGGGCAAAATGGACATGTGCCTCCAGAGCAGACAACCTAGTCCGCTAGGAGTGGATGAAAGAGGACCATAAGGCAGTGAGATTGATTTTCTAACCAGCAAGGGTAATTGAGGCATCCAGCTCTCCTCCAATGGTCCAACAGGAGATGATACCTTCCCACCCACCTCTAACCAAGCTGCCACTGCTCAGAGGGTTTGATTTTGTTTAACTTGTCCCATGAAATAGCTTTTAGAGCCTCTGGTGTATTCTTTTGAGTAATCTCAGTGGTGGCAAAGCCCTGAACAGTTTACTGCAGATAAACAGATACTGCAGATCTGACTTTCAGAAATAGTTAAAAGGTATTCAGAGTTAAGTCTGGGAAATAACTTGTATGATAAAGTAGGGAATAACACTGTGTTTAGAAAAAAAAAAGTTTGTTTTTTTTTTTTGTTTAATGTAAGTCTCTGGAGACTTCTTGTCGTGCTCAAAAACTGCCTCTGGAAGCAACTCCAAAACGGGAAAGCCAAGAATGTTTGGAGCCATGGCAGCATCACTATTTGGCCTTCCAAAGGTGAAAGGGTGACACTTATTTGGATGTGAAGTTCCAGAAAATGGCTGGGTTGTTCACTCCACAACATTTGAGTTCCCTTTAAACTTGAGAGCCTATGGCTCTATTTTTATACCAAAAACAATCTCATTACTTCATCGTTATGAACTCCCAGGAGGAGGAAGGGGCCTTAGGTAGCATCTTCTTAGCCCCTGGGCTGTGGCAACCACCTTGAGGATCGTTTAGTGCCAGGGTGATGGCCCAGCCCCAGGTGCCGATTCAAATCCCAGCTCAGTCCCTTGCAAGTTGTGACCCAGGGCAAATAGCTTAGTCTCTCTCTGCCCCACTGTCATCTTTAGAATAGGAATAGTAATAATTGGGACTACCTTGTAACCACTGCATAGATAGCTGTGAAAAAGAAATGAGTTAGGACATTGTAAGGAATTGAGAATGGTGCCTGGCACACAGTCAGTCTCAGTAAGTGAAGGAGTGATTTCTATTGTTAGTTCTTCAGGAGCAGGGACCAGGCATGCCCTTTTGGGACTCAAATGGTTCCTAGAATGGAACTATCAACATCGTGCGTGCGTGCTCAGTCGTGTCCAACTCTTCGAAACCCCATGGACCGTAGCCCGTCAGGCTCCTTTGTCCATGGGATTTTCCAGGCAAGAATACTGGAATGGATTGCCATTTCCTCCTCATCAACATGGTACATGCTCAATAAAAACTTATTCCAGGATAAAGTGCGTGTATGCGTGCGTGCACACACACAGTCATGCCTCCAGGAGCTCTGTTTTCTGACATACACGTATATTTAAGCTCCCTTCATCTTGGATACTTTCACTGCAGTAATGTCTCCCCTTCTGCCCAGGTACAGTCAGTCCTCTGCTCCCTGGCAGACGGACAGCAGGTGGGGCTGAAAGCAGGGTGAGCCGGGGCAGGGTGGGAGCTGGAAACAGGACCCTCTGTCTTAAGCACTTGCTTCAGCTATTCCATAGGGCCCATCCTATTAGGACTGAAAACAAAGCCCTCCTGGAGTGCCAGGGTACCCTCTCAAGGACCACTGGGGCCCAGCTCATGGCAGTGAGGCTGAACCCTGCCAGCCTGACTGGCTGCTCTGGAGAAGAGTGGCTTTTTCTTGGGGTCAAGTGGTGTAGCTGCCTGACGCGGTGGGTGCTGCCAGAGGCAGCGCTGGAAAGGAAGCTGTGACTTACAGAGGACTCCAATGCCTCTGTGGCCTCTCTGTTGTCTCTGCAATGCCTCAGAGGCCTCTCCATCACCTGGAAGGGCCTCTGGGTCCCTAACCAGGTGGCTTCTCGCTGGCTTGGCTCTATTTTTAGACACTTGCAGTAGGCCAGACAATCTCCTGTTCTGAACATTCTCCCCAGCCACAGCAGAACTTACAGCAAGCAACTCAGGCCATGTCCATCTTTTCTCCCAGAAATGACCAGAAACCAGAAACCATAAAGGTCACACTACAGGGTGAAAGATCAAATGTCTGGCTGCCTCTTGGAGGGTGCGGGTCCTAAACAGTGGTGGTGGTTTGCTCTTTTTTTTTTTTCTTTTAATAATTGTATTTATTTTTTGCTATGCTGGGTCTTCGTTGCTGCCCAAGTGCTTTACCCTAGTTGCAGGAGAGCGGGGGCTCCTCTTCATTGAAGTTCAGGGGCTTCTCATTGCGGTGGTTTCTCTTGTTGCAGAGCATGGGCTCTAGGAGATGAGGTTTCAGAAGTCACGGCACATGGGCTCAGTAGTTGCGGCTCCCGGGCTCTAGAGCACTGACTCAGGAGTTGTGGTGCTCGGGCTTAGTTGCTCCGAGGCCTGTGGGATCTTTCCAGATCAGGGATGGAATCCATGTCTCCTGCAGTGGGAGGTGGATTCTTTACCACTGAGCCACCAGCAAAGCCTGACTGCTTGCTCTTCATGCTTGATCTGGTGCAACTGTACCCAAACAGAGATTGGCCACCATCTCCCAGGCCTCTGCCCCTTCCGGGCCCAGGCCTCAGGGCAGCTGAATCCAGCTGTTTTCCTCAATTCAGACTCCTCCCGCAGGCCCTAGGCAGGTTGTTCTCAAAACACAGGTGGCTTGTTAAAATCACCTGGGTGGCTTGTTAACAATTCAGAGGCCTGGGCCCCATTGTTAACCCATTAAATCAGAGTCTCTGCGGTGGAGCCAGGCGTCTGAATTATTGAAACAAGGTTCCAGGTGATTCTGATTCACGCCAAACTCAGAGTCAGTGCTCGCATCTGTCAGGTTCTCTTTGATCCTCACTTCCTTGTTTGACTGAAACTGGAAACAGGCTCTGACTGGACCCACATATGATTTCCACCTCTCTAAAAAGTAAGGTTTTCTGTTGAAATTAGGCAGACACCAGGTCTCCAACATGAAGAACTTCCTGACTGCCTAGGATTGGCATTTCCCGCATACCAGACTCTACTTTTTAAATATAAAACATGAGGGTGATTAGCAAGAGTGACAGAGTCAGGAGAGATGGCCTTGTCTGATTCACGTATACCAGAAGTGTAGCTTGAGCGGCTGTTCTAAGCCAGACATGATTCTATGCACGAGGGATCCAGCATTGAACAGGCCAGGCTGGGTCCCTATCCTCATGAGGCTGACATCCTAGTGAGAGACAGAGTCAATAAATGAGCAAATAAGTAAGCAAGATAATGTCAGGCATTATTGAATCAGGTTGTTCTCCAGCACAAGTAACGGAAGATCCCAAAGCACCGGGCTTAAATGATAAGGGTGATTTCTAAAACTTCCCTGGAGGTCCAGTGGTAAAGAATTCACCTTCCAACGCAGAGGGTGGGGCTTGATCCCTGTTGAAGGGCTAAGATCCCACATGCCTCAGAGCCAAAAAACCAAAAACATAAAATAGAAACAGTATTGTAACCAATTCGATAAAGACTTTAAAAATGATCCACATTAAAAAAAAAATCTTAAAAAAAAATAAGGGTGCTTTCTTACCCCACTGTTAGGGACTGAATTGGCCCCTGCCCCAAATCCTAACCCTCAGCACCTCAGAATATGACTGTATTTGGAGGTAGGGCCTTTAAAGTGATGACTGACTGAGCTAAAATGAGGTCTTTGGGGCAGGCCCTGATCCCGTGTGACTGGTGTCTTTATCAGCAGAGGAGATTGGGACAGACAAGTGCAGGGGAAGACCACGTGAGGACACGGAGACAGGGCGCTGTCTGCAAGTCAAGGAGAGAGGCCTCAGAAGGACCAACCCTGCTGACACTTTGATCTCAGGCTTCAAGCCTCCAGAGCTGTGAGAAAATAAATTCCCATTTGTTTAAGCCACCCAGTCTGTGTTACTTTATTATGGCAGCCCTGACAGACTAATACACCCACCCAACAAGAGCTTCTGAGGTCAGACAGTACAGGCTTGAAAAATGCAGGGGCTCGGAGCCTTCATCCCTTTCATCCTTTGGCTCTGCCTCTCTGCCTGGCCCTCAGCTCCTCACAGGGTTGTAAGCTGGCTGATAAATTTCCAGGCATCACACTCAGACAGGGCAACACTTCCCGGAAGCAAGGAGTGACTCTTCCAAGCCATGTGTCTCCCCTGCAGAAAAATAAAGCATTTTCCAGCAGCCCCCCAGTAGTCTCCCCTCACATTTCATTGGCCAGAATGTCATCCTGTGCTCAGTCCCAAACTGAGCATCAGCAATGGGATGGGAAGCAGTGTAATTGGCTTAGATGAATTAGGATTTACTCCTGAGATGAGAGGGCTTCCTAAGTGGCTCAATGGTAAAGAATCTGCATGCGGATGCAGAAGACTCAGGTTCAATCCTTGGATCGTGAATATCCCCTAGAGAAGGAAATGGCAACCCACTCCAATATCCTTGCCTAGAAAATCTCATGAACAGAGGAGCCTGGCAGGCTACAGTCCATGGGGTCTCAAAGAGTTGGATGTGACTGAACACACATGCACACAAGCCTGAGATGAGGGCGAGGGCAGAAATTATCACCTGAACAAGTCAGAGTTCTGTGGGCAAGGTGGAAGGAGAAATAGGCGTTGGGGAGGCAGTTAACAGTGCCTGCTATGAAGTGCTCTGCAGAAAAGGAAAGCAGACTTTCCCAACATTTTTATTCCTTCATTATTTACTTGGCTTCATCGAGCCTTAGTGGTGACACTCAGGATCTTGTGTTATGTGGGATTTTTTGTTTTGGCACTCGGAGTCTCTAGTTTTGGTGCACGGGCTTAGTTACTGCTCTACAGCATGTGAGATCCTAGTTCCCCCCACCAGGGATCAAACCCACGTCCCCTGAATTGCAAGGTGGGTTCTCAACCACTGGACCATCAGGAAAGTCCCCAAAGCAGCCTGATGTGATAAAGAGAGATGGAGGTAAGGGTTGAAGGTGACAGGGTTAGACCAGGAGGTCGGGCAAGGCCTCTCTGAGAAGATGCATCAGTTGATTTCCCGTTGAAAGGAAGGAGCCAGCAGCAAAAACCAGGGCTCAGAGCATCCAGGCAGTGGGACTGCAGAGGCCCGGGAGTGTAAACAAGCTGGCTGTGTTCCAGCGGCGGTAAGAAGTCACATTGCACTACCTCCAACAAGACCTTCCATTCCCTCCTCTCCTCCCTTTCAGCCTTAGTCCATCTACCTGAAGAGGGGGTTGAATGAAGATTATCACCACGTGCCTGGGTCATCACTGGGGTGGACTCCACTCTGGCTGTTGTCTCAGTGATTTCACAAGAGCAGAAAGCCCAGCAAAAACCACGTGGGTGTTTTCTTCCAAGGAGGATGGGAAAACTCCAAAAATGGAAGCCAGTCCAAGGATCCTTATGAGTGAGGACCTGGAGTTTTGAGCTTTCTTACTGGGGGAGAATTTGCAGAGTTTGATGAAGAAAAAGGCATATGCTTGGGTCCTTTGAGAAATGTGTGTGCGGGTCCTCCAGGAAGGTAAATTTCATGTGCCAGCTGTTCACATCCCCCTCTGTCTCGTTCACATCACTTCTGCCTAGGCAGGGAGCAGGAGAAAGCGTGGGGAGCAGACCACAGTGTCTCAGAACTCAGGGCTGTGCATCCAGCATCCGGGAAAAGGTATGGCCCTACCAGATATCAGGCTGGAAGGGATGTCTGGGGTCATCTCTCTGCCTGCTTCATCTGCTGTTTTTCTTTTTTTCACCAATAGTATGTCTTTATATTCTCACTCTTAAACAGTGAGCGTAAAGTAGTCATACAGAGTAAAAAAGGTAAAGTCCCATTGGCACATTGCTATGGCCACTTTGGAAGTTAACCTTACTTCATCAGGTTGGGTATGTCCATATCCTGTGGCCCAGCAATCCCTCTCCTAGGTGTGTGCACCCAGAGGCACTCATGTGCTTGCAGAAGATGTGTGCAAGGATGTTTGTGGCAGCATTGTTGGTAGGAGCGCAAAACTGGCCACCATACACTATACATGCCAAGTCACTTCGGTCATGTCTGACTCTTTGTGACCCTATGGACTGTAGCCTGCCAGGCTCCTCTGCCCATGGGAATTGTCCAGGCAAGAATACTGGAGTGGGTTGCCATGCCCTCCTCCAGGGGATCTTCCTGACCCAGGGATTGAACCCAGGTCTCCTGCATATATGGGAAACTAAAGAAAGTAGAGGAAAGAGGTTCTCACTGGGTGGAGGAAAAGGGGCACAAAGCCATGTGTGGTGTGCCCTTTGGTAGGTGGGGTGGAAGGTGTATTGGTAGTCATTTTGTAAAATTGTTCTCCCCCCCCCCCCCTTTTTGGCCACACCATGCAACATGTGGAATCTTAGTTCCCAGACCAGGGATTGAACCCATGCCCGCTGTGGTGGAAACTCAGAGTCTTAGCTTGGGATCACCAGGGAAGTCCCTAAAATTGTTCTTTAAGGAACTTCTGCTTCTGGCAAGATGGAGTAGACAAAATTTTATCCATTCCTTCCACCACTATAACTAAAAAGTCTGGACATTAAATAAAAAGAAATATAAAAAGACTTTGAAAGGTAGAGAAAAGAAGGCCAGCTTCATGGGAACATCAGGCCCCAAAGAAGGACACACCAGCATGCTCTCTGAATCTTTCACTACTTCCTGTATCCAAGACCAAGCTGAAGGAGCCAGCAACCAGCAGTGAGAATGGGCCCAGAGAAAGAAACTCCAGCAGATTCTGCTCTCCCTTGCTGCCCTTGGTTCAGTATCTAGCTCCAGTCCAATTAACTGTGGGCATGGGTATCATGGCTCCTTCAAAAACTATAATTCAAAAAGATACATGCACCCCAATGTTCATAGCAGCACTATTTATAATAGCCAAGACATGGAAGCAATCTAAATGTCCATTGACAGAAGAATGGATAAAGAAAATACAGTGGAATATTACTCAGCCATAAGAAAGAATTAAATAATGCCATGTGCCGTACCATGGATGGACCTAGAGATTATCATATTAAGTGGAGTAAAAGTCAGAAAGAGAAAAACACATATCATATGATATCACTTATATGTGGATCCAAAATATGATACAAATGAACTTATTTACAAATCAGAAATAGGCTCACAGACATAGAAAACAAGCTTACAGTTACCAAAGGGGAAAGGGGTAGGGGGAGGGATAAAAGAGGAGTTTGGGATTAACGTATATAAAATAGATAAACAACAAGGTCCTACCATATAGCACAAGGAACTATATTCACTGTAGTCAATATCCTGTAATAAACCATAATGGAAAAGAATATTAAAAAGTATATATACATACGTGTATGTGTGTGTGTGTGTGCTAAGTCACTTTAGTGCCCAACTCTGTGTGACCCCATGGACTGTAGCCCACCAGGCTCCTCTGTCCATGGGATTCTTCAGTCAAGAATACTGGAGTAGAAAAAAAAAAAAAGAATACTGGAGTGGGTTGCCATGCCCTCCTCCAGGAGATCTTCCCCACCCAGGGATTGAACCCGCATCTCTTATGTCTCCTGCTTTGGCAGGCAGGTTCTTTACCACTAGCACAACCTGGGAAGCCCACGTATATATGTATACATGTGTACATATATATATACATATATATATATATATATATACATGTGTGTGTATATATATATACACATGTATACACAAACACACACACATGTCTGAATCACTTTGCCATATACCAGAAACTAACACAACACTGTAAATCAGCCATATTTCAATTAAAAAAAAAAACAAAGTATGGCTCCTTCTCAGAGTTGGTGATGGACAGGGAGGCCTGGCATGCTGCAGTCCACGGAGTCGCAAAGAGTTGGACATGACTGAGTGACTGAACTGAACTGAACTGATGACTCCTTCAGCGCCTGTGAGAGCAGGCATGTTCCCAGAAGGGGCCAAGGGAGGGTGAGTCCTTAAAATATGCTAAGTGCAGAGGGAAACAAGTAAGCATGTAAATTATAGTTGACTACAGTTGGTACCAATGAGCCAAGGTCTAGGTGCACCCAGGCCAGGGAGTCAGGGAAAGTTTCCCAGAGGAAAAGGTCATCTGAAGGAGGAGTAGGTGTTTGCCAGGGAAATATGGGAAGCGGGCATTCCAGGAGAGGACTGTGTGGGCAAGTGGAGACGTCGTCAGAGGTCATGGCCTGCTCAGAGCATGGAGATGAGGGCAGGGAGACTAGAGTGAGCCTGGGGCGGCAGAGATGGGATGGAGGCTAGGCAGGATCAGACAGCAAATGACTTTGTGGAGCTGGGCTTTATCCCACAGGCAACGGGAGCCAGGCTGCATTTATTAAGCAGGGAGGTAACATGAACCATTGTTTTCTGGACTCAGGCTCCATGTTGCTCATAGGATCACCACTTCCTGCCATTGTTGGGCTCTGATACAGTACCAGGACTCCTGCATGGAGTTCTTTTTCCTATGGGGGAATGGTCTTTTTTTGGGGTGGGGGCCTTCTGTCCCCCTATTTCCAAACTCACCAGAAATATGTCTCCAGTTGTGAGTGGGGGTTCAAGTAGATACCCGGGAGTTTCCTGGGACTTCTGACCCAAGGAATGGGCACCCCGTCTTTAGGATGATGGTAACTAGCTAGGGCTTTCAGGTGGCACTAGTGGTAAAGTAACTACCTGCTAATGTAGGAGACCCATGTTCAATCCTGGGTCAGGAAGATCCCCTGGAGGAGGAAATGGCAACTTACTCCAGTACTCTTGCCTGGAAAATTCCATGGACAGAGGAGCCTGGCAGGCTGTGGTCCATGGGGTGGCAAAGAGTTGGACAAAACTGAACACAGCACAGCTATAGCTAAGCTAAAGGTTAGATTAGAGGAGAGCTCAGAAGAGGGGTCTATTAGGCAGCTGTCCTAATCAGCAAGGGTGAGATCTAATCAGAGGTTAGGAAGACCTGATCCAGGCTAGCAGGAGATGGAGGTGGGGGCGTTGTGAGAGACATCCTCTGGTGGGATCATCCACGGCACTTGATAATCTCTGGGGTGAGGGTGAGGCAGAGAGAGGAGACATCTAACCTGGGTGGGTGGGAAGAGAAGGGGCATAGACCACACCAGCAGGCTTGCAAGGTAGTCGCTGGATAAGGTTTTGAGCCTGCTATCTGGAGATTTCAAGTAGGCAGCTGGAAATGTGGACCTGGAGCTCAAGAGAAAAGTTTTTTGCCTTCACACTTCCTCCCCACTTCAATCTATTCTACGTGTTTAGCAAAGATGTTGTAAGTCATCTGTTCCATCAGTGTAACCACTGGCTGGTTTTGACGTCACTTCGGATCCTTCACTCAAGCTGATGTCTGGACCTGAAACTGTGGTCTCTGCCCAGACAGGGTTTGGTTCTGTAACTTATCTTTCAAAATCTGCCCCCATCTTTGAGTCTTTTCCGTTCAGTCAGCTCAGAGCACATCCTCCCAAATTGCCTCGGTACCTCTCTTTCCTGTGACCCTCTTCTTCAATAACAGTCTTGCAGCCCCGGTGAGGAGACCAGAGAATCAGTCTCACTCAATCCTGGGAAAAAGGAAAGGAAGGAGCTGATGGAGAGGGCGGCAGCGGGAGTGGCTGGAGCTCTGGTTTTCTGTCCCTCTGGATGGTCTTGCAACCTGTGTGTGGGTTCCCTTGCCTTCCTTAAACCCATGGTGGGGATGTCTCTGAGCTTAAGCATAAGTTCCACCTTGAAAGGCTTTACTCTACCACCTCTCCTGCCCCCAAGGGATTCACACACACACACACACACACACACACACACACACACACACACACACACACACACACACACCACCCTGGAAGGAGATGTTGCACCTCTTAGATCAGGTTCTCCAGTCAAGTTTGGGAGATGGAAATGAGCACTGCTCTCACCCTGCCCCCAGCTAACTATTAAATCTCTTGCTTCTATGACTTCTGCCTCTGGGGCCTCCCTGTGGCAGAGACAGTCTCCATTGTCCTGTCCTCTCCTCTTTCCTTGCCCTCTCTAAGTGTCTTCTAATCCTAGAGCACTACACCACACAACTGAAAAGCCTGGATGTCTTAGCTCAGGCTGCTGTAACAAGAAAATAAATGAGATGGCTTAAACAACATTCATTTCTCACAGTTGGGGAGGCTGTGAAGTCCAAGATCAAGGCACTGGTAGATTAAGGTGTCTGGTGAGAGCTGTCTTCCTGGACACCTTCTTGCTGTGTCCTCACAAAATTGGGAGAGAATGTTCTGGTTTCTCTATTTGCTTACAAGGGCACTAATCCCAACATGGAGTTAGTAGGCTCTATCCTCATGACCTCATCTAAACCTAGTTACCACCCAAAGGTCCTGCCTCCAGATACTATCACTTTAGGGGTGAGGTCTTCAACATGGCCTTGTGATGGACACAAGCTTTCAGCTTCTAGTACCCAGGCTCTCAGGTTGAGCATGGGAGAAAAGTAGGGTTGCAAATACTTGTGCTCTATTGTTTTTGACAATAACAAAAACACATTCTGTCACATTCTGCTTCTGAAATTTATCTCTGAATTTTATGTTTCTAAAACCATACCATAACCTGCCTTCCTTTGTCACCACTAGATTGCAAACTCCTTGAGCACAGGTAATACCTCTAAATTAAATACATTTGAAGAGCCTGGTATACAATCATCTCTCTTCGGGAGCCCTGACACCTAAGTGGATGGAAATCTGGGTCATGGTTTTGCTTGCCTCACTGAGTCAGAGGTGGTCTGCAGTGAGCAAACAGAGGTTCAAATCAGCTCTCCCACTCACTCTATGTGGTGAGCAATCCACTTCTCTCTTCTAAAAAATGAGAATAAATAACACCCGGCATGCCTTTTTTTTTTTTTTTTTACAGGATTCCTGTGAAAATCAAATATGGAAACACTTGCAAAAGCCCTATGTGAAGTGTGGAAAAATCCTATACAGTGTGAAATATTGTGATTATGTGGGGCACTGGAAAGGTGAGAACTCTGTAGATAGATACGGGGTTCTATATAGGTAGGATTGTATAGCTATCCTGTGTGACTTAGTCCTGACTCTGTCCAGCGTGTCTGTTTGCCTATTTTCTCAGCTTACTAGTGATCCAAAGCCATACCAGCTTGGCTAGTGTTTGACTGGGAGGCTAAGAGAAACAAGAGACAGGGAGGATGAATGACGCTGGAAACAGAGGTAAATGGGCAGACCTCACCTGGCTTCAGGACTGGCTGGGATTTTCCAGGGTGTGTATCACAAGACTTTCTTTTTTTTTTTTTTTTTTTACATTTTCTTTTTTTCACAAGACTTTCTTACCCTTCTTCATTCAACAAAGAATGACTGTCAGGGTTTGGGTCTGAGTTCACACAGAGAGAGCTCATAGCAAACTGGCATGCCTGCAGACTCTGTGGAATATGGGCTGTGGAACCTCTCTCTCTCCTCCTTCCCCGTACTCCAGCCATATTAAACTATCAGGAGCTCATTTAACAGAACTTCCCTGGCAGTCAAGGGTTAAGACTCTACCCTTCCAATGCAGGAAGTATGAGTTCAACCCCTGGTTGGGGAACTAAGATCCCATATGTCCCTTGACCAAAAAAAAAAAAAAAACAAACCGGAATTCTTCTAACATCCTGAGCTCTTTAGGTTTTGACACTACTATCTCCTTCCTGCTCTTGCTTTTTAAATATACACATTTTTAATTTTAAAAATTATTTTTAGGAGAAGGAAATGGCAACCCACTCCAGTATTCTTGCCTGGGAAATCCCATGGACAGAGGAGCCTGGCAGGCTATAGTCCATGGGGTCGCAAAAAAAGAGTCGGACATACTTAACAATTAAACAACAACAATGTCAACCAAAAAAATAAATAAATAAAGAGGGTGTGGTAAAAGAAAAAAAAATTATTTTTATTGGAGTATAGTTTACAGTGTGGTGTTAGTTTCTGTTGTACCGCAAAGTAAATGTTCCACCTATACATAGATCTACTCTTTTTTAGATTTTTTTTTTGCCCATATAGGTCATTACAGAGTATTGAGTAGAATTCCCTGTGCCATACAGTAGGTCCTTATTAGTTATCTATTATATATACACAGTGAAGCTTCCCAGGTGGCTCAGTGATAAAGAATCCACCTGTCAATGTAAGAAGCACAAGATACTTGGTTTCAATCCCTGGCTAGGGAAGATCCCCTGGAGAAGAAAATGGCAACTCCAATACTCCAGTATTCTTGCCTAGAATAACCCATGGACAGAGGAGCCTGGTGGACTACAGTCCGCAAAAGAGTCAGACACAGCTGGGCACAGCACAGTACCATATATACATATATATATAGCAGTGTGTATATGTCAGTCCCAGTCTCCCAATTTATCCCTCTCCCCTCTCCTGCCCTTTAATTGGGTTTCTTCTCCTTCTTCCCTAAATACTTCTTCCCATGCCCCAAATCCTGCCTTAACCTGGATCACTTGCCTGTTGTTAGGCTTTGGCCAAAGCGTCACCTCCTCCAGGAAGCCTCCCTGAATTCCTCACTTTGGGGTAGGGGTCCAGACTGAGCATCCCACACAGGTAGCAGATATGAACTGTTCAACAATGAGTCACCAATTATATTACTTTAAAAATGTTCTTGACATTAACTAGAACTACCTCAAACCCACACACCTAAATTGAAGAGAAATTCAATACCAGTTGTTCCAGAGATGGGTTCCAACTCCCTTGGCTCATTGGTCAACCCTGGAGTGCTTAGAAGGGGTCCCCCAGACTCCCCATGCTCCAGCTGGAAGAGGCTGGAGCTGCTCTGCTGCTTCAGGCCTGTCCTCACTGGCTGTCTGTCACTGCTGTCCCATGGATCCTACAGCCTCCTGCTCCATCTCCTGCTCAGACCTTAAGGATGTCCCCCATGGAGGCTGGCTCCACAGCATCTCCACCCTCCTCTAGACTCTGAGACCTCTCCCACGCAGTTCTTCCTAGTGCCTGAGGCTCTCCTCAGAGATGGGCACAATAAAGGACAGAAATTGTGTGGACCTAACAGAAACAGAAGATATTAAGAAGAGGTGGCAAGAATACACAGAAGAACTATACAAAAAAGATCTTCATGACCCATATAACCACGATGGTGTGATCACTCACCTAGAGCCAGACATCCTGGAATGCCAAGTCAAGTGGGCCTGAGGAAGCATCGCTACGAACAAAGCTAGTGGAGGTGATGGAATTCCAGTTGAGCTGTTTCAAATCCTAAAAGATGATGCTGTGAAAGTGATGTACTCAATATGCCAGCAAATTTAGAAAACTCAGCAATGGCCACAGGACTGGAAAAGGTCAGTTTTCATTCCAATCCCAAAGAAAGGCAATGCCAAAGAATGTTCAAACTACCTCAAAATTGCATTCATCTCACATGATAGCAAAGTAATGCTCAAAATTCTCCAAGCCAGGCTTTAACAGTATGTGAACTGTGAACTTCCAGATGTTCAAGCTGGATTTATAAAAGGCAGAGGAACCAGAGATAAAACTGCCAACATCCGTTGGATCATTGAAAAAGCAAGAGAGTTCCAGAGAAACATCTACTTCTGCTTTGTTGACTACACCAAAGTCTTTGACTGTGTGGATGACAACAAACTGTGGAAAATTCTTAAGGAGATGGGAATACCAGACCACTTTACCTGCCTCCTGAGAAATCTGTATGCAGGTCAGGAAGCAATATTAGAACTGGGCATGGACGTTAAAAAGAATTCATTTGAATCAGTTCTAATGAGATGGATGAAACTGGAGCCCATTAGACAGAGTGAAGTAAGCCAGAAAGATAAAGAACATTACAGCATACTAACACATATATATGGAATTTAGAAAGATGGTAACGATAACCCTATATGCAAAACAGAAAAAGAGACACAGAAGTACAGAACAGACTTTTGAACTCTGTGGGAGAAGGTGAGGGTGGGATGTTTCAAAAGAACAGCATGTATACTATCTATGGTGAAACAGATCACCAGCCCAGGTGGGATGCATGAGACAAGTGCTCGGGCCTGTTGCACTGGGAAGACCCAGAGGAATCGGGTGGAGAGGGAGGTGGGAGGGGGGATCCGGATGGGGAATGCGTGTAACTCTATGGCTGATTCATATCAATGTATGACAAAACCCACTGAAATGTTCTGAAGTAATTAGCCTCCAACTAATAAAAAATAAAAAAATAAATAAATAAAACTGCAAAAAAAAAAAAGGAACTGGGCATGGAACAACAGACTGGTTCCAAATAAGGAAAGGAGTACGTCAAGGCTGTGTATTGTCACCCTGCTTATTTAACTTATGCAGAGTACATCATGTGAAATGCCAGACTGGGTGAAACACAAGCTGGAATGAAGATTGCCGGTAGAAATATCAATAACCTCAGATATGCAGATGACACCACTCTTATGGCAGAAAACGAAGAAGAGCTAAAGAGCCTCTTGATGAACGTGAAAGAGGAGAGTGAAAATGTTGGCTTAAAGTTCAACATTCAGAAAATGAAGATCATGGCATCCAGCCCCATCACTTCATGGCAAATAGGTGGGGAAAAAATGGAAACAGTGACAAAGTTTATTTTCTTGGGCTCCAAAATCACTGCAGATGCTGACTGCAAGCCATGAAATTAAAAGACACTTGCTCCTTGGAAGAAAAGCTATGACAAATCTAGACAGCATATTAAAAAGCAGAGACACTATTTTGCCAACAAAGGTCCATCTAATCAAAGCTATGGTTTTTCCAGTAGTCATGTATGGATGTGAGAGTAGGACTATAAAGAAAGCTGAGTGTCAAAGAATTGATGCTTTTGAACTGTGGTGTTGGGGAAGACTCTTGAGAGTCCCTTGGATTGCAAGATCCAACCAGTCCATCCTAAAGAAAAGCAGTCCTGAACTGAGTTATTGGAAAAGACCCTGATGTTGAGAAAGATTGAAGGCAGAACGAGGAGGGGATGACAGAGGATGAGATTGTTGGATGGCATCTCCAACTCAATGGACATGAGTTTGAGTAAGCTCTAGGCGTTGGTGATGGACAGGGAAGCTTGGCGTGCTGTGGTCCATGGAATCGAAAAGAGTCGGACACGACTGAGAGACTGAACTGAACTGAACTGAGGCTCTCCTGGGGTCTGGCTGCTGCTGCTTTCCTACCCCCTGAACCTCTACCCTTTTCTTAGACAACGAAATCTAATTTCACTCATAGCTGATTACACAAATGACCCTCACCACCTCCTGTGGTCACCTTCTGGAGTTAAAGATTTCTCAGGAATCTGGATGGATTGCATGTGTGCTCAGTTGTCCGACTCTTTGTGACCCCACAGGCTGTAGTTCGTAGGCTCCTCTGTCCATGGGATTTCCCAGGCAAGAATACTGGAGTGGGTTGCCATTTCTTCCTCCAGGGGATCTTCCCAATCCAGGGATCGAAACTGTGTCCCCTGCGTCTTCTGCATTGTAGGCAGATTCTTTACCACTGAGCCACCAAGGAATCTGAATAGAGGCCTGCTTACCATCCTGAAAGGGGGAAATGTCTTCCATTCTCTTCTAGGGCATCCACAGAGGCAAAACCCAATTCTTAAGAGATTACTCTGTTTCATATGTCGCACATTTACATCTTATCCAAACCAAAAAGAAAAGAAAACAAGAAAAAGAAGGTTCACTTGTACTGTAATTATGTGTTTCAGTCTCCCTAAAAATAGCTTTATAACTATCTTGAGGACAGATACTCCAAATCTTTCTATTCTCAAGATGAGTACTTAATAAATAAATGTTGGGTGAACAAATGAATTGCCTGTGAAATTCAGAACTCAGTGCAATCTTGTACTCACCAGCCATGTTAAAAGCCTCAAACATCAAGGGCGATTTGGCATTCTCTTTTACTGACAGAGAACTCCTGCTTTTCAGAGCTTGAGAACAGCTTGTCTCCTAGACTAGGGAACAAGTTTGTCTGAGACAGAACACTTGTACAAGAATTTTATATCATGTGTGGCCAAGTCTTTGCCAGCTTGTGAACATCAGTTCCATGGTCAGTCAATAGACTTGACCTTCCTGATTCCAGGCAGTTAATAGCCAGTGTCAACAGTTCAGCAAATTACTTAGCAAAACTTGAGAACAGTTTCATCGGAGGAAAGCACTGGAAGGCCATTCATGTGCTTGGGCAAGTTTTTTGTTTGTTCATGTGTTTGTGTAAGTGTATTGGGGGGGGGCAGTTGTTTTGTTTTTGTTGTGCTTTGTTTTGGACTTGCTCCATCAAAACCTTGGCTTAGGGTGTTAATAAAACAGACCAAATATTAATAATAAACAGCTGAATCAGCAGTGCCCCAGAAACTAAGGTGCCAAGAAACCAAATGTTTCCACCTGTGCTGAAAAAGAACATAATAAGCCCAAATGACCACAGCAAGCAGAGTTTTCATTCCAGAAGGTAGGCAGCCTAAGGAGGGCTCCTTGGCACACTTTTCTCGGCACCTGTGACTCAAGACCTCCACCCTCCCCCTGGAAACAGAGAAGGGCTCTGGAAGGCACTTAGTTATCTCAATAACAGGCAAACTGTTATCCCTCAGTGAGAGAAATTTAATTCCAGTGATTTGTGTGTAAGAGCTCAAGGGATACCAATCAAAACCCAGCTGGTTTGGGAAAGTAAGGTATCTAGTAACCAACAAACAAGTTGGTTATTTCTCCAAAACAAGGCATACCAAACACATTTATAGACTCTTTTCTTTTCTCCTTGACTTAATTACTGATCTGGTAGATAGCTGGAATGCAGTGGGAAGCAAACCCTCCAACTATAATCAGAAACACTCCCTCCTCGATGCTAAAGCAGCCACACTCAGGTTGGCCGTGAGATTGTTGTACCTGGGTGACAGCAGGTAGGTGGTTGGGGGGGGGGGCAGCACCAGAGCACCAGCTGGGGCAAGTGGAGGGCTCCTCGCGGGAGGGGGCCCGTGGGAAACCCGTGCCCAGTGGGGACCCTGTGTATCTGCCACACACCGAATCCAACGAAGAGGGGGTTTCTCTGCAGGTCCAGTGGTTGAGGCTTCGCTTTCCAATGGGTGCAAGTTCTATCCTTGGTTGGGGAGCTAGACATGCCTTTTGGCCAAAAATCCAAAACATAAAACAGATGCAATGTAACAAATTCAACAAAGGCTTTAAAAATGGTCCCTATCAAAAAACAAACAAACAAAATCTTTAAAAAAAAAAAGAATCCAACGAGGAGTGCACAGAGCAGAATGGGGAAATGAAGAGGATGGGGAGTCACTGGTGGATTGAACGCCTCTCTGCTACGGGAATCCCCAAGGGTTTCCTTAGATGGTGAGGAAGTTGGGGAGGAAAATTCTCCGCGTCAACCCGGGCAGCGGCCACCTGAGAGAACTGGGGAAAAGGGCCTGGTGAAATAAAAAGGAAGGTGAAGGACTCCATCTAAGCATCAGTTAACAACAAATTATTGAGCACATGATTATACAGGCCAGTGACTCTGATGGGCGCCAAGAATAGATTGTAGGAGAGATCTGGTTACACCCTCATGGAGCTTCCTGTACTGTGAGAGAGCTGGACATCAGTTAATTAATTCCACAGAGACAGTCATGAACTTTGACATTCCACAAATAATTCTAGTCTCCTGGTACTGGCCACTTGCCACCAGCTGCTTTCTCTAATTATGACCAAAGACAGATTCAGCTCAAACACAACATTCTGAAGATACCACAGGATATCTCCTTTCTTCTTTCAACGCCCCAGAGAGGCAAAGTGTTCATGAACAAAATTAAGCTCATTTGGGATGGAGGGGGATGTCAATTATTTGTATAAATGTTATTGCTGGTGGCTGTAAATCAGCCACTTGATTTCTGAAAATCAAGACTCTCCCTGGTGGCTCAGATGGTAAAGAATCTGCCTATGATGCAGGAGATCCGGGTTTGATCCCTGGGTTGAGAAGATCCCCTGGAGAAGGGAATGGCAACCCACTCCAGTGTTTTTGCCTGGGAAATCCCATGGACAGAGGAGCCTATTGGGCTGCAGTCCATGGGATCACAAAGAGTTGGATACTACTGAGCAACTAACACACACACACACACATACACACACATAGAGTTTTGCCCAGGGGCTCCACTTTATTTGAAATGTAACTTAAATTCTTAAGAATTAGTTGTATGCATAAGCATGCAGTGCTAATTACAATTTTTTGTTGTTGTTGTTCAGTCACTAAGTCATGTCCAACTCTTTATGACCCCATGAACTGCAGCACGCCAGGCTTCCCTGTCTATCACCATCTCCCAGAGTTTGCTCAAACTCTCATCCATTGAGTCGGTGATGCCATACAACCATTTCACCCTCTGTTGTCCCCTTCTCCTCCTGCCCTCAGTCTTTCCCAGCATCAGGGTCTTTTTCAACGAGTTGGCTCTTCACATCAGGTGGCCAAAGTATTGGAGCTTCAGCATCAGTGCTTCCAATGAATATGCAGCGTTGACTTCCCTTAGGATTGACTGGTTTGATCTCCTTGATCTCCTTTTTGTAATAATAATAACAACAATAACAAAGCATACCAGTGCCCAGGAACCTCTCAACAGTTAAATACATCAACTTGATGGAATAGTTTGCAATAGCTAAAAACAACTGGAGCAGACAGTCATGATCTAGTAAGTGAAAAAAACTGAAACAAACTCATAAAAACAATATACTTCAACTATGTAAAAATATGTGAACATAAAAATGAAAATATGCCAAATAAAGGAAGTTTGCTCTGGGAAGTGAGATTACAGATGACTGCTATTTTTTTCCCCACATGTTCTAAGCTTTCCCCACTGGGAGGAAATCACTTTTAAAATCAGAAAAGGGTTATTACCAATGAAAAAGAATCATTTCAGGCCTATAAGCAGCTGTAGTTGAATTTGGAATTCTAAGTTTTTCTTCCGTTTTTCTGCTGCCTCCCTCTTTGCTTTGTTTCCATTTGAGGAACTAAGGGCCTGCAAGGTGGGGGTGAGTATTTGGTTTAGTAAGTTTGAGGGACCTCCTGGCACCCCTGGAAAACAGCCACTCCCCAGGGCTTGGCCACCCTCTGTGGGAGGAGAGCAGGTGACTCCACACACCACTGGTGGGGGAGGAGGAGAGGGAGGGGGAAGGAAGGGAAGGGGGAGAGGGAGTGGAAGGCAGAGGGGGAGGGGGCAGGGCAGCTGGGGCTGGGCAATTAAGTGTCTGGGGTGAAAGAGGCAGAGACTGCTCTGGGGACTTTGTCTAGCACCTTTGTGGCTCAGCCGGTAAAGAATGTGCCTGAAATGCGGGAGACCTGGGTTCGAGCCCTGGGTTGGGAAGATCCCCTGGAGAAGGGAAAGGCTACCCACTCCAGTATTCTGGCCTGGAGAATTCCATGGACTATACAGTCCATGGGGTTGCAAAGAGTCCGACACAACTGAGCGACTTTCACTTCACTTCACTTCCTTACACTAAAGACAAGCATTCCCAGCAGCTACTGACTGTGTTCATTTTCCTCCTTTTCAAGCTGAGAAAGGAACATTTGCGAATTTGAGGTAAAACCTAGAAATCAGGAGTGAAACAAGGGAAGTGTCAAGTATGATAGATAAATCCTAGCTGAGTCTGGGCTGGGCGAACTGTTGTACCCAACTGGAGAAAATGTTAGTCGCTCTGTCGTGTCCAACTCTTTGCGACCCCACGGAGCCCGCTAGGCTCCTCTTGTCCATGGAATTCTCCAGGTAAGGAATGGCTACTCACTCCAGTACCCTTACCTGGAGAATTCCATGGGCAGAGGAGCCTGGCGGGCTGCAATCCATGGGGTCACAAAGTGTCGGACACAACTGAGTGACTAACAATTTCACCCAAATGGTAAGCATTGGTAAACCAGTAACCAGCCTTCTCAGTAGAAGAAGCCAGGCCGGTGATTCTGAGACCTTCAGTGTGTTTCAGAAGCTCCTGGGTACTGGATGAGGGAGCTTTTTCCCCTGTTTATGCGCTGGTGGAAAATCCTGGATGAGGAGACAGTTTAGACAATGCAGCACATACTGGGATCCTTCCACAGTGCAAGAGTGTTTCCTGTCCTTAATCAGTGCCAGTGAATACCAGAAGGTTTTCTATTCAGGAGTTCAAAATTGAAGCAGCCCAGGGATGAACAGGGCTGCAAACAAAGGCACAGCCAACCACTG
This sequence comes from Cervus elaphus, assembly GCF_910594005.1. Classification (NCBI taxonomy): domain Eukaryota; kingdom Metazoa; phylum Chordata; class Mammalia; order Artiodactyla; family Cervidae; genus Cervus; species Cervus elaphus. The sequence continues at coordinate 99,959,174 of NC_057832.1, read as the reverse complement.
AGGGGAGGAGGAGGAGAAAGGTGAGCACCAGGGCCTCCTGGGGACACTGGGATAATCTATTTAGAGGTAGGAGGGAAAAGACGCTGGCCTCAGGGGACCAGAAAGTCTACCATCAACTTCAAGGGAGATGGAGTCAGAGCCTCTATTTGCGTCCAGAGGTGCAAATAAGGAAGGAAGGAAAGAGAGATCTCTTAGGGCTGGAGTGGAAAGACTTGAGGGGGAAACTCCAGACGGCCTTCCCCCCTTCCTCCTGCACGTCCCCCAGTTCCACCCACCCCACTGCGGCACCCTTTTCCAAATCATCTCTCTGTGCAGGTTAATCGGGTTTGTTTCCCCAGAGGGGATCATAAGAAGACACAGTTGTCTTCATTTTGTGTCACTGCCTCTCTGATTCATTCAGCAACTATTCCTCTGACCTGCTTCTTATATCAAAAATACCCAAACATTTTCAATTAGCAGGCCACTTCAGGAAAGGCAAAATAGCCCCTATGGAAGTGTGATTTATCTCAGTGCTGGCCAGATTTTTCCGTGTCACAGCACACGTCATGGTAAACTTTAATATTTATATGACAGGAACGATAAATTGATTGTGTAAGGCTGGAAGCTGTCACCAGGAGCCAGCTGCTCCAGGGCTGCAAGGGTTCATCTCCTCCACATGCCTGTAAGCCACATCTTGGCACACTATTGGGAATCCCCAGTCTAACACTTAGAGCCTGGCCACTAAAAAATAAAACCCTTAGAATTAATAAGTGGAAGACATGTCTGTCAGAGACACAATGGCCTAAACTATATGTCTTAAGTATTGAGTGTGTGAGTGCTCAGTTGTGTCTGACTCTTTGCAACTCCATGGACTGTAGCCCACCAGGCTCCTCTGCCCATGGGATTCTCCAGGGAAGGATACTGGAATGGATTGCCATTTCCAACTCCAGGGGAATCTTCCCAATCTTGAGATCAAACCCAAGTCTCCTGAGTCTCTTGCATTGGCAGGCAAATTCTTTAGTGCTGCGTCACCTGGGCACACATTTTCAATTTATGCCCAAAAGAAAACAAGGACATTTTAATAGGATGCTGAAGTCCCCACTTGTAGGCTATGCCTGGACTATGTTGGGAGGGCCCTGGTGGTCTAGATATCTGTTCTAACCTGCGGGGAGAACTAAGGGCTCATCATTATTATTGTAATATTCATAGCAGTATCTTTTTTAACCACTACTGGTTCTGAACCAAATGAGAACAAACCTTAGGAAAGAGAAAAACTGAAATGAAAATATAACTTTCTTTCTGATAAAGCTTGATTGGAAAAATGTGGCTGATCCCTCCATCCAAACGGGCTTCCTACTTTTTCCACTCAGATTTAAACTCACCCACACAAGTCTTCCGCCAAGCAGCTGTATCACCACAGGGCAAACAACCCCCCATCCTTCCTGCCAGGATTGGCTGCTTACCCCATGGAGTGCGGGAGGTCTCGAGAATTCAAGTTATTTTTCCAATACCATTCCCTCCCAGAGAAACCAGCAGAAGTTTCTATTTAATGGGGCAAGATAGGAATGCAGGGTGATGAAAACAGCCCAAAGAGCCCTTTGAGGGTTTATAAACCCTTTACCCTCAAGTACATGCTGAGTGTGACTTGGCTTCCTGGAAAACAAAGCTTGGGCAAAGCTGAAGGGTTAATGTTTCAGTGCAGAGGTTGTCAGCCCTGAGCAGCAGGAGTGAGGAAGAGAGGTGAGGTCGGGAAGGAGGGGAAGCAAACACAAGGTCATTCGTTATCTAACTGGCAGCGGCCTCACAAGAAAATACACTGAGCCGCTCACTCCTTCACTTGGGACGGCTCAGGGATTGGAAGAGTCAGCTGGGGAGAAAGAAGCCGGGCGAGCAACGGCCAGCCTCTCCTAGTCTCCTCTCCCCTTCTGGTCCAAGTTGGCCCCCTGGCTGTTAACTCCCCACATCTGGGTGGTATAAGCCCTCTGAACAGCAGCTGGGCAGCCAGAGGCCCTGGTGGCCAGCTGGGTCGGACTTGGATCTTGTGCCCTGGCTCCTGCGGGGCGGCTGAGGTCACACCTGACAGGAAGCTCAAGGACAGCAGCTGTGACTGCAGGGCCACAGAAAGAAGCCAGCCCTTCTCTGGCTGGGAGGCAGGGCAAGATGAGACAGAAGGAAACAAAAAGGTGGGGCTTAGCCAGTCTGGGAAGGTACATAAACTGGGTCCAGACAGTCCCTTAGGAAAAAACTGATTGTGAATTCGTTCAGGCCCCTGATGCTCTGGGAGGTCAGATGTCTTTTGACGGCAGCTTTGGAAAGCACCAGCTGAAAAAAAAAAAAGCTGTGCTCTCTCCTCATGATGAAATGATGCAACTGTCTGCAAGGACCGAGAGCCTTGCACATTTGAGCCCAAAACAACACAGGAGCCTGGACCATGGGTCCAACTGCTGAGCAAGTAGCCAAAAACACGGCATTGGTATGGCAGCATTTTTTTTTTTAAGTGGAAGGAGAATCTGCTTTATTGTGTCATCAGAATACGATGATTTTTTTTTTTTTAGAGGATCATTGCTTTATGATGCTGTGTTGGTTTCTGCCATAGAGTAGTGTGAATCTGCCAGAACTATACATATGTCCCCTCTCTCCCGAACCTTCCTCTTCCCCTCCACCATCCCACCCCTCTAGGTTGTTACCGACCACTGGGTTGAGCTCCCCGTGTCACACAGCAACTTCTCACTGAGTTTAGTCGTCTAGTCGTTCCGACTCTTTGCGACCCCATGGACTGTAGCCCACCAGGCTCCTCTGTCCGTGGGATTCTCCAGGCAAGAATACTGGAGTGGGGTGCCATTTCCTTCTCCAGAGGATCTTCCTGACCCAGTGATCAAACTTGCACCTCCTGAATTGGCAGGCAGATTCTTTACCATCTAGCCACCTGGGCTTCCCAACTACCCATTCGCTATCTATTTTACATATGGGTACAGCATCATTTTAAGTTACTTATTTACTTCAAGCTGTGTATGGTTTATTGTTTTTTTAGATAGAATTCTCATAGCTTAAAATTAATTCTTTTAAAATATACAGTTCAGTTGTTTTAGATCATTCACAAGATTGTGCAACCAGCAACACAATTAATTTTAGAACATTATCATTAACCCAAAAAGAAATCCCATACCCATCAGCCGTCTCTTTCCATTTCCCTTTCCCCCCCAGGAAATCACTAGTTGACTTTCTTTTTCTGTGAATTTGCCTATTTTGGACGTTTCATATGAGTAGAATCATACAGTATGTGGCCTGTTGTGACTGACTTCTTTATTTAGTCTGTTTTCAATGTTCATGCATGTTGTGGCATGTATCAGAACTTCAGTACTTTTCAATGCCTGATTAATAGTCTGTCATGGGCTTCCCAGGTGGTGCAGTGGTAAAGAACCACCTGCCAATGCAGGAGACATAAGAGACACAGTTTTGACCCCTGGGTCAAGAAGATCCCCTGGAGGAGGGCATGGCAACCCACTCCAGTATTCTTGTCTGGAGAGTTCCATGGACAGAGGAGCCTGGCAGGCTCCAGGGGATCATTCCAACTCAGGGATCAAAACTTCGTCTCTTATGTCTCCTGCAAGTTTTTTGTGTTTTGATTTCTCTTGGGTACATACCTAAAAACGGAACTGCTGGGTCATACACTAACTACATGTTTAACTTTTTGAGGAACTGCCAGACTGTTTTCCAAGTGGTTGCCCCATTTTACTTTCCCACCGGCAATCTATGAGGCTTCTAATTTCTATATATCCTCACCAACACTTATTGTCTGTATCTTTATTATAGCCATCCAAGTGCGTGAGAAGTGTTTGCTGTTGTTGTTCAGTTGCTAAGTCATGTCCGATTCTTTGCAATCCCATGGACTGCACCACCCTAGGCTCTTTTGTCCTCCACTATCTCCTGGAGTAGGCTCAAATTCATGTCCATTTAGTCAGTGCTGCTATCTAACCATCTCATCCTCTGCTGCCCTCTTTTCCTTTTGCCTTCGATGTTTTCCAGCATCAGGTCTTTTCCGGTGAGTTGGCTCTTCGTATCAGGTGGCCAAAATATTGGAGCTTCAGCTTCAGCATCAGTCCTTCCAATGAATATTCAGAGTTAATTTCCTTTAGGATTGACTGGGTTGATCTCCTTGCAGTCCAAGGGGCTCTCAAGAATCTTCTCCAGGACCACAATTCAAAAGCATCAATTCTTTGGTGCTCAGCCTTCTTTATGGTCCAGCTCTCACATGTGTACACAACTACTGGAAAAACCATAGCTTTGACTATACGAAACTTTGTAGGCAAAGTGATTTCTCTGCTTTTTAATATGCTGTCTAGGTTTGTCATAGCTTTCCTTCCAAGGAGCAAGTGTCTTTTAATTTCAAGGCTGCAGTCACCATCTGCAGTGATTTTGGAGCCCAAGAAAATAAAATCTGTCACTGCTTCCACTTTTCCCCCTTCTATTTTCTATGAAGTAATGGGACCAGATGCCATGATCTTTGGTTTTTGAATGTTGAGTTTTAAGCCAGCTTTCTTCACTCTCCTCTTTCACCCTCATCAAGAGGGTCTTTAGTTCCTTTTCAATTTCTGCCATCAGAATGGTATCATCTGCCTAGCTGAGGTTGTTGATATTTCTCCTGGCAATCTTGATTCCAGCTTGTGATTCAGCCAGCATGGCATTTCACATGATGTACTCTGCATATATGTTAAATAAGCAGGGTGACAATATACAGCCTTGACACACTCCTTTCCCAATTTTGAACCAGTCTGTTTTTCCACATCTGGTTCTAAGTGTTGCTTCATGACCCGCATACATGTTTCTTCAGTTCAGTTCAGTTCAGCCACTCAGTCATCTCTGACTCTTTGCAACCCCATGGACTGTAGCACGCCAGGCCTCCCTGTCCATCACCAGCTCCTATAGTTTACTCAAACTCATGTCCATTGAGTCGGTGATGCCATCCAACCATCTCATCCTCTGTCGTCCGCTTCTCTTCCCGCCCTCAATCTTTCCCAGCATCAGGGTCTTTCAAATGAGTCAGTTCTTTGCATCAGGTGGCCCAAGTATTGGAGTTTCAGCTTCAGCATCAGTCCTTCCAATGAATATTCAGGACTGATTTCCTTTAGGATGGACTGGTTGGATCTCCTTGCTATCCAAGGGACTCTCAAGAGTCTTCTCCAACACCACAGCTCAAAACCACTAATTCTTCGGCGCTCAGCTTTCTTTATAGTCCAACTCTCACATCCATACATGACTTCTGGAAAAACCATAGCATTGACTAGACGGACATCTGTTGGCAAAGTAATGTCTCTGCTTTTCAATATGCTGTCCAGGTTGGTCATGACTTTTCTTCCAAGGAACAAATGTCTTTCAATTTCATGGCTGCAGTCACCCTCTGCAGTGATTTTGGAGCCCCCCCACAAATAAAGTCTGTCACTGTTTCCACTGTTTCCCCATCTATTTGCCATGAAGTGATGGGACCAGATGCCATGATCTTACTTTTCTGATTGTTGAGTTTTAAGCCAGCTTTCTTCATTCTCCTCTTTCACCCTCACCAAGAGGCTCTTTAGTTCTTCTTTACTTGCTGCCATAAGGGTGGTGTTATCTGCATGTCTGAGGTTATTGATATTTCTCCCGGCAATCTTCATTCCAGCTTGTGCTTCCTCCAGCCCAGTGTTTCTCAAGATGTACTCTGCATAAAAGTTAAATAAGCAGGGTGACAATATACAGCCTTTCCTTATTTGAAACCAGTCTGTTGTTCCGTGTCCAGTTCTAACTGTTGCTTCCTGATCTGCATACAGATTTCTCTAGAGGCAGGTCAGGAGGTCTGGTATTCCCATCTCTTTAAGAATTTTCCACAGTTTGTTGGGATTCACACAAGTCAAAGGCTTTGGCATAGTCAATAAAGCAGAAGTAGATGTTTTTCTGGAACTCTCTTACTTTTTCGATGATCCAGCTGATATTGACAATTTGATCTCTGGTTCCTCTGCCTTTTCTAAAACCAGCTGGAACATCTAGAAGTTCACAGTTCATGTACTGTTGAAACCTGGTTTGGAGAATTTTGAGCATTACTTTACTAGCAGGTGAGATAAGTGCAATTGTGCGGTAGTTTGAGCACTCTTTGGCATTGGCTTTCTTTGGGATTGGAATGAAAACTGACCTTTTCCAGTCCTGTGGCCACTGCTGAGTTTTCCAAATTTGCTGACATATTCCAGGTTTCTTAGGAGACAGGTAAAGTGGTCTGGTATTCTCACCTTTTTAAGAATTTTCTAGTTTGTTGTGATCCACACAGACAAAGGCTTTAATGTAGTCAATGAAACAGAGGTAGATGTTTTTCTGGAAACCCTTGCTTTCTCTATGATCCAGTGAATGCTGGCAATTTGATCTCTGGTTCCTCTGCCTTTTCTAAACCCAGCTAGTACATCTGGAAATTATTGGTTCATGTATTGGTGAAGCCTAGTTTGAAGGATTTTGAGCATTACCTTACTAGCATGTGAAGTGAGAACAATTGTGCAGTAGTTTAAGCATTCTTTGGCATTGCCCTTCTTTGGAATTGGAATGAAAACTGACCTTTTCCAGTCCTGTGGCCACTGCTGAGTTTTCCAAATTTGCTGACATATTGAACGCAGCACTTTAACAGCATTATCTTTTAGGATTTTAGATAGCTCAGCTGGAATTCCATGGTGGCTCAGTCAATAAAGAATCTGCCTGCAATGCAGGAGACATGAGACCCAGTTTCAACCTCTGGGTTGGGAAGATTCCCTTGAGAAGGAAACAACAATCCATTCCAACATTCTTGCCTGGGAAATCCCATGGACAGAGGAGCCTGGTGGTTTACAGTCCATGGGGTCACAAAGAGTCAAATATGATTTACTGATTAAACCACAGCCACCACCAATTCCATCCTTATGCAAAATTCAAGAAAGGCATTTACATAGATTTTGTCAGATATGTGTTTGCAAATTCTTTCTCCACTCTCTGGATTCTCCTCCTGCTGTCTTGATATGTCCTTTGAAATACAAAACTTTGAAATTAAAAAATATTTTGAGGCACATTTTTATTACTTTATGTATGCATATATCAATGTGTACTGTATAAAACTCAGTTATAACTAACATAAGATTATATTCACTTCAGATGTACAACATAGTGATTTGATATATGTACATATTTCAATATGATCATTTTTAACCAAGAAGAATGTTGATTGAATCAAAGCTATCATACTAGAGTTTGGTAACATTCCCCTCACCTCTACCCCCCAACACACACCACCATCTGCCTTTGTGGGCCAGTCAGCTGAGGGCACCCCTTTGCCACGTGACCACTGGAATAAGACCCAAGCAACCAGAGTGCCTGGGGAAAACCAAACTGCCTCTTGAGACATTGGGAGAAAGTCAGAGGAGGAAAATTTAGGAAGGAGAAGGAACCAGGAGTCCTATTTTCTCACTTTTTGCCTTTTCTCTGCTCAACTCAGGAGATTCTTACGTCTCACTTTCCCCCAAGACAATTCCATTTCTCCTCTTGTATAGCAAAAGAGACTTGGCTGGCATTGAGAGGAATAAGAAAAATTTGGTTAAGTCCTTTCAGACTTAAAATTTTAAAGGTCCTAACTCAAAGTATGTGTAACCTTCCTGGTATTAGGCCATCTTCCCCTGGTCTATCAGGGTCCAGCAGATGAATTCCCAAGGTGCCCTGTGACAGCTGGGACTGGAATTCAGAAGCTCAGATTTTGAAACCATCTGCCTCAGGCCTGGGCTTCCCAGGTGGCGCAGTGGTAAAGAATCCACCTGCCAATGCAGGAGACACAGGAGATATGGGTTTGATCCCTGGGTTGGGAAGATCCCCTGAAGGAAAAAATGGCAATCCACTCTGGTATTCTTGCCTGGAAAATTCCATGTACAGCAGAGCCTGGCGGGCTACAATCCATGAGGTTGCAGAGTCAGACATGACTGGGTGACTGAGCACACACACACACACACACGTGCGAGCGCACACACACACACTCACACACATGCACACACACACACACTCACACTCGCACACATGTGCACACACACACACTCACACATACACCTCGGAACCAGAGCCTCTTCCTCCCTTCCCAGAGAGCCAGGTCAGGGCACCGGGTGGGGAAGCCTTGTCTCCACATGTTCTGCCTTTTAAGTGCAAATGTTTGTTTTAGGCACAGAAAATATAAAGAGGAATAAGACAACTCCTGCTCACAGGGCAGCAGGGAAGCTGCACCAGAAACAAGTAGCTATGCCAACCATGTGTCACCCACAAGCTAGAAGTGCTGGGCACACGGAACCTGGCAAGCTGCCTGTGATTCCAGTAGATGGTCTCAGATGGGCAGCTGTGTGTGCCCTTGCAGGGGACCTGTGCCTCCCACAGCCCCACAAACTGGAGGAAAGGGTAAGCCCCACATTTGGCAGGACAAAAATGGGGAGTTCTACCCCAGAGAGGGCAAAGTAGGACATTCAGTGAAAAGAAAAGTTGTGGCTCTTTAAGTAAAGCAGAGAACAGAGGATAGGAGAAGTTGAGAGAGGAGGGAAGAGGATGTTCGGTCAATAGTTGTTTCTGCTGTAACCCAGAGCAACAAGGAAGAGTAGGGTTTGGGTTTTGTTTTGTTTTTAAAGTAATACCTTTGTTGAGCTGTAAGTCACATACCATATCATCCACTCAAAGTGTGAAATTCAATGTTGTTTAGTATATTTACAGAGTTTTACAATCATGACCACATTTTTAGAACATTTTCATCACCTTGAAAAGACACCTCTTCCCATCAGTGGTCATTCCTCCCATGCTTCCTATTTCCCCAGCACTAGGCAACTATCAATCTACTTTCTGTCTCTGTACATAGTTCTGTTCTGACATCTGTTATAAAAGAAATTTTACAATGTTTTTGTGACTGGCTTATCTCTCTTTGCATCATATCTTTGAGGCTCAACCAGGGTGAGTTAGTATTTCATTTCTCTTCACTGCTGAATAATATCCCATTGTATGGTTATACCACATTTTATTTATCCATTCATCAGTTGATTGACATTTGGGTTGTTTCCACCATTAAGAATAATGGTGCTTATAAACATTCATGGACAAGATTTATATGAAAGAGTAGGACTTTTCAATTAGTCCTTATCAATTATTTACTGACTGCCTCTGTGTACATAGCATAGTGATAGCTGTAGGGGTGAGAGAAAGGATGTAGGAGGGTTGAAACCCAAAGAACTATGTTTTATTTTATTTATTAAAAAATTTTTTTTTCCTTATTCTTTGGCCATGTTACACTGCATGTGGGATCTTATTTCCCTGACTAGAGATCATACCTGCACCCCCTACAGTGGAAGTGTGGAGTCTTAACCACTGGACCACCACAGAAGTCCCCCAAGAACTATAAATATAAATATAATTCCCCAAATGTCCTCTGACTAAAGAGATATAAAATCAAAATACATCATATGACTCTTCAATGGATTCTGCCCCCCCCCCAAAAAAAAAAGCTATAGAGGGAACGGTTAGGAACATCTGATTATGAACTGGAAATTAGACAATATTAGAGGCAGTGAATAAAAGCATCCCAAAGAAAAGGAAAAGCAAGAAGGCAAAGTGGTTATCTGAGGAGGCTTCGTAAATAGCAGAAGAACGAAGAGAAGCAAAAAGCAAGGGAGAGAGAGAAAGGTACATCACATTAAATGCAGAGTTCCAAAGAATAGCTAGGAGAGACAAAAAGGCCTTCTTCAGTGAACAGTGCTTAATAATAGAAGAAAACAACAAAAGGGGAAAAACTAGAGATCTGTTTAGGAAAATCAGAAACATCAAGGGCATCCTGCCCCAAAATGGGCACAATAAAGGATAAAAATGGTAGAGACCTAGTAGACACTGAAAAGATTAAGAAGAGATGGAAAGGATACACAGAAGAACTGTATAAAAAAGATCTTAATGAACCAGATTACTATGATAGTGTGGTTATTCACCTAGAACCAGATATTCTGGAGTGTGAAGTCAAGTGGACCTTAAGAAGTACTGCTGTTAATAAAGCTAGTGGATGCGATGAAATTCCGGCAGAACTATTCAAATCCCTAAAGGATGATGCCATCAAGATTTTGCATTCATTATGTCAGTAAATCTGGAAGGCCCAGCTGTGGTCACAGGACTGGAAAAGGTCAATCCTCATCCCAGTTCCCAAGAAGGGTAGTACCAAAGAATGTGCTAACCATCGAAGTTGCACTCATCTCCACATGCTCATAAGGTCATGTTTAAAATCTTGCATGTTAGGCTTCCGCATTACGTGAACCACAATTTCCAGATGTCCAAGCTGGGCTTAGAAAAGGAAGAGGAACTAAAGTTCAAATTGCCAACATTCTCTGGATTAGAGAGAAAGCAAGGGAATTTCAGAAAAAGATCTCTCTCTGTTTCATCGACTACAATAACGCCTTTGACTGTGTGGATCACGACAACCTGTGGAAATACCAGACCATCTTACCTGTCTCCTGAGAAACCTGTATGCGGGTCAAGAAGCAACAGTTAGAACTCTGTATGGAACACGTGATTGGTTCAAGATCGAGAAACCAGTACAACAGGGCTGTCTGCTGTAACCTTGTTTGTTTAACCTATACCCTGAGCACATCATGAGAAATGCCAGGCTGAAAGAGTTACAAGCTGGAATCAAGATAGACAGGAGAAAGATCAACAATCTCAGATACTCAGATATGCAGATGATACCACTCTAATGGCAGAAAACAAAGAAGAACAAAAGAGCCTCTTGATGAGGGTGAAGGGGTAAAGTGAAAGAGCCAGCTTAAGAGTATTTAAAAAAACTGAGATCAAGGCATCCAGCCCCACCGAAGTGAAGTCGCTCAGCTGTGTCTGACTCTTTGCAACCCCATGGACTGTAGCCCACCAGGCCCCTCTGTCCATGGGATTTTCCAGGTAAGAGTACTGGAGTGGGTTGCAATTTCCTTCTCCAGGGGATCTTCCCGACCCAGGGATCAAACCTGGGTCTCCTGCCTTGCAGGCGGACGCTTTACTGTCTGAGCCACCAGGGAAGCCCTACTACTGCATGGCAAATAGAAGGGGAAAAGGTGGATGCAATGACAGATTTCCTCTTCTTGGGCTCTAAAATCACTGCACAGCTGGAATGAAGATTGCCAGGAGAAATATCAATAACCTCAGATATGCTGATGACACCACCTTTATGGCAGAAAGTGAAGAAGAACTAAAGAGTCTCTTGATGAAAGTGAAAGAGGAGAGTGAAAAAGTTGGCTTAAAACTCAACATTCAGAAAAGTAAGATCATGGCATCCGGTCCCATCACTTCATGGAGAATTGATGGGGAAACAGTGGAAACAGTGACAGACTTTATTTTGGGGGGCTCCAAAATCACTGCAGAGGGTGACTGCAGCCATGAAGTTAAAAGATGCTTGCTCCTTGGAAGAAAAGTTATGACCAACCTAGATAGCATATTAAAAAGCAGAGACATTACTTTGCCAACAAAAGTCTGTCTAGTCAATGTTATGGTTTTTCCAGAAGTCATGTATGGATGTGAGAGTTGGACTATAAAGAAAGCTGAGCACCGAAGAATTGATGGTTTTGAACTGTGGTGTTGGAGAAGACTCTTGAGAGTCCCTTGGATAGCAAGGAGATCCAACCAGTCCATCCTAAAGGAAATCAGTCCTGAATATTCATTGGAAGGACTGATGCTGAAGCTGAAACTCCAATACTTGGGCCAGCTGATGCAAAGAACTGACTCATTTGAAAGACCCTGGTGCTGGGAAAGATTGAAGGCAGGAGGAGAGGGGACGACAGAGGATGAGATGGTTGGATGGCATCACCGACTCAATGGACATGAGTTTGAGTAAACTATAGGAGCTGGTGATGGACAGGGAGGCCTGGCGTGCTACAGTCCATGGGGTCGCAAAGAGTTGGACACAACTGAGTGGCTGAACTGAACTGAACTGAAAATCACTGTGGACAGTGACTGCAGCCATAAAACCAGAAGACGATTGCTTCTTGGCAGGAAAACGATGACAAACCTAGACAGTGTGTTGAAAAGTAGAGACATCATTCTGCTGACAAAGGTCCATATAGTGATCACGTATGGTTTTGAGAGCTGGACTGTAAGGAAGGCAGAACACCAAAGAATTGATGCCTTTGAACCGTGGTGCTGGAGAAAACTCCCGAAAGTCCCTTGGACAGTAAGGAGATCAAACCAGTCAATCTTAACGGAGATCAATCCTGAATATTCACCGGAAGGACTGATGCTGAAGGTGAAAATCTGGTATTTTGGTCATCTGATGCAAACAGATGACTCATTAGACGTCTCTGATGCTGGAAAAGATTGAGGGCAGAAGGAGAAGGATATGTCAGAGGATGAGATGGCTGGATGGCATCACCAATGCAATGGACATGAACTTGGGCAAACTCTGGGAGATGGTGAGGGACAGGGAGGCCTGGCATGCTGCAGTCCATGGGTTGCAAAGAATCATGTATGACTGGGTGACTGAACAACAACAACAGAGAATCATTGCTTATTTTGTTATGTGTGATAATGATATGGTTAAAAAGGAAAATGTCCTTGTTTGCAACGTATGCATGCTGATGTGTGCAGGGCTGAAGTGTCATGGTGTCTGAAGATTAGTTTCAAAAAGTTTAGCCAAAAAACATACATATACATACATGCCTACATGCAAGTAAAACAAATATGGCAAAATGTTAACAGTTGTTAAATGTGGATGGTGGGTATTTGGGTGGTCATTGTTGTGTTTTCTCATATTTTCAGCATATTTGAACATTTCCAAAATAAAAATCCAAAAGAATTACAAAGCAAAAAAAACTAAAGCAAGGTAAGGAGATAAAATTTAGGGGTGTATCTTTTTTAAATTTATTTTTTATATATTTGGCCGTGCCAGGTCTTGATTGCACTGGACCTTCATTGGGGCATGCAGACCATGTGGGATCTATTATAGTTCCCTGACTAGGGATAGAACCTGCACACCCAGAACCCGGGCCTCCTGCACTGGGTGCATGGAGTCTTAATCCCTGGATTAGCAGGGAAATCCCAGGGGTATATCTTTTTACAAAAGGGGGTCAGAGAAGGCCTCTCTGAAGACAGACATTGACTAAATGCAGGAAGGAGGGAGTTGGCCACAAGGATCCAGGAAAGGGCACTCCAGCAAGAAGGAACAGCCAGCTCAGAGGCCCTGACGTGGAAACAGGCTTGGTGTGTCCCTGGACACAAGCACTAAGAGAGGCTGAGGGTGTGTCATCGAGGTAGGAAATGAGGTTGAAAAGGTAGCCTAAATCCAGATTATATAGCTTCACAGAATTGAGATTTCAGTCTACATTTAAGGATGACCTACTAATGAACCATGAGTGAGGAGTTCTTTGGGTCAAACTATATTTTAAAACATCTCTCTGGTTCCTGGGTGGTGAGTGTGGTGGTCAGAAGGGACAAGAGAGGAAGCAGAGAGGCTGATGAGTAGGATTTATTGCAGAGTATGGTGTCTCAGATTAGGTGATGGTACAGGGCGAAGGACTTAGTTTTGCCAAGTATGTCCCAGAAGGGGAGTTCTTATGGAGTTTGCTGATGGGCATGGGAATGAAGGGAAGAAACAGTTAAGGGAGACTCCAAGGACAGTCTGAGCCTCTGGCCAAATGGTGGTGCCGTCTGCTGAGATAGGGAACTCTGGACGGGAGGCACAGACTCTTCCTTCACAGAGGAACATTAGTTGGGTTTAGAATGGCCTGGAAGTCTTCATGGTCATGGAGGAAGTGGAATTGGGGTTGGACCTTCAGAATAAGGAGTTCATCAATACAGCAAATGAAGATTTTCATGTGAGTTAACAAACAGGGTTGCCCAGCTGATCTGAATCCTGGTGCTGACATTTACTGGCTACGTGACTGTGGGCCAATCACTTCTTTGAACTTGAGGTTCTTCATCTATAAAATAGGCAAAGTCACATCTGTCCTTTCAGGTGTCAGGCTGTAACACACCTTGGCACAGTGCCTGGCACAGACAAGGTGCTCAACATGCAGGGTTTCCTGTTACTCTGTAGAGAGCATTAGGAAGGACTAACTTTGTGAGCATCCAAGGGACTGCTTTAAGCTGCTTATTTTTGGTTGCCTTTTCAGCCAGAGTCATCCTTTCTTCCTTTTATTTATATGATATTTGAACACCGTGTGCCACATGCAGTTCTAGGCATTGCATGAATTGCAGTGAATGAAACAGACAAAATCCCTGCCTTCTTGGAGCTTACATTCTGGTGGAGGGAGAAGACAAACATAACTAAGTAATAGACAGAATGTAATGTATATATGAGATGGTGCTGAGTCCTAGGGAGAAAACAACACAGGGAGGGGGAAGAGGAGACGCTGGGGTGGAGCTGGGACTGTAATGTTAAATAGGATGCCCCGAGAAGACTCTACCGAGAAGGTGACATCTCTGCAAAGCCCTAAAGGAGAGAAGGGAGGGAGCCATGGTTTTTAAACTAAATGTAGAATGTTTTAGACCAAAAGTGGCAAGTGCAAAGGCCCCAAGGCAGGAGCATACTTGGTATGTCTAAGGAACAGCTAGAAGGCCAGTATGGCTAGAAAAGTGTGAGTGAGGGAAGAAGGTAGGAGCAGCTCCTATATGGCATGGGAAGCCTACAATGGTTTTGGCTTTAGCATGGAGTTAAATGGGAAGTCCTCAGAGGATTTTGAACAGTGGGGATCTGGTTTATGGTTTAAAAGGATCACTGGTTTCTATCTGTGTGAATTCAGTGGTTAAAGAGAGGAGGCCTGTTGGAAAGCAATTCTAGTAATGACAGTTTCAGTATTAGAAGGAGAGGTCAAGGATTGTAAAGTCCATGGCCTTATACCTCAGCACTGGAAGGATGTATTTGGTTGAACCAAATGAAGTTGCTGATATTTGATTGTTCTTGGCCTTAAAAAGTGACCATTTCATGTATTCCAACTTAATAATGGCCATTTACTGAGAAGGGAAAAACTATGTGAGGAGGTGGTGGGGAGAGTATCAGCAATTTATTTTTGGACACGAAAAGATGTTGAACAGGCAGCCATATATACATGTCTGGAGTTCAGGAGCGAGGTCCCAATCAGAAATGTACATTAGGGAGTCAGAGCACAGAGGGTAGTTACAGCTCTGAGACTGGCTGAAGTCACATAGGGATTAAACGTAGACAAAGGAGAACAGAGGCCTCTGCTCCCCAGAGGCCTGGGGAGCAGGCCAGGGGCCTCTAACATTTCCAGATCAGAGAGATGAGGAAGCAGCAAAGGAAACACAGGAAGCCACGACTGGCAAAACAAGGGTTCCAAACAGGGAACTGGCCTCAATGAAAAATGTAGGTGTGAATCATTTCCAACCTTGCTCTCTCTTTGAGCCTTGGCATTACAGAGTGTGTGTGTGTGTGTGTGTGTGTGTGTGTGTGTAAGAGGGACATGGCAATAGCTTATCCATGGCTAGATCTTTAGAGATTACAACATCTCTTCTTCTGTTTGATCCAGGCAAGGGTAATGCAGGTGCTATCATCCCATTTTACAGATGAGTAAACTGGGACATAAAGATTAGGTTTCTTGCGCAAGTTACATCAAGGTATCTGTCTCCAAGTTCCACATTCTCATTGAATCATGCTTGTTTGGTGCAGGTGGGGGGAATGTTGGTCTTTCCCTAGGGGGCCTGCTGTCAGAGGGAGTATGCAGAGAATCCCAAGGGAATGACAGCAGTGTAGGAGATGCAATTTTTCCATCCTGGCCACTGCTGGCTATTCGAGCCCTACTGACTGCTTCTGTGGGGACAAGTTGTAACAGGGTTACATGGAGGAGACTTGAAATGAGTTTTAAGCTTTTATTTCCTGGCAGCAAGAAAACTGCTGATATTATTGCCCTCTTGAGGGCTCTGGATCTGTGATCTCTGATACCAAGAGCTCAGGACTAAAAATGAGACTATTTCTCAATAGAAATGGTCAAACAGAATCAGAAGGCCTTATCTAGGGGACTTTCATATCTGGCGGGGACAGTGATAAATTCACTTTAGTTTTAGGGCCATTGTGTTAGTAGGGAACCTTCGGAGATAGAGAAGCTTCTGGGCTAGATTCTTTTACTCACTCCACCGAATGATGGGTTCATCTCTACTCTGTCTGAATGTCTTGCTCAAAGCAGTATATTCTCTGCAAACTTGTTTTCTTGCCTTTGAGAAGTTGCTCCTGAGATCAGAGGCTCCTTTGGTCAAGCTTGGCCCTGCCCTGGGGAGAGATAAACAGGCCTGAATACATTTCCCAGATTGCAACACTGGCGAGTCAGTCAGGGCGGAACAGCTGTGCCCTCCTAGTGCCACTGGCTGTCCCCGATAAGGAAGAACACGGCCCATTCTAGCGTACTGCCGTGAGCGCACACATATAAACAGACACTCCCAGGCCCTGGTGTTGTTTTAGAGTAAATTATTGACATTCTGAATAGCTGAAACCTAGGGGGAAAAGGTGAGCACAAACTTACTCTGCTCAAGAGGAGCTCCAGGTCCAGAAGCCAAAAAGACGACAAACCAGAGCCGTCACGTGGCACCCCTTTGGACCCACCTTTTGAACCTACCTGGTCAAGGGTGGGTTCAGAAGCCCTCTGAAGCTCCAGAAAGAGGAGGGAATGGAAAAGAAGTCAGAAAGGGGGCGGTGGGTTTATGAAGGAGCAGATGGCAAAATGCCTAGAGAGAAACTTGGTAAAAATGTGAACATTCCTTTACCGCAAAGATGGACCCTATGACATCCTTAAAAAAAATACCAGAAAAGGGAATTCCCTGGCGATCCAGTGGTTAAAACTCCATGCTTCCACTGCAGGGGCCACAGTTTTGATCACTGGTTGGGGAACTAAGATCCTGCATGCCATGCCTGACCAAATAAATAAATAAATATTGATAAAATTAAAAATATCCCCTAAAAGTGAATGCTTTTCTTCTTTTATGACTTACAGCATATAAGGAGTGGGGCAATGGGGGACTGATATTAATAATACCACCAGTAATATTGTCACACTTATAATCATGAAAAGCAATTTATAGTTTACGAGGGGCTTTCACATTCATCTTTTCCATTGACTCCACCAACCCACTCAAGTGGGTAGGGCATTATGAGCCACATTTTACAGATGAGAAAACTGAGGCTCAGGGAGGATATAAGCAATTAACTGAAGCATAATTGTGGTCTGCGGAGAGGCAGGTTTGTCCTAAGTAACCCAGAGCTAAGATGCTTACTAGGAAGGGTGATTCCTTTTCAAGGATTGCTCAGAGGCTAAATGCATTCTTAGGTAGAGCAGCTCCGCCTTCTCCAGAGTGATCCAGAGCAAGCCTCTCTAATCACTCCCCTGATGATTTTTGCTTAGTACTTAGATCACAGCAGCATAACATCTGTGAAGATTAAAGCATCCGGGGAAAATGTCTAGATCCACCCTATGCCCTTCTTTCTCAAGTGTTCCACCCTTGACCAGCTCTTAGGAAAAAATACCTTCGGGTCCTCTAAGCTTGCTACCTTCCTCTCAGGTGGGGAAGGAAACATCCTTATTTACATAGGACATTACGGAAGCGCAGGACCCACCTAGAGGGTCAGGCAGGTGTTTTGATAGTGCTGATGCCTATCGGAATCTTCCAGCAGTGGTTCTCAAACTTTGGCCTGCATCAGCATCATCTGGGGAGATTGTTAAAGACTTGGATGTCCAAGCCCCATCCCAGACCTTTGGAATCAGAATCCCCATGGGTGGGCTCTGGACATTTGTGAGCTTAACAAGCTCCCCAGGTGATTCTGAAGCACACCAAAGCTTGGGAATCACTCAGGTGAAGGGAAACGGGGAACCAGGCTGGGAGGGGGGGGGAGCAGCAACGGGAGCCTGGAGAGGCTAAAGGAGACACAGTCATGAACAATTCCCTGCTCTGGCCTTATCTCCCTTTAACAAAGTGGTCAAATAAAGGGGGTTAGCAATCTCGTCATTCAAACACGTGTTCCTTCTGACAGAAATGCTATGTGCAATAGGAAAGAGCAATACAGCCCTTTTAGAAGCAGTTAAAATAGCCTGTATTTGTCAGACAGAATAGAGGTGACTAGGTACTGCGGAGAGTGAGAAATAAGTAAGAAAAGATTGTTTGATGGGTACAGAGTTTCTGTTTAGAGTGATGAAAAAGTTCTGGAAATAGGTAGTAATGATGGTTGTAGAACACTGTGAATGTAGTTAATACCACTGAATTTTACATTTTAAAATGGTTAAAATGGCAAATTTTGTGTTATATATAATTAACACACACACACAACAATAACGGGTCTTTTGGGGGATGAAATGATAGGCGCAAACAACATTCAATTTTAGCTGATTGCTGCTGCTCCAGGTTCACGTGTGTGTGTGTGTGTTTGTGTATGTTTATGTGTATGTGCATGCGAGTGTGCATAGGAGGTTACATAAGGGGACCCAACTCACAGCACGTGGTTTGACAGACTACAAGTGTATTCATGGGGACAAAGGAATAGATAAAAATTTTGAAAATAGATGGCAGCGAAAATATGATATAAATACAGGAGTTGCCTGGAACACTCCTTCCTGCCCCCTTTGCCTGGTTGACTCCTGGATTCCACATCACTTCTTTTTGAGTGCTTTGTAGAGCAGTGTCTCTCAAACTTTACTGCACAAAGGAATCACCTGGGGACCTTGTTAAACTGCAAATTCTAATTCAGTAGGCCTGAGGTGAAGCTCTAGCCTGTGTTTCTAACAAGTTCCCAGGTGATGCTGACAGTCTAGATCTAGACCACATCGGGAGGGCTGTGTAAATTTAAAGTCTTTCTTAGCTCACCATGTCCAGCAGAATGATTACCACACAATGGATGATCAATAAATGCTTACTGAATGAATGATGAAGTTATAGGTTTACTCTAGGAGTTTGGAAGGCAGAACAAACTTTGTCCTAAACAACAGCATATTTGGAGTACTTCTGCTTCTTTCAGTCATTCACTTTGTGAAATCACCTCATACTGTGTAGATTAAAGATGTTACAACCAAATTGCCGCCAGGCTGTCTCAACTCTAATCCTTGAAAAAATGACCCTATCTATACACATGAGGGATAGCAAACCCTGATTTGCAAGCTTGAAGAAGCCTGGCTATTCTCTCCATTCAAGGTGGGAGCAGAGGGCAGGGAACCTGCTGGTGTAGGAATTTCTAGATTTTGGTGCCTGTCTGGGTTAATTGCCACCTTGGCTTCCCTAAATCAAATAAACACACTTTTTAACAGTGTATGTGGGAAGGAGGTTCATTACCCTAAAACACATGAATATGATGATTCTGCCATTATTTAACCATTATCGTTTTTGATGATGACAACGACGCTGACAGTTGAGCGATTAAGTGTGTGAGGAAGTTGGGGGAGGGGGCAGAAAGCTGGGCGGGCAGGAGAAAGAGAAACTACAACTCCCAGAATCCCCTGCTAAACCCCCACGCCGCTGCCGCGGCACCCCACCCCTTTCGCCAACTGGGCCCGCCCCGCCGATGACGTCACAGAGGTGACGTCACGGCGCCCAGAGCGAGGCTGGGGTAGAGAGGCCGATTGAGCAGGAGTCGTCCGCTTGTCGTGGAGGCGGCTTGGGAGCCGGCGAGAGGGTGAGCGGGCGAGCAGGCGAGAGAGCTAGAGCAGGCAGGAGGGAGCGACGCACGGCGCAGAGGAGCGCCAGGTCCGGGCCGCGGCGGAACCCACAGCCGGAGAGGGGCAGCCCGAGCCGTGCGCCGCGGGGTCCCCACCCCCACTCGGCCGGACAGTGCCCGGTGTTCCCCCCCGTGCGGGGGGCGGCGGCGGCGGCTGACGGGACCAAACAGGACCGCGGGGGTGTTGCCACCTCCATCGAGGAGCCGGGGCGGCCGCGGGCTCCTCAGAGCCGGGGCCCGGGGCCCGTGACAGGCGGGCCGAGGAAGGGCGAGAGGCGGCGGCGGCGCAGGCGACGGGGAGGCAGCGGCGACACCATGTCATCCCCTAGTCCGGGCAAGAGGCGGATGGACACGGACGTGGTCAAGCTGTATCCTTCATGGAGGGGGAGGAATTCGGGTTCTACGTGGGGGACGATATGGGGATGCCCGGGGCACCCCCTAAAACCTAAGCAGGGGCCCAGGGGCACTCCAGCCCACTGTCCAAGGCTTCCTCCCACCCCTCCCTCCTCCCAGTGCCTACGGAGGCTCCTTGGCACCTCCCAGGAGCCGAGATCCTTCTCAGCTCCCCCTTTATCTGCAGCACCTCGAAATGTGCGTTGTTCCACGCTCTTTCTGCACCTCCAGTCCCCGTGACTTTTCTCCACGACGTTTGGACTCCCAAATGGGCCTTTTTTTTTTTTTTTTTTTTTGCAGTACCAGCCCTCTCTCTCTTCACCACCAAGCCCACCTTCTTTTTCCTGTTTGCTCGCTCTGAATTTGGGGACTCGAGATAGAAATTCCCTAGAGCGAAGCCTTTCTCCTTTTCTTGAGATGCCTCCATTCCCTCCTCTCACAGTGCTTCTTGAACTGGGGTAACTCAAGTGACCTCCTTTATCCCTAATTCCTTTCTATATTAGGAAGAGAGAAGTCTGCTCAGTGCCCCCCTCTTGTATTAAAGAGCTCTGAGTATTTTAGATCAGCTACCTTTATTAAGCTTGCTGGTCCTTAGAAGAACCCCACTCTTTTCTTCCTACTGACAAAGCCTGTCCCACCCACAGTATGTGGTGAGGACCCCCAGGCCCTCCAGCAAGCCACCCTCCATATTGTGGCTATGACAGCTGAGGGGGAAGGAGAAAAAGAGGATCTCCTTGACCAAATAGCCCCTGCACTAGCCACTTAAGCAAACTCCCCGTATGAGAATAAGGTGCTCATAAAAACTGCCCTGTTCTTGCCAAGTGACACCCTTTATTTTCCTACTCCCCCCACCCCAACTTTATGTACTTTGGAGGTAGCAGTGGGAAAGCTCTAACTGATAAGAGTCCTTCAGGCAGTGGTTTTGGTTGGAGTCCAGACCGATTATTTCATGACCAGCTAGAGAAATTCGCGAAGGTTCCTGTGACAAATCGAGACATTTTTTGAGGGGTAACTTAGAGAGTGATGGGAGAGAGGAGCCCAGGGTTCCGAAAGACTAAATCCCTGGGGAGAGGGGGAACTCGGGGCTAGAGAGTGGTAGTGTGTGAAACGCAGTTTAAAAAGTCCTGTGTCCTGCTTCTGTTTCTCCTTCACCCCCATCCCCCCACCATTTCCCCCTGTTGCAGGGTTTTGTTTATATAACTCAAGTTGTTTGGCTAGATTCTTCAGGTGAATTCCTTCTTTCTTCCTTTTATTGTTACTGTTTTTGATTGGATGTTTTACCTGTTTGTAGAGATCGATGATTATTGTTGAACATTCACTTAAAGAATTCGCTGAAGTTTTAAAAAAGTAGTTTTTTCCATTTGGTTTAGAAGTGGGGGATGGAAGGGAAGTTGCCTGGGCAAGTGATTCTTTCCCCCCCCCCCCCCCCCCCCCCCCCCATAATCTTTTCAGGAATAAGATGTTTAAACTTCACTCAGGAAAACTTGATTAGAAATTAGGA
This sequence comes from Cervus elaphus, assembly GCF_910594005.1. Classification (NCBI taxonomy): domain Eukaryota; kingdom Metazoa; phylum Chordata; class Mammalia; order Artiodactyla; family Cervidae; genus Cervus; species Cervus elaphus. The sequence goes on along the minus strand of NC_057832.1, from coordinate 99,937,632 downwards.
ACAGTACATGAACGTCTCAGTTTAGGGTTAGGAGTTTAGAATTTGGGAGAGGCGGGAGTGGGAATTAGAGAAGCAAGTAAAATAAAGTATATATTATGTACCAAATATATGTTTAGGCACAAGTGAAATTGACTTTATGAGCTGTTTGTGGCTGTGATTGAGTTTTGTAAATGTGTGAATGATACCAGTAATGTTGGCTTTTCGTAAGGTGGCAGGAAAACTTGTAACTATGGCTGTGTGTACATTTTACACAAAGCAGTTTCGGGTTTTATTTTTGTTTAGGAAATGACATGGTGGCAGAATCTTGAGTTATTTTTATCTTGAATTGAGACTTACTGTCACACCTAATGCAAATTTCTACCTAATGTTTAATTGGGATGGGGGTGAGAGAGAGAATTCCAGCTGTCTTTGATCAATGTCAGATTCTCAAATTATATACTTACATATATTTTTTTAGAAGGCTGAGGATAAAGAGGGTGAGGCCTTACTTGACCTGATGCCTTTTCCATACAGTGCCTTTTGTTCATTAGTAGTTGTGGCATCTAGAATGATTACCGTATTTAGGAGTCGGGGTGTGGGGGGGGTGGAGAGGGGGAAGAAAACAGACAAAGAACAGCAGGGTGTCTTTCTTTTTTTTCTTCCCCTAAGTGGCTTATTTCATAGCTTATTTTTAGTAGAAGATGAAGAAAGGCAAAGATGCATTGGCCTTCTGTTCTTTCCCCACCTTCCTCCTTTCTGACAAAAGAAAGCAGAGGCGCTTTAAAATTGTACATGTCTGAGATAGGAGGACAACAGTCTCGGGATTTAAAAGCCAGAGGTTATCTTTGTTTCATGTTTGTTATTTTCTGGTCTGAGTTAAATTTTTTGTATTTCCTTTTGTTGTGCATGTGTGTTGGGGCGGGTGTGTGAGAGATTTTGTGGCCTCTTTTCTCTGTTGAATTCACATTAGTAGGCCCAAATGGAGACAACAGTTTTTGAGCAAGGTATATTTACCATGAAATTTAAGCAAGGTATATTTACCAGGACACTGCTAAAATGAATACAATTGTGTGAAACAGTCGAGGGTTGAAAATGAAAGATGGTGTGGAGGAAGTAGGAAAGGTCTGGAGGAATGTACTTGCTTTTTGCCCCTCAGTGCCCCCTTGATTTCTTTGGTGTGTAGGCTGATAGCTGGTTTTGTTGAAATCTCCTGTTTCAGCCCATTTTTGGATGTCTCCTGAGTGTAATTATGCCACCAGGATTTACAGCCTGGCAGGGAATCTATATAGTAGGAAAGTAGTGCGTGGGGGTAGGGAAAGAAGAGGATGTGTAACTAATTGGCCACTGCCTTCCAGCACCTCGTTAGGTCCTTTCAGAGACACCGTCTCTGGTTGTTGTTTGGAGTCGGTGATATTTCTTTTGTGACGGGTTGGTAGGAGGAGAGCTGACTTCCAAGTTATGGAGGGAGTGAGTGTTTTGCACCAATGCACTTAATAGTCTGCTGGGCGATTATGTTCTGAAACTCTGACTCATTCATTGTTTCTCTTCTGATCCTTTGCTGAGGGTTGTGCAAACCTCTCCAGGAGCCTAGAAACTGATGTACATGACTTGGGCCCTATAGGAATGTGTCCCAATCAAAAAACTTGCAAAAAGCCCAAATCCTTTGGAATGGTGGTTGAATAATAGTGTTGCCATTTGTTTGCAAAGTGAGGTGGGTGGGTAATACTGTGCCGTTCTCAGCCTGGCAAGCTTTGAGGTTTCTATCTCAAACCGGCTGATTATTTAGATTGTCTGAGAACTGGGACTCTGGTGACCTTAAAGCGTGATTTGCCCTAAAGGAATATCGGTTTAAGTTCTCCTGGGTGGAGGAACAAACAAGCTCAGATTACACGGGTTTCCTTGTTGGTGGGGGTTACTCGTCTCACCCTGTTGCACAGCCTGGTGATCCTTTTATCTGTGAACCAGTGGCCCCTGCTGAAGGCTGGAGCTGCTTGTTTTGGAAAAGCCTATGCAGGCAAAAGGCCGTAGGCACAGCTCCTCACAGCTTATTGGCTGCTCTGTTACTACCCGGAAAAGGAGGAGGGGCGGAGCTACCAAACAGCTGATGGGAATGTGTGACCAGCGTGTTTATATACAAAAGAAGTTGGGGTTGGGGAGGCCTTGTGAGTGCTGTCACAGGATCAAGTGTATTTTCAAGGGGTAAAAGAGGAGAGGAAAACCTGACCTGTTAAGAGTACAAGAAATATTCAGGGTTAAATCAGAAAAGTGTATCTGATGCTAAGGAGAACTTGGCAAGCACTGTGTTTGTTATTGGTGTGAAATTTTGGAACTTAATTTTATAATACCAAGAGTTTTCAAAGAGTCCCTTTTTTCAGAGGGAGTGTGGTAGCTTAAAACCGGGTAGCCACCACTTTAAATTTATTTAACCGACTCCTGCAGGGATTCAAAAGTATGGTGGAAAAGTAAGCTTCCCTTATAAAAGCTTTAAGAGCAGTGATCAGAAAGGGCCAATGTCTTATACTAAATTCGTTGTCTGCATTAGTGAATCTTATAGGATCCTAGTTGTCTGCCTTAGGGTTTCAGAAGCTTTCAGTAACAAGTTCATCCCCTCAGCGATTTCTGCACCCTTCTCTTCCCAGGCTTGGGGCTAGATGCTGGGGGTTTAGTAGTGAAAAATTTGGTGTGTGCTTATGTAACTAAAACAAAAAAAAAATCAAAGTACGTGTTGTGTTATATCAAGTGAGGACTGTATGTATCACCTTTTTTTTTTAAAAATAACTCATATTTACTTTCAGAATTGACTTTTAAAGGAATAGAAAGTTTAAAGTGAATTTTATGTTATGGGATATATGGGGATCTCTCTTCCTGTTATTTAAAAGATTGATGTTAAAAACTGAAACAAAAACAAATATTAAAATGTGTAGCCATTTGTCATCAACTTTGGTGTTTTGCTGTTGATCTGTAGTTATTCTTTCCCTAAGTTAGTAGTGTTTGTTGCTCTTTTATTTGTGCTCAAAGTGTGGACGGTGCTTTTATCTTTTAACTAACTCCAGTGTCATTGGGAAAGTGTGGTTTGCCTGTGATCTCTGTTTTAGTGAGATGAAAAGATGGAAGGTGGAACAGTTTTATGGTCTTAAAGCTAAAAGTTAAAGCTTTGGCAACTCTCAGTGTTCTGAATTTGTCTTCTCTGCCTAGATTTTGGTGACAAATATAACATACTGGCACTTATTTTGGTTAAGCAGGAACCTACATGAGTAAGCATTCACAGCTTCAGAACATCTGATTCCTGCAGTGCAATTCTAGTAAATTACACACAAGCCTAAAAATTCAGCTTTTAGGGGAAAACAGTCTTTGCAGATGTGACCCATAAAAATCCCTTACCTGTTTTCGTGTGTGTGTGTGTGTGTGTATGTGTGTGTTAAAGGAACCTGGATTTGTTGGTTTTCTAGTATGCAGTTTCCCCAGCACCTTGACCTGTACATATCTACATACATTATAGATATATAATTATATGTAATTTAGTATCTTGTTTCAGTCTTACAAGATTTTAATGGTTCCAAGAATCACTGGATTTTTTGGCATATGATTCAGACCTGCGAAAGTGCTTATAGTAAAATAGTTTTTTAACTGTAGACCTGCAGTGCACATTTTAGTAAAATACCTAAATGAAAAAACTTTAATTGAATTATACAAGTAGTAAGATAATTGAGGAAAATATAGGTTACAAAAAGGGAGAGAAAACCATCTCCCATAAGCCTTTCCTTTTAAATACTGGTTCTCAAACTTCAGTGTGATCTTAACTACTTGGTGGTGGTAGTGGTTTAGTCGCTAGGTCGTGTCCGACTCTTGCGACCCCATGGATTGTAGCCTGCCAGACTCCTCTGTTCATGGGATTCTCCAGTCAAGAAAACAGGAGTGTGTTGCCATTTCCTTCTCCAGGGGATCTTCCTGACCCAGGAATCAAACCCCGGTCTCCTGCACTGCAGGCAGATTCTTTACCAACTGAGCCATGGGGGAAGCCTACTTGGAGGGTTTGTTAAAATGGGTTGCTGGGTCCCACCCCTGAAATAGTGTGATTCACTCAGTCTAGAGTGGGGCCTGTGAACATGCATTTCTGACAAGTTCCCAGATGATGGTGATGCTGTTCTGTCCAGCAACCACAGTTTGAGAACCATTGTCCTGAAATGTTAACATAAAGCTTTTTCTTATCAGTACTTCCCCCCGCCCCAGGATACATTATTTTCAATCTGTTGATCATACTGTATGTGCCGTGTTTTTGCTTAATATTTTTGCAACTGTTTTTCCCACTTATAAATATCGGATATAATAGCTCATGTAATAGGCTATTACATGAGCTAAACCATGACCTAAAGCATACCTGTGCCATTGATTTAATTCTTTGCCTTTTTTCTGTGATAAGATTGAAATTAACGTCTTATGCATAAGGCTTTTCTTACATTTTTGGATTATTTCTCTTTTCTAGAAATGATATTCTAGATCAGAGAAGGTAAGCTTTTGAATTAAAATATTTAATTAAAAATCTTGGGGTCCCACATGCAGTGGACTCTTACTTTGTTATATTCACTGAAGCAGTCAGCCTGGCATAGTAATGAAAAATGAGTTCTGATCTCTTTGTTTAAACTTTATGTTTTTGTGTGTGTGTTTGAAAATAGTGATTCTTACATTAGGGATACTTTTGTACTTCTCAAAGTGCCTTCTCTGAGTTGGTAGGTTGCACATAATATACTCATGAGCTATCTGATTGGTAAGAGTTTTAGTGACTTGATTATTTTTCCTTTTGTTATTTATTGAGGTATAATTGACATAAAATAACTATACTTGTTTAAAGTGATAGATTTTGTAGGTTTTCACATAAGTATCACTCATGAAGCCTATTGCCACAGTCAAGATAGTGAACATACTCATTTTCCCAAAGTTTCTCTTGTCACTGTAGATTATTTTGCATTTTATAGAATTTTATGTGAATGGAATCATATACTGTGTACTCTTCTGTGTGAATTCTTTCCTCATATTTTTTAGATCCACTCTTGTTATCATGTAGTTCTTCCCTTTTTTTTTTTTTTTTTAAGAAAACCACTGAGTAGTATTTCATTTTATGGCTCTACCATAATTTGTTTATGCCTTCCCCCTTTGTGGACATTTGGGTTGTTTTCTCTTTGGGGTTATTACAAGTAAAACTGCTATGGATGTACACTTCCTTTTCTTTTGGGTAAATATATTGGAGTGGAATAGCTGTATCATGTGGTAGATACAGATTTAACTTTATAATAGGTTGCTCGAATTTAAAAAGTTAAATGATGATGGTTGTGGCATTGAACTTTTGTTTCAGTTGTGTGTTTTTTAAAGGAGTCCCATTAAATAACATAAGCCTAAACACTGATTTCTAACCTAACTCTGTCAAAGCTAGTTCTGTGGCTGCCCTTCCCTTCCCCTATTCAAAGTTAGTTAAATTTTCGTTGTGAAATATTTTTTTTTTGTGGCCCTTTGAAATCGTACTTCAAGAAATATGGTCACAAATAACTTTTATTTTTGCATTTGCTAACAAGACTGTATTTTTGTGAGATGGTAAGCACCATCTTTGTTGATGGTACCCTTTTCTTGCTTTTTGTAAAGTATTGATAAGAAGTTTTTTAACATTAGTTTTACTTAGCACCTCCAGTTTACAAATAATTATGTAGGACTCTGTTAAGGTCTAAATTGCCATATGGACTGTGTATGCGTTTAGTCGCTCAGTGGCATCCGACTCTTTGTGGCTGCATGGACTGTAGCCCACCAGGCTCCTCTGTCCATGAACTTTTCCAGGCAAGAATACCGGCGTGGGTTGCCATTTCCTACTCCAGGAGACCTTCTCGACCCAGGGATCGAACCTGCATCTCCTGCATTGGCAGGTGGATTCTTTACCACTAGGGCCACCTGGGAAGCCCCTTCCTATGGACTAAATTCAGATAAAAAGAACCAATAGGAACCCAGTGGCAGAACTGGAAACAGATCCTAAGAGGGTATCCCTTAATATGTTTTCCTGGAATCTTTTTTAAAAAGTTAATATTTAGCAAAATAGTGGGTTTTTTTGTTTTGCTTTTTAACTTTTGGCATCCTCTATAAGTGATTTGATAAGTTAATTAATAGACATTGCCATAATAAAAAATTAGATGTTGCTTTACTATCACATTTTTACACATCACAAACATTTGAATGTATACTAGTTTATATGCGTGTTGCTCAAAAAATTAACATCTTAACTACTGACAACTGGAATTTTTAGCTTGGCTACCAAGAATAAAGACAACCTGTTTTATGTTGGAGTCAGTGACAGTTCATTCACTGGGTGGACTTTGGTTCAATCCTCAAACATGAGGATGGTGCCCTGAGCATATATATTAGTATTATTTCCAGATTGCCAAAGTGTAATTTAAATGCAGTGTAGAAATCTTTGGAAACACAGGCAAGTCAGTCTGTACTTTTGATAGGCTGTTGTTACCTTGGTAATTCTCAGGTGGGGTATGAGAAGAATTGTTATATTTTTATGGGGGTGCTATGGTTATTATAATTTTTTCTCTGTACCTCATCGGATGCTTTGGAAGCTGGCAGTTGTTTGCAGGCTGGTGCTTGTGGTGGCACCTGCCCATGCCCGACAGAACCCAAATCCTTAAGACCCAGGTGGTGGAAAGTCCCACGGGGCAGTTATATGTTCATGAGGGGTGAAGGATCCTTTTCGCCTTACCCTGCCTTTTAGGTATCTAGGGCATCAAGTGGGTGGTTTGAATAGGTGCTTACTGATCTTTTGACCTGTCCCTCAGAGCAGCCAGGAAGGCATAGGAAAGCCATGTGACGTGGAGAGGCTTGGCTGCACTTTTTCAGGAGGACAGGGATGATTGGTGGGTCTGTCTTTGGGCTCTCAAAAGGTACCTGGGCTGTTGCACTTGGAGAAACCATATTTAGGGATTCAGAATATTATTTAATTGATAGGAAATGGAATCTTTATGACTTTTGTTCAACTTCCTGGTTTCCAACTTGTAAACTACTTTTAAGAAGGCATTATGTATCAGAGTAAGAGATACTCCCTATATGAGAAGTTGTTATTAATATTGTAAATTGTGCATTTTGGTTTTAGTATTAGGCAAAATGTTTCTTTTTCTGTGTATTATGTTTTTATCATGCATGCTTTTCAAGGCTTCTTGGATGATAACATCTTAGTTGATGTAATATAAATAGAAAATTAGATACAGTGTGTGCCTGGTTCATGTTACTTCAGAAGCAATTGGGTTACTACTCAGCTTAGTGATTTAGTTGTTTCATTCAGATGGTTCAGTATAACTTTGGTTATCTGAATTTTGCTTTTTAATCAGTTGACTTTCTGTTGTATAAACAGTTTTGAAAGATTGATTAATTCAAAGATTTGAGTAAACATTTCCATTGTAGTGTCTGTCTGTAGAAAGTTGACTTGGTTAGAACTGTGTTCATAACAGATCACTAGGTGTAATATAGTTACCTACATTGTTTTATGGTTTTACAGACTACTGAATGTTTAGTACCCTTTGCTAATCAATTAATATAAATCTGTAAATAAATTAATAAGTCTCCTTGGCAACAAAGCTTGAAACTAGGTCATACTTTTTATTTCATTCCAAAGGAAAGAGACTGAATTTGCTTTTTTCACTAACAAATGGTCACCTTGAGAGTCCTACAAGTGGGATTTGGAACTTGGTCACATCATTAATGCAGATTAAGGCTCCTACAATGAAATCATCCCATGAATTTCTTAGACATTTTGGGTCTTTATTGCAAACTTATATTGAAATGTAACACAGAAGGGAAATGTATTTTAAATGCTTGTGGTGTTTTCTGGTGAGAGGAGTTTTAACTGTTTATCTTAATTTGGTGACCCATCTCAATGTTGCTTTTGAGTATATTTAAGTATATTAAAATGTAGAACATAATGTGTATTTGATAACAGAATCACTGATCTTGACAACTCGATTTTGGCATTATTAGCATCTGTTGATTTTACCAGTTAATTCATTCAGTTCACCAGAGCCACCATCTTAATAATAAGAAAAAAACAAACCCTGTATTTTGCTTTTCTATTCATTTGTATCTTCAGAAATTAAAACAAAAAACAAAATACTTTTCTTTTAAGTCAGGTTTATTTTATGAATGGAAGGGGGAGAGGAAGTAGACCTTTAAGTGTGTTCTTTAGTCTCATTACCTGGATTGCTGCCCATTTCTTCTGGTAGTGAAGAAAGGCCACCCTTGAATGCTGCCTTTGATTATCAAATGATGTATATTTGAGTATACCTGTATTGAGTCTTTCACCTCCTTGTGAACATTTACTTGCTTTTTTCTTTCTATAGGCTCTTAAACTAGAATAGACAGATTCTATCAGTCTTTGAGTAATTAATGTGGCTTTTCCTTTGAGTTTTAGCTAAGAGTTTTATACTATGTTAACAGTGACATAAGGAAGACTATTGGTGACTGAAAAAGACTAAATTCTTTTCATATATTTCATTTTGTATGTCTGTTTTCTATTAGTGTGCCTCTCTTATATTGTGACTGATTTCTAGAAATCAGACAAAAGAGCTGAATTTACTGGCAGGAAAGTACACAAATAAGCCTTTGGAGAGAAGGTATTTCCTTAATTAAAAGTAGAAGTAAAGTCAGATTCTTTTTTCTAGAAGTTGGAAAATCAGAATATAATTGGCCTATTTCACTTTGTGCAATTTGGCATTTATTTATCAAACTTGAACTTACTTATGCTAAAAACATATAGTAGTTTACAACTTTGATAGCCGTTCTCCGGTAAAAATAGGCTGTGCCTTAGATTTGCCCTAACTCTGTTCAGTGAAGTGAGACATGGTGGAACTTGGCACCTTAATCTTGAGTTCTTATACTTTAAAGATCTTCATCTCTCATCGGTGTAGAGAGTTTGGTTTTTCTAACTGGTTTTATGCAATCTGGCCCGTGTTTCTGAGATTCAGGAGCTGCTAACTATTTAAGTCCTCAAGGTAGGAAGTCTAGAGGTCTCTCTCAGCATCCTCCTGTACTCTTCAGGCAAGGTAAATGGGGGTCTCCTGCCCCTTGGGAGCTTACTCCCAGGATTAAATTTTAGCGCTTTTACATCTTTTCTTTTTTGACCACACCACATGGACATGCAGGACCTTAGTTCCCCAACCAGGGATCAAACCCATGCCCCATGCAGTGAAAGCATGGAATCCTAACCACTGAACCTCCAGGGGGTTGCCCCCTTTGCATCTTGTAACTCAAAGAATGACTAAGAAAATACCATATCTGCTTGTGCTTATTCTCCGTTTTGGGGGTTGGTCTGATCTGTGTGCTTAAGCCTGTGAACTGGATTATCTTAACTGACAAGAGATACATGTCTTATTTTTCTGCTTAATGGGAAATAGAAATCTTTTTTATAGAATCAAAAATTAGTGTATGATTTATGCTTTTAAATTGGGGCTTATTATTTGAAAGAATTGAGTAAAATGTAACAATGTTAGTCTGTCAGTTCGGGCTGTTTTAGTTCTCAAATGTCATTCTTAGGGTGTTTTGTCAGCTCTGATGAAGTTCTGATGGCATTTTATTATTTGAAGTTAAATTTTAGTAGATGTTACACTTTCATAGATATTTTAACCTGTTTTTCTACTTGGAGAAAACTTGGAATGCAGATAATAGTATCCAAAGCCCTTTTTAAATATGAGGGCTCCTTGTAATTGAAAGTTGAAAGTAATAATTGTATTCTTTTTAGGCAATATCATTTGTGGCCTTAGGTAACACTTTGAGAAATACTAATGCTTGGCTATACTTCTTTAGACTAGGAGAGTAAATTTGGGTAACTTTGTTTTTGTTATTGATAGAAAAAATAGAAGCCAAAGTTGACATAAGGAATCTGCTTTTCATCTGTGACTTATAAAATCAGTTTTGCTACTTATAGTCACATTTATTACATGAAAAATAGATTTAAAGCAGTATATATAGCCCAATGCCTCAGTTAATCCTATTTATGAGTATATCATAAAGAAAAAATTGACTTAAATAGGTTTTAATATAAATGTTCTGATACCTCTTTACAACGGTAGAGTAGATGGCGTTGTATTTGGTATTCTTGAAATGTCTGAATTGTATGTGCCCTGTCAATAATTTTAGAAGAAAGTAAGCCTTGTAAAAAGTACCTGATTTATGGAAGCTTTTATCAAGATAGAAAGGCAGCATGCTGTTCCTTTCAAAATTTTATGTATTTAATTACCTAAATTATATTTCAGATTTTAAAAGGTAAACTTAGGGAATGTGGGTATAATTGAGTAAAAGAATATGCCCAGAGCCACAATAGGATCCCATAAGAGTTTGAGACAGGTCAGTATTTAAGCATTTAAATATCTTTTTACCTTTGTCCTTTATTTATTTATTTTTTTCAGATCATAGTTTAAATTTTGACATAGAGATATTTCTGTTATAATGCCACAAATGCATTACTGAAATACCTTGCATTCTGCAAAATCATGAAGTGGAAATAATAGTGCTTATAGACACCTTTATGTCTTAATACTCTCCAGGTATTGAAGATATGTCTATTGAAGAAAATTTAGTTGCCAACATTTTTATTGATACTTAAACTGAGTGTCTGTAGTCATTCAGTTTTGCTTTGTGTTATGGTAATTTTAATTATTAGTCTCAAGACGGTCAAGGATGTACAAACACTTTAGATGCTTAGTTTTTTTATAAGTTGGGGTGATTTTAACAGAAGACTTGGGATATAAGCTGCCCTTCTTATTTTCTACTGATTTGCCTTAATGTTTTGATAGCTTTTTTATTTTTAAAGATAAACTTATAATTTTAGATCTACAGAGAAGTTGCAAAGATCAGAGAGTTCTTAGGCCCCACCCAATTCTAGTTACCCCTGTGTTATTTATATTACTGAGGCACGTGTTTCAAAACTAAGAAATCAATGTTGGTATGTTACTATAAACTAAACTCCAGGCTTTATTCAGATTTCACCAGTTTTTCCATGAACATATTTTTTTCTGTTGCAGGTTTTCTGTATTAGTGGTCACATCTCCTTAGCCTTCTCTAGTCTGTGACAGTTTCTCTTTGTTTTGCATGAACCTGACTGTTTTGGAGCACTGGTCAGGCAGTTTTTGGAATGTCCAATTCCAGTCTATCTGATTTTTTTCTCCTCATGATTAGACTTCATAATACTGAGGTATTAAAATTTAGCCAAACTTCTTGTGGGGTTTGGAAAGAATACGGCAGAAGTGAAGGGCCCTTTTTATCACAGTGGGGTGTGTATGTGGGGTACCTGTGTCCTCGTGACCTCACTGGTGGTGTTAACTTTGATCCTTAGGTTGCACTTGCCAAGTTTCTCCACTATAAAGTTACTGTTTTCCCCTTCTGTATTCTATTCTTCAGAAGCTAGTCACCAATGTGAAAGTGAAAGTCGCTCGGCCGTGTCCAACTTTTTGTGACCCCATGGAGTATGCAATCCATGGAATTCTCCAGGCCAGAATACTGGAGTGGGCAGCCTTTCCCCTCTCCAGGGGATCTTCCCAACCCAGGGATTGAACCCAGGTCTCTTGCATTGCAGGTGGATTCTTTACCAAGTGTTAGCTGACTGTCAAGGAGGCCAGAGGAGTTAGGCTTCACCTCCTAGAGGGAGTAATTGTTTTTGACTTTTGATTGTAACACAATAGTGCATTAATCTCAGTTATTGGTGGATTTTGTACAGAACTTACTCTTGAGTGGAGTATAAGTGGTACTGCCTTTTTCAAAAAATAAAATGGGATATAGATATATGAGAATGTGGTCTTGGAGCACACAGATTTAGTGGGTTTGGTTATTTAGCAATTTGCATGGCAAATTTATCTTTCAACATTTGGCTGTTTTTAGATCTAGAATAACATGTGGAAATGAAGATAAACTTAGGATGAATTGCAAAGGTGTTAAAAACCTTATAACTCAAGAAATTCTATCATCTTGAGTTTTAGATCAGAAAGAGAACTTGGGTGTAAGATAGTGATAAAATGTTATTACATTCTGTATATCTTTTTGTTGTTAACTAGTTATATAGTTAACTTAGAAAAAAATATGTTATTAGCTGTGAATTCTAGCAAAGGGTCCTTATTTTGACCCATTGAAACATTTTATTCTCTCTGAAAGGGGTGTATTTTTCACCATTTCGATCTTTTTCTCTTGTTTTTGGCACTTCTATTTGTAGTTTCAATGAAAACTTTGATATAATTATAGTTGGCAGTTTTAACCCAGAAATTAAATTATTATGGAAAGATAAACTGCATAGAACTTCTTGAGAATTTTCAAAGCAATCGAAGCTTTACTTCTTTAATTAAGAGAACTTGTTTACTTTGACAGTTTTTGGTGTATTTTGACTGTTTTCTTTTTTGTTGTTGCTGTTTTCTCCTTTTCCCCTAGGAATAACACTGATTTTCATGTGATAAAAGTCTTAAAGTATTTACAATACATTGTTTTCTTGAGCAGAGTATATTTATAGTTGAGGTTATTGGGTAGGTGACTTCTGAAAAAGTAATAATGAGATATTAAAATTTGACCAAACCCATTTGATTTCTAGGCTCAAAAGTTAAGCTAAAGTATTTAGCTCTCAGGGGCTTCCTTTGAAGATAGTGAGGAAGAATGGTAGAAACTGAATGTTAATGGTAAATATCTTGCTAGTTATAAATATTGTAATATTTGTAGTGGTAAGAAATTATTTTAAGACTGTAGAAAATAGTTCAGAATTTATGTTTCAACTCATGAGGACGCCTGGGTTTTTGGCATGTAAGTCAGAAGTGTTTGTAACCAGCTGCTTATTGTTTCAGTAACTCTGGTGGTGCATTTTTAGACCTTTGACCTTAACGCCAGCACCTGCTTGTCATGTCAGTGCTAAGAGTCAGTGGTGTAGCACTTAGTGACATCTTACTGGTTTGATGACTCTGGGCAGATGTTCAGCTGGTTCTTTCTTTTGTACTCCTTTTTTCTTTGCTCACTTTCTTAAGTTTGAGTACCCTGGAAGGCCTTTTTTTTTTTTTTTTTTTAAGTTTCTTTGTTTGTTTATTCATTCATTTTGGTCATGCTGAGTGGCTTGTGGGATCTTAGTTCCCTGACCAGGAATTGAACCATCACCCTTGGCAGTGAAAGTGCAGAGTCCTAACCACTGGACCAGCAGGGAATTCCCAAGAATATTTTTTTAGACCAGTTTTAGGTTCACCGCAAAATTGAAGGGAAAGGTACAAAGATTTCCTGTATCCCCTTGCCCAACTCATAAACAGCCTCCCCTCCTATCAGTATCCCCTCCCAGAGTGGGGCATTTGTTACAGTTGATGAACCTACACTGACACATCATTATCACTCAGAGTCCAAAGTTTATACTAGGGTGCACTCAGTGTTGTGCATCTGTGGGTTTGGACACGTGTATAACAACATGTATCTGTCACTGTGGTATCATACAGAGTATTTTCACTGTCCTGAAAATCCTCTGTGCTCTTCCTGTTCACTCTTCCTTCCCTATCCCAGCCCCTGGCAAGTCCTCATCTTTTTACAGTCTTAGTTTTATCTTCTCCAGAATCATACAGTAGGTAGGCTTTTCAGATTGGCTTATTTCACTTAACAATTTGCATTTAAGTTTCCTTCATGTCTCTTTTTGACCCAATTCTTTTTAGAGGTGAATAATAATCTGTTGTCTAGATGTACCACAGTTTATCCATTCACCTTGGTGAGCCATTTTTTTGTGACCAGAGCTAATAATAACTTAATTGTTTTTCCAGTTTCGCTTTTGTACTTTAAAAAAAAAAAAAAAAAACTCTTAGTAGCAAGTAGCTGAATTTTATACAGCTGCCCTGTTCTATCCTCAGTTCTACCTGTCTTATCCCCTGATACTTGTTTTATAACGCGTTACTTCTCATTCTAATATATTTCACATTTATTCTGTTAGAAGCATTGCGTTGAGATGTTATGACCCACTTTTTATGAGCTGCACAGATTGGTTGAAAGTGCTGAGATGATAGCATTAAGTCCTTCTAGTGACAGGTCTGGAGCCCATGAAAGTTTCTCATGCTTTCGTCCCTTCTAGCACGTATTCAGCCTTGCATATGAAGTAGATGCTCAGGAAACACCTGTTCAATGAATTCTGATAAGTAATATACCACAGGTTTCCACCAAGTCCTTGCTTAGATCAGTTTTAGACTAAACATTGTTTCTATATAGAAACAATATGGAAATCTCAGAGGAGAGAGGCAGATCTCCTTCACATGATGAGGACTGAAGTTCTTTTATGTGCAGGTGCCATCTGCCATTTCTGTACACTGTTCATTTTTCCACATATAATATGTATTTGTGTCCTGAAATTGTCCCAAATGGTAATACTTTAGTTTATTAAATGGCATTTTCCGAGGAGTTCTTTTTAAAAATTCTTTGATTGCTGGTTTTATTTAAGATCAAAGGAAATTTTTAAGATTGGGAAAAGAAACAGCTGAAACTTTGGTTTCTCCATTTGTAAAATAGAATACCTTAAACTCATCATATCCTTTAGCTTATTAGTACTCTTATTTTGTACTTTATAAACTGTCTCAAGTTCTCCCTTACAAATTAGTAGTTCTAGAGATGACTTTTACTGTCTTAATATTTGATACCATGAACTTGTTGGTCTGTTCAGGATTTCGTTGAGGACCTTTATTTTGTATTTATTTTTACCTTTTACCCATACTCTGTGAGGAAAGAGAAGATTTTAAGAAGTGCTTTAACAGCTCACGCCTGCTGTAAAAGTTATATGTGGCCTATTTTTAGTTAGGCAGGATCATGGAAGGAATACTTTGTAATAGTTGGATTTAAAAAAAATCCTTTTTATTGAGGTATAGTTGATTTAAAATGTTGTGTTAGTTTCTGTTATACAGCAAAGTGATTCAGTTACATATGTGTGTGTGTACTTTTTCATATTCTTTTCCATTATGGTTTATCCCAAGATAGTTTTCTATGCTATAAAGTAGAACTTTGTTGTTTATCCATGCTATATATTGATATGGCAGTTTGTATCTGCTAATCCCAAACTCCTAGTTTATCCCTCTCTCACACCTTTTCCCCTTTGGTAACCTTGTTTTCTATGCCTATGAGTCTGTTTCTGTTCTGGAAATAAGTTCATTTGTGTCATATTTTAGATTCCACCTGTTAAGTGATATCATGTGTGAGTACATGTATTAGTATCATTGTTTTGTATGATGATCTCTAGATCCATCCATGTTGTTGCAGATGTCATTTCATTCTTTTCTGTGGCTGAGTAGTATTGTGTTATGTATGCCACATCTTCATCCATTCATTTGCTGGGCATTTGCTTCTATGTCTTTGTTATAATGAGATATTTAAAAGCTCATTTTACAAATGCAGAACTTGAGGTTTAATGGTATGTTTAAACTGTATATACACATGAGTATACTTTTTTTTCTTTCTGTGTGCACGCACAGGCTCTTAGGGAAGAACAAATTTTTGTTTCTTAAGTTTTTGGTAAGTTCTGCAGTCGTTTGAATTCTCTAATACAGAGGTTCCAGAGTTGCCTGCCTGGGGATCCCCAGGATACTTTCAGGGAGATAATAAAGCAAAAACTTGTTTCATAGTTACATTAATTAATTTTTTTGCCTTTTTCTGTTTTTTTCAGTAGTGGTGTTTTATACTGATGATGCAAGGCCAAAACCAATAATGGATTAAACTATGAAAGGCTTGGAACTTCTCTAGCAATCCAGTGGGGTGCAGATTCAGTCCCTGGTGGAGAAACTAAGATCCTGCAGGTCACATGACACCACCACCCCGCCCCCACCATCGAACCCGTAGCACACCAGAACTGTATTAGTGGTTGGCATATTTTTCGCCGCCATACATCTACAGTTTTTAAAAAAGGCATTTTCACTTGAACATGCTCTTGATAAGGAGTAACTTATCAAAACAGGTACTCGAAATTTTGACAATTACTCAGATTTTTTAACTCTCAAGTACCTGTCTCTCTAGGTGGTGTATTCTGTTGTGTTATGGGGAGCACTTTTCCTGCATACTGAAAGTATGGTGGTGGTTTCCAGAAAAAGCACATAGGTGACTTGCCAGCCAAACTACCTGCTTTTTTTTTTTTTTTTTTTAATGGAACACCATTTGAACTTGAAAGTGTGACTGACTGACAAACTGGTTATTCAGACTTGAATGTGTGGCATATGTTTTCTCAGAAAGGAACAAAGTGAGCCCATCACTTTAAGCAAAGCTGATAATGTATGTTGCCAGTGATAATAATATAGGCTTTAAAGTGAATATCAGAATTTGGAAAAACTTGTATCTGCACCACATGCTTGACAGTTGTCGAATACTTAGACATTTCTGATGAGATCAGTGGTGATAGTAACGTGATTTTTTTTGATGTTGTGTGATGAAATGTGTCAATGTTGAGAAGATTTATAGAAGTCAGTAAACCAGTATTTTCTAAATGGCCAGTGCATGATAGAAAGTCATGTGTTGGGTAAAAGATTTGTTTCAAATGCAAAGTAGAGCAGTGGATTTTAATGTAACTGAAAATTTCATTTGTACTCTTTCAGATTCCACATTGCAGGTAGCCTTTAGGAATCTACCACTTGTCAAGTTTAGGTGTAATACCAGAAGAATGTTCAGAATTTTCTGAAAAATCTGTTAAACTACTCTTCTGTCTCCTAACTACATTTGAAACATACTGTACCAAGTTGAATGCAGAAGCAAATTTGAGAATCCAGCTCACTTCTATTAAGCTAGACATTAAAGAGATCTGCTAAATTGTTATTTTTTTTGAAATTTTTTTCCATAAAAATGATGTTAACATCCATAAGATTTATTAGTAGTTTTAAATGAATTAATGTTTAAAAATTTTTTAAATGATAAATATCAGTAGATATACCAAAAAAGCTCTTTGGGGTCATCAGTTTTTTTTTTTTAATTTTTAAAAAATTTTTCAATTTTTTTGCCTGCGCTGAGTCTTTGTTGCTGTACAGAGGCCTTTTCGAGTTGTGTTACGTGGGCTTCTCCTGTGGGAGCTTCTCACTGCAGAGCATGGGCTCTAGGCCGCACAGACGTTAGTATTTGCATCAGGCAGGCTCAGTATTGGTGGCACACAGGCTTAGTTGCTCTGTGGCATGTGAGATTTTCTGGGACCAGGAATCAAACCTGTATCCCCTGCTTTGGCAGGCAGATTCTTGACACTGAACCACCAGGGTAGTCCAGGGTCATCAATTTTATAAGTGAAAAGGGTGCTGAGAACAAAAAGTTAAGAGAACTGCTACGCTAACAGATGTGTGTCAATAGAGAAGTTGTCATGTTGTTGTAAAGCCTAGGATGCGTTTTATTTGTACCTAGTATAGCGTTGGCAAAATAGTAGGTTCTTTAATAACATATTTGAATCAGATTGAATTGAATTATACAGTAAACCATGTAAATACACATTTACCCAAGAAGGAAAATAGGTGTGTGAAGATGGCAAGTGTTTTTATATTAGCAAAGAATGTCAGGTTTACACCGTACTTCATAGATTCTAAGGCATTTTTTTCCCCTTAACATCTTTGAGATGCCTTAGAATTGGTTGTGAGTCAGTTTGTCAGCTCTTTCCTTTCTTGGTGTCTCATAGATGTCATGAAGTAAGATAGTGCTTGTGTGGAGATGAGGAAACACATTGGGTAGCAGTTTACTTCTTGGGCTTCAGGGTATGATGCATTAAATGTTTTTATCGGGCAGAGTTGACTATGGGCAGTTGACAATGGGTCCATTGTCAGAATATTCCATTTGTAAAGCAGGTATCTTTATTCCAAGCTGGAAGACTATAATCCTAGAATTCAGGCTTTTAAAATAAAATGTAAGACATGGTGCTAATTTTGTTTTTTATATATAAAGCTTTTTGTTTTTCTATTTAATCATAATGTTGGACCACAGTGGTGAGTATTGAGTTATTTTCATTTCTGTTGTAAAGCAGGCTTTGGAAGGTTTTACTGTGTAGCTCTTAAAAATGACTGAAGGAGAGTAGCAGAATTAAGGTTTTTTAAAAAATTTTTTCAATTAAAAATTTCTTAATCTATTTCATGAAGCTTGAGGAAGTTTACAAGTTTACTTTTGGCATCTGTATTTTTTTAATCTACATATTTATTTATTTATTGGCCGTGCTGGGTCTTTGTTGCTGCGTGGGCCTTCTCTGGTTGCCGTGAGCAAGGGCGACTCTAGTTGCCATGCACAGCCGTCTCATTTCTGTGGCTTCTCTTGTTGCAGAGCACAGGCTCTGGAGTGTGGGCGTCAGTAGTCGTGGCGCACAGACTTAGCTGCTCCTCAGCATGTGGAATTTTCCTGGACCAGGGATTGAACCAATGTCCCCAACATTGCAAGGCAGATTCTTAGCCACTGGACCACAAGGAAAGCCCTGGCATCTGTTACTCTAAGTCTGAAGACTGTTAATATGTATTCTGCATGATTTCATGAGGACCTGTGAGGTACAGATACTCATTTCTTCATCTTTAGAGCATTTTCTGTTCTGTTAAATAATTCTAGTAAAAGATAAATTACTAGGTTCTGTTATTAACCTTGTGCCTCTGTTTGTGCTGGTTTCGTTGCTAAGTTGTCTGTGACTCTGCGACCCCATGGACTGCAGCCGGCTAGACTTGTGTCCGTGGGCTTTCTCAGGCAAGAATACTGAAGTAGGTTGCCATTTCCTTCTCCAGTGCCTCTGTTTAATTCTAGGTCTATAAATAATGAATAGGACCATGATATGAAGATATAAAGGTATTTAGAAATAGGTATTCTTACAAATAAGTGTAAAAAGAGAGTTAGAGCCTAGAAAAGTGAGGAGTTAAGTCTGTTAGAGAAGGAGGAAGCTGAATGTCATAGAGACCGGAGGTAAATAAGCAAAAAGGCGCCTGTGAGGATGGCAGGTGGTTGGTGGCTTAGATTGATGAAAGGATCAGAGGCTGTACATTTGTCACTATAAATATGTATATATTAGAGTGCAGTGTGTGTGATCAGGATTATATGAGTTGCTATAAGGTGAATTCAGTTCAGTTCAGTCGCTCAGTCATGTCCAACTCTTTGCTACCCCATGAACCGCAGCACGCCAGGCCTCCCTGTCCATCACCAGCTCCCAGAGTCCACCCAAACCCATGTCCATCGAGTCGGTGATGCCATCCAGCCATCTCATCCTCTGTTGTCCCCCTCCTCCTGCCCTCAATCTTTCCCAGCATCACGGTCTTTTCCAGTGAATCAGCTCTTCCCAATCAGGTGGCCAAAGTATTGGAGTTTCAGCTTCAACATCAGTCCTTCCAATGTACACCCAGGACTGATCTCCTTTACGATGGACTGGTTGGATCTCCTTGCAGTCCAAGGGACTCTCAAGAGTCTTCTCCAACACCACAGTTCAAAAGCATCAATTCTTCGGTGCTCAGCTTTCTTTATAGTCCAGCTCTCACATCCATACATGACTTCTGGAAAAACCATAGCCTTGACTAGACGGACTTTTGTTGGCAACATAATGTCTCTGCTTTTTAGTATGCTGTCTAGGTTGGTCATAACTTTTCTTCCAAGGAGTAAGCATCTTTTAATTTCATGGCTGCAATCACCATCTGCAGTGATGTTGGAGCCCAAAAAAATAAAGTCAGCCACTGTTTCCACTGTTTCCCCATCTATTTGCCATGAAGTGATGGGACTGGATGCCATGATCTTAGTTTTCTGAATGTTGAACTTTAAGCCAACTTTTTCACTCCCCTCTTTCACTTTCATCAAGAGGCTCTTTAGTTCTTCACTTTCTGCCATAAGGGTGGTGTCATCTGCATATCTGAGGTTATTGATATTTCTCCTGGCAATCTTGATTCCAGCTTTTGCTTCCTCCAGCTCAGCGTTTCTCATGATGTACTCTGCATATAAGTTAAATAAGCAGGGTGACAATATAAGCCTTGACGTACTCCTTTCTTGATTTGGAACCAGTCTGTTGGTCCATGTCCAGTTCTAACTGTTGCTTCCTGACCTGCATACAGGTTTCTCAAGAGGCAGGTCAGGTAGTCTGGTATTCCCATATCTTTGGCTGAGCTTTTTTTTTTTTTTTACCTTTTATCATCTAATGGACACTATGGAACCAGTAGGGTACACCTGATATTTGCTAGAGGTATGATCTCTCATCTTTAGTCAACCCAAGAAGGACTCTTGGTAAAAAGAATTTACACACATAGGTTGTTGAAATCTGATCATGAATTGGCAGGATTTTAATGGTGTTAGAAGGGAATGCATGGATTTTATGGCATGTTATATGAGAATGATTAAGGTAATGTTTTGAAATGCATATACTTTTCCAGATATGTACTACTTTTGAAAAATTACAGTGGGATGACTGTAGGTTTCAGTGACATACTTAGATTTGCATCTGCATTTGGTTTCCTTATCCAAAAAGTGAAGAAAATACCACATTATAGAATTGCATGAAGGATTATTTGAAATAATGTTTGTAAATGTGTTTACTGTGTATTTGCTTAGTTAACTCAGGAATTGTAATTGTCTAAGGTGGCGCTAGTGGTAAAGAACCCGCCTGCCAGTGCAGGAGACATAAGAGATGCAGGTTCGATCCCTGGGTCTGGAAGATTCCCTGGAGAAGCGCATGGTAACCCACTCCAGTATTCTTACCTGGAGAATCCCATGGACAGAGGAGCCTGGCAAGCTACATTCCCTAGGATTGCACAGAGTCAGACATGACTAAAGCGATGTCGCATGCATGCACGCTAGTAAAAGATCTAAAATAATGTATCTGTAACATAGAGTTAGCAGGTTGGCAGATAAGGACAGGGTTGATGTTGGCAAGGATCCAGCTTCCTTCTGTTTTTTTTCCCCCAGCCGTCTTTGTGTGTGGCTCACTTCCTTAAGGGGTCTTTCCTATTGTCACATTAATGTTTCATGCAAGAGGAGGAAGAAAGGGGTGAACAAGGTGAAAGGGATATGAACTAGGTAAGACAGCTCTTCCCTTCCCTCGACCTCCAAGGAGATCTTCTGAACATCCTTTCCTACAAATTGTACTTCTTATATCCCAGGCACAACGTGTCAACTGACCAACCTTAGCTGCAAGGGAGGCTGGGAAACACTGCTTTTTGACTGCTTTTTTTTTTTTTACTACACTTTAATTAAGTCAGAATTTTATTAGTAAGAAAGAAGGGGAGAATAGGTATTGGGTTGGGAAACCAGCAGTGGTTGGCACAGTAAATGCTAAGTTTTTTTTCTTTCATACATATTTGAGAGCATTATCATTTTAGGCTTGGTTTTCCATACCTTGAATTTTGGTTCACAAAAATTGATCTTTTAACCCTTATTCCATGTCTTCTAGGTTCTGCTTTGTTGGGGGACTGGGATTGTATGATAAATTATTTACTTGGGCATTAAAGGAGAAGAAAAGCCATTCACTTGACACTTTTCATTTATAATTTAGCTGGTATCTTCAAACTTTCACTCAGAGGACCTAATTTGGGAGTGTGGTCACGGGAGGTTGGTGGAGGAGATGCAGCACGTTAGTGTGAAGGATGACTGCCTGAAAGGCTCTTGCCCTTGGCTCCGCTGCTTCTTGCTGTGAAATGTACCTTTCGTGCTCTTCTGGGGTATATCTGTTTCCTCACCTATCAAATAAGGAGTTGGCTTAGACATTTTGAGTCTTTGCAACTTGAATACTTTGATTTTATCTGAAGGCATTTTGTGTATAACTCTTACTGTGTGTGTATGTATGTATGTATATATATGTATATATATGTATGTATGTATATATATGTGAAAGACCTTCACAGCCGTATGTATACCTGGCATTGCCTTTTAGGGACTAGAGAGTTGAAAATAGCTTTACAGCATAAATTTAAAATCTTATTTTGAATCTTACTATTTTTGCAGATATGGGTAGCAAAAATAAGTAAGTTTTTTCAGTTTAGTACTTTCTTGGTATGAATTTTTACTAGGGCTTTTAGAAGTATGAATTAGGAAACCCTGACATCTTCATTTCTGACTTTGAAATACGGTAGTAAAATGTTGCTTCATATTTAGAAACCTGCATTTAATGTTAAGTTTGTGTAGGAAAAGCCTGTTAAATGCTCTTTCATTTCTAGAAATGGATCCTTGGAATTAGTTGAAGTATTATGAAAATGTAATTATTCAGACTCTCTTCAGTGTTAACTCATCACCTATTTACCTGAGAATACAAGTGCTTTGTTTACCATTTTTAGGTCAAATTTTGACCAACTCTGTGAATGAAGCAGCTGTTATCATTATTGTAGATGATGAAATTGAGGCAAGAGGTTATGCTCCTTCATTGACGATGGGCGCAGCCAAGTTAAGAGAACACTCATTTTGTCCAGGGGGTGAGTGTGTCTTTCATTGTATGTTTTAGGAGAGAAGCTTGTGGTCACCTCATGTCTTGTTTCAGTTTTGTTTTTTGTGTAGAGTATATTTTGAGAGGTGATACGGTGTAGCAGATGGGAGAAGGCCTGTGTTAGAATTTCTTGAAATAGTTAATGTAGTTTCAATCAGTAAATTTCTTTCATCTTTGTTCTCTGATCCTTGGTGTTATGAACAATATTTAAGAATGCAGCCGTGTTTTAGAACCAGTCCTATCTAATATAAATCAACTCATATCTGTAATTGCTTTTAGGAATATTTTCACTGATAGGTGAAACCAAGGTATTAAATTATAGATCCTTTTACCAAATTTTGGCTTATTGGAAATGTGATTGAGAAAATTGGTTGTCAGTTTTATGATTTTTCTAAATTGCTACATAACTTCTAATCACATAAAAAGAGTCTAAGCTTGTCCATGCTGCCTTAAATAATGACTAGTAATACTATGGAACCAATTCTAGGTTGTCAGTAATACTTACTGGTTAAAATAGACTGGTATGCCTTGAATTTAGCTACATTGTAGATATTTTTTCTTTCAGCTATACATTTTTGTGAATAAAACTACAAAAGCAGGTAAAACTTCATTATATTCTGGTTGTTAATTGATAACGGGTAATTCAGATAGAATTGCATGATGTTGGCAGGATTAAGTTTGCACAGCAGGTATTGACTGGAAATTTTTCATTGTAGTTTACTATGAAAAATCTCAGATAAACAAGAGTGGAAGAATATAAATAAATTCTGTATACCTTCCCACTAGACTCAACAATAAGTGTTTTGCCATATTTGCTTAATTATATATTTATAACTAATAAATATATAATTATATGTTTAATATAGATATATAGCATATTTTATAAAAATATATTTATATATAAATATGTAATTATTGGAGAAGGAAATGGCAACCCACTCCAGTGTTCTTGCCTGGAGAATCCCAGGGACGGGGGATCCTGGTGGGCTGCCATCTATGGGGTTGCACAGTCAGAGACGACTGACGTGACTTAGCAGCAGCGGCAGCAGCATGTAATTATGTATATTTGGTTGAATCATTTCTAAGTTGCAAAAATAATGGCATTTGAGCTTAACTACTTTTAACATACATCTTCAAAGAGTCATGACTTTTCCTATATAACCATAGAACCATTATCACATCAAATAATTTTAACAGTAATTGCACTTAAATCATGTAACTTCCATGGAGGAAATATTCAAGTAATGAGACTGTTTATTCATTTTCAGAGTAAGAAGGCATATTTTTTTTCTTTAAATAATTTAACAGTATTAAAAAGACAAAGTGCCAAAAGATTACTTTAAAACCAATGCTATCCTAGTAAGGAAAATACTTTTCAGACATTCTAATAATTTATAAATTCAACATTTAAATTAGAATTTAAATTGGCTGTTACTGCTGCTTATCTTCTAAACATTTAGCAATTTACATAGAATGAACTTGACGTGTACCTATATTCATTGAATTGATTTTTTAAAGCAAAGCAACCAAATGGAACCTAGATTAGCATTCATTCATTGTACATATATTTATTTTTTACAAAAAACTGCAAAGGTAGGATACATTTTAGTAAATTTTCGGTTGTGTATGATTTTGAAGTAGATTCTTTGAATTAACTGAAAGTTGAGCAGAAGGAACCCTTTTGATTTGTTATATATTAAAATCTTTAAGAAATAGATTAATCCATTTTTCTGCCCTCAGAAAATGTGGAATGGTAAGTACAGTTGGACCCTCAAGATTAAAGGCCAGAGGCAGTGATGCGGTCATCCTAATAAAAATTAATAGTGACTGCCGCAGAGGCCATTGCATTAGTTAAGTGAGGCTGTACTTAAGGCTTAATGCAGTGTCTGATCTGTAAGCATTCAAATGCTAGCTTTAAGGAAAAATGTGGAATGTGTATTGATTTGAAGCTGTAAACACCAGGACATTTACAAGATTGCCTTTTTTTTTTCCTTTTGATGTATTCTATTTATTTGCTCATTTAAGAATGTTTTTAAAATGATGAAATCTTTTGAGTACCATAACAAATATGAGGAATAAGAGAATGATAGTAAAAGAGGATCTGTTACCCAGTTTTGTCTGATCTTAACATTTTGCCTTACTGCTTCAGAAGGTTGATTGATAACTTGGAGGTTCTTAGTTTCCCTGACCAGGGATTGAACTTGTGCCCTTGCATTGGAAGTACAGAGTCCTAACCATTGGACTGCCAGGTAATTCCCCAGAAAATTTATTTTTTAAAAAGAAATAAGATCTGATTACTTTCACTCCCCCTTGGAATCCTCCTGGATTTCGCTTCCCTGTCTCCATGAAATAGAGGTAGCAACTTTCTTGAATTATCTTTCCAGTCATTTTAAAAGACTTTCTAATATATGTCTATGTCCATAAATATGTAGCATTATCTTGCATGTTTAAATAAGTGATATCAGTACTTACTACTTTTGAGATTTGGTGTTGACAGGAGTAGGTCTACTTCATTCGTAACTCACTTTTTTTCCATTATGATATTTACTACTAATCATCATTCTCATTGTTGGTACTTTTACTGCTGTTGCAGTGGTCAGGGAGAGGCATGCGTCTTTGGTGGTCTCTGGTAACTCATTTGTAAAAGTTGCATGCATTTACCATATTTTACTTATCCATTTTGTTAATGTACATTTAGGTTATTTCCAGTTTCTCACCACTATATATAGTGCTGTAAAGAACATTTGTGAGAATCTTTTTGACCACATATGTTTCTCTAGGGCACTATCAGGCTTTTTTGTTTATTGAACACAGTAAGAAATGTACTTTGCAATGAGATGCAGCATGTATATAAATAAATGTATATATATATATATATATATATATACACACACATATATAAAACAGAAACTTTCCTTTTGTAATAATATTTACCCTGAAAAAGTGATTACTCACAAAACCTTGAGATACCTCTCTTAAAAAATGCTAATCAGGCTCTACATTTGACAGATAATGGCTCAGTGTGTATAACTTGAAGCAGAATTGCTGCTCTTAGTGGTGTACATCTTCAGCTTTGATAGAGATGAAAAAATTGCTCTTGGAAGTGGTTGTACCAAACTTTACATCTCAGCAGCCTGTGAGACTTCCTGTTTATTCATACCCACACCAGCACTTGTCTGGCTTTCTAACGTTTGCCAGTCTACTGGATGTGAAAGGGTATCCCAGGGTTTTCTCAGCCTGTTTTCTAATCAAATATTTTGAGTTCCTTTTCTGTCAGACCCTTTGCAAAGGCAGTAGAGATGCTACCAAGAGAAGAGACATGGCCTCTCTGTTCTAGGGGAGAGAGGTGAGCTTTGCCAGCCTGTGAGTGGCAGAGGCGCGCAGAGGAAGGAGCAGCATGCAGCCCACTGGCTGCTGTTGCAGTACAGCAGTCTGCATGGTCTTGAAGAAGTTTGACCTTGGTCTTGAAAGATGAGCAGGCATTTTCAGACAGCACGTGAAAGTTGAAGGACATTCCAGGTGGAGAGGAGGGAACTCGGCAAAGACATAAGAGGTGTAAAACCAGTCATTCAGAGAATTGACTGAGTGTTCATGACAGTGGAGAGTCCCAGGATTAGGCGGCCGAGGGAGAGGAGAAGCTGTGGACACGTGGGCAGGCTGAAGGGGCTGAGCACTGCCTGCATTCACAGGCGTCAGTGAAAGTTTTAAGTAGGGTATTAAATAGGAGATTTTTTTTTTTAAGTCTAAAATGAATTTTTTGTATTTTAAAAGTTAATCTGGTTTTTGCTTTTAATTTCAGTTTCAGGCTCGTTAGCTTGGCTCTTTATTTATTACTGCCTTTTGAAACAGATGATAGAAAGTGGTATTTTTCCTCCGAACTGGAATAGGTCATTTGCTTTCCAAAATAGAAATATTTGTAGCCTAGCATGTGATGCATTTGCTCTCAACCACGCTGCTTGGTTTTAAGTGGGACAGCAAACGGTCTTCATGGTATTTTCTTTCTATCGTCAAATGGGTATAGGTTTGCATAGAATTGGTAGCTTTAGGAATTTGTGGTTCTGGACAATCTTTCATGGTGATATTTTCAGTCTTCATTGCGCTCGCTACTTCATAGCAAATACGAGTACAGTTGAAAGAACTTCCTTAAGAAAGCTTGAGTGCTTTCTGTCAATCAACTCTGTGCGTGTATAGATGATATGAGAGGTCTTTCTGAGGTCCTGTCTGCTTTTGGCATCCCTCAGCTGCCAGTTCTTTTTCATAGTAGCATTTCATAGGAGCATTTGTCTTGCTTTAAGGCGTGAAAGTTGAGGCCTGCCAGCACCTAGTTTAAATAGGACAATTTTAGAGACCAGGTTGGAGAGAGCAACTGTATTTTAAAGTTCTCCATCCCTTAAAAGAATAAATGTTAAATATCTAGCATAGAACAGTTAGCACTCGTAATAAATGTCACACTTGTGTTTGTTTTAAGTAGAGGTATGTTCTTTGAGATGCTGGGTCAACACTGACTACTGCGTAGATGTTATTTTTAATTTAGGAAAATCATATGCAAGTAGATACCTAAAATAACTTTTCTAAACTTTACAGTGCAAAGTCTTTGTTGTTTTTCCTAGCTACTTGATACTCTAAAAATACCCATTTCCCTCCATGAGATCTCTAAAAAAGGCTTTTTATTAGTTTAGGACTTAATCCAAGGAGAGCTCTAATTGAGGGAATCATACCTGGGACTAAAAGAACTAGACAGAAGTTTGTGTTGCCGGGTTATCCTGCCTGTGTCTTTCGTCTCAGAACCCCCCAGTGTTGATTCTCTCAGCCTCATCCTCCTATCACCCACCCAGCCTGTAACATGCGCGTGCATGCGCGGACACACACACAAACACACACACACACACAGTTTAATGGGTGAGGGAAGAGAGGGGTGTGAGGGTCTGTCCTCAGGATGGGGGCTGGGCCTATCCTATTTACTTACTGCCTTTAGCAAGTGTAATACATGTTAATACCTTGGCAGCAGAAATAGGCTGGATCAGTTGGATACAAGGTGACTGTTCTAAAATAAACAAAATGAAACAGTGTAATGTTGAATTTGTGGGCAACATGTGAGAGTGAGCAAAGGAGACTTTTGCAGATGGTTTGGCAATTAACTCTAAGCATGCTAGGAGTATGTTAGGCAAGTGGACAGGATGTACTCTGTGTGTACTGTATAACCTTGAAATCTTGCATCTATTTCCATTCCCCCAGGAATGAAATCTAAAACAGAAAAGCTACTTCCCTTTAGCTTTCAAAACAAAAGTCAGGTTAATAATCTGAATTAGACTGTTTGCTTAGTGCTGGAGATGATGGCTCTGGTCCTAGGTTTGATTTTGGTGAGGATTTCTCTTTTTAAAAAATTCTGTTGAAACTTGAGCACAGATGAATGGTTTTGGAAGAGTGAGATGAAAGTCCAGGACTTAATCACTGTTCTTATTCTGTAGGAATGGCTGAGAAATTTAAACCAAATCTTTTGAGAGCTGTAAAGGCTGAGCTTGTTGATTTCTTTGTTAGATAAAGCCAGTGCTATATCTGAAGACTGTTTTCCCAATTTTCTTAGATGCATTTGGAGTTGGATATATTTAATGGCAGAGGATTTCTATGTTAAGCCAGTTATAGTGCCCATTGAAACTTTATGTTTAGAGTATGAGAGTCCTGGACTAAATAAATGTGATTATCTGCCTATTTAAAAAAACAGAAGTCATTTGAAGAGAAATGAACAGGTGCAGCACTATAAGCCATTTGAAAATGTAAAGTGCATATGAGAAAGCCTTCTGAGAGTCAGAATGTTTTATGGATTTCTTCTGTCTTGTCATTAATAATTGAACTTGGTGTGAAAGACATATTTTAGCTGGATGGACTTACAAGACTGGTAAAGGACAAGGAATTTTTTAAAATTATAGATTATCTTTGCAGTTCCTTTGATCTGCTTCTGTATCCTGAGCTAATGATTGAAAGAAAAATCTGTGGAACTGAGTATTTTTATGGCTTTAGAGATGGGGTGGGGCCTGAAAGGGACTGCGTGTCGGGGCGGGGGGTTCTGGGCGGGGCCGTGGCCCACTTAGCCTGTGCTTCTGCTCTGCCCACAGGTGCACGCAGACTGTTTTACAAAGAGTTAAAGTTCTGCTTCTAACAGATGCCTTTCCAGTGTTTCTTCCCGGTGCTCTGAAAACCATATGTGGGGGAAGAGAGTCTTGTTCTGTTTAAAGGTTAAGGGCGTTGGCCTGCCTGAAAGCACCAGTAGTATTATTTAATATTTATTTTTAAGGTTTGAGGCAAGAGATGAAGAAAACTTCCCAATATTTAACAAAATGGAGCCAAGCCATCTTTTGGTTTTTTTGGGGGGTGGGGGGCAGTGGCAGTGTTTTTTCTATGACTCCTTTAAAGCTATAAAAGTTAATGTCATATCCTCAGGGAAAGATGTTGCCTCCCTTAGAGATCTGTTCTAGGAGGGTTGGAAGCTGACTTGTCATTTGGTAAGTTAAAGTGATAAAAAGTGGGTTTGGGGTTTTTTTTTTTTTGAGTGTTTACTACATGCCAGGCATTGTGCCTTTGGCACTTTGGATATCTTAGTCCTCAAAATAACCCCCAGAAGGAAATCCTGTTGTCAGTTTTCCTGTTACACAGCTAAGAAACCTGAGGTTTAGGCTCCAGGCTCCCCTGGTGGCTCAGTGGGAAAGAATCTACGTGCAATGCAATATATGCAGGTTTGATCCTCTGGAGAAGGAAATGGCAGCCCACTCCAGTGTTCTTGCCTGGAGAACCCCACGGACAGAGGAGCCTGGTGGGCTGTAGTCCATGAGGTCTCAAAAGAGTCGGACATGACTTAGCGACTAAACAACTCACGCCAAGTTAAGCTGCAGAGCTGGGTGATAAACCCAGTCTCTGACTCTGAGCCACTCAACTCTATAGTACCGGTATTACCCAGACCACATGGAGAGATGGATGGTCTTTTTCCCGGAGGGAGTCAACTCAGAAAAGATAAGTAGTTTACTGTCATGAGGCTGGTGTTCAAACCAGAATTCAAACCTGGGTCAGTTTAAAGGGAACACCCATGTTCTTTCCATTAAGTGTATTGTATTACTTCTTAGAGTACATTGGTGGCTCAGACGGTAAAGCGTCTGCCTGTGATGCGGGCGACCCGGGTTCGATCCCTGGCTTGGGAAGAACCCCTGGAGAAGGAAATGGCGACCCACTCCAGTACTTTTGCCTGGAAAATTCCATGGACTGAGGAGCCTTGTAGGCTACAGTCCATGGGGTCGCAAAGAGTCGGACACGACTGAGTGACTTCACTGTAGTATCTGATTTACTGAGATCTTTTTATTTCTTGTGTTGGCTGCCCTAAGTATATAGAGAGAGTTGTTTAAAAAGTTCATTTGTGAGATGGTGGTTTGGAACTCAGTATGTTGTTTTCTGGCAACAAGTGTTGTATCTGGTTGTCGTTCAAGGCCATAGCCCCTTAGGGCAGTCGATACATTTCACCTTCTTATGCCTGTGATACCAACCTGGGTTCCAAGATCTTTTGAGTTTCAAGAGAATAAGAGAAGCAGATAGGTATGTGTTCCTGGTTGTTTCCAGGTTCCGTTTGTCCCTTCACAGATTTTATCTCCCTTGGTGTGGTTAACAAACTGAAATGAATGGGTTTTAGGATAAGTCCAGAGCCTCTGAGGTCAGACCTGGTTCTGAATGTGGCTGCACTAGTTACCAGTTCCACCCACTCTCCACTCGGTGACTGAGATGAGGCTTTTAACCTTTCTCAGGCTGAGTTTCCTCATCTGTAAGATGGATAGGGACCATCACTAGCACTGGAATGAGAGACAAACAGGCATTGGGTGCTCAGCATAGTATCTGAACATGAAAGGTGTTCTGGAAATGACGGCAGTGGTGATGGAGATGGTGGTGTTTTATTCTGCTTCTGTTAGCATCTCTTCTGTTACCAAAGGTTTTTGTAGCGGTGAATGCTTTCTGGAGTAGACTGTGCTATAACCTTCTGAATTGGATTTAAGGTACAGTCTGGGATTCCGTTTATTTTGTAGTCATGGAAATCAGTAAATTGCTTTGTAATTTAAATACTGTGTTCTTAAATTATGTTATAAATTTTTATATACTTTAAAACCTTGATTTTAACTGGAAATACATTGGTTGATGAAAGGCTTTGATATTAACAACTTGCATGAGCCTTTTAAATTTTTGCTGCATTTAAAAACATAATGTACTTTTTTCAAATGGAGAAACTGAGGTAGGAAGTAGGGATGGACTCTTGCCCAAGGGCTATTAACTAAAACAGGGATGATCCAAATAGTAAATATTTTAGGCTTTGTCAACCAACAGTCTTTTTTTGCAACTCTGCTCAACTCTGCTGTTGCAGCACGGAAGCCACCATCAGCTATTTATAAGTGGATGGGCTTGGCATGGTAGAGTCAAATTATATTTGTAGTAACAGATGATGGTTCATGGTTTGTGGATCCCTGGATTAAACAAAAATGCTTGGTTCAGTCTCATTTTAAAGCTCTGTCTTGGTCCTACATCTCTCTTTATAGGTTGATGTAGATTTTTTAAAGGTTGGTTTTCCCAAGGTTGATGCTCATTCTTCTTTTCACATAACACTTTCCTTAGCGTAAAATCATTCATATACACACACATATTGGGCTTCTCTGGTGGCTCAGCAGTAAAGAATATACCAGTGCAGGAGACATGGGTTCAATCCCTGGGTTGGGAAGACAACCTTAAAGAAGAAGATGGCAACCCACTCCAGTATTCTTCCCTGGGAAATCCATGCGCATGCACACACACACCTTCAGCTGAATTGTTTCCCAAACTCTAGATTAGTATAGCTGCCTGCCTTCCAATTTCTCTCCAGGAATAAATATCCCAACGAACCCCTTAACATTTCTGATACTGATTTTAGTACTGTATTCTTCAGAGTCAGACTGTAGTCTTTTTATGTGTGGTCAGTCATCTGTTTCCAAGTGGGGAACCGGAATGTTCCTTTAACTCCTTCCTCATCCTGTTTATTCTGCCCCCCTTGAAATCTTTACTGCCGTGCTTCTCCCCATCCACATCACCACTGCTTTATTCAGCCTCCCATCATCTACCTGGACTGTTGCAAATTACCTCACTTCAGGGCTCCCTGTGTCTAGCCTCTGTCTCCTTCCAGTCTGCCTTTCATTTTGCTGCTAGAGTGATCCTGTTTTTAGTATTACATCTGATCATACCACTTCCTGCTTAAAAACCCTCAGTTGTTCTTCAGTCCCTGTGGTTTAAAGCCTACCCTTGGTGTAAAGGTCATTTCAGTAGAGAGGTATTGCCTTCCTACCGTGAGAGTCTGAGATGCGGTGCTGCACCCACTTTGCAGCACGCCAGCCTTTGGAGAGGACAGTTCCTAACTTGTCTGTGTAGTTCCTTTCTCTTCTTTTGGCTAACTTTGGTTTATTCTTTTTTTTTTTTTCTTTGAATTTTTATTTTAATGACTAATCTTTTTTTTCCCCAGGATTTTTTTCCTCGATATTCTCTCAAAAATTATCCAGTCTGTGAATTCTTATATCTTTACTAAGAAGTCCTTTGCTGTCAATTTCCACTCCTCAAGTCTTGCGTCTTCCTCAAACGCCCAAACTCCGTATTTGCCTTAGATGCTTTCCTGCCTTCTGCATTATTTTAATAGCACCCTTAGTGTTCCCCTCAGCAGTTACCACTTTATAATCAGTTTGTGCTTGTATATCCAATTCCCACCTCTTTCAGGCTGCTCCTTGGAGAATAGATTCTGAATCTTTTATACCTTTGTCCCCCGCTGCTAGAACTGTACTTGGTACACCTGGGCTTGGACATTGTGAAGAATGGTAAATATTCATTAATAAAGAGGTAGGGACACATGTACATTTTTCTTTCCTTTTTGGGGAGTTCTTATTTCTACTCTTCCAAGGGAATTAAAAGCCTAAGGAAAGTGTCAAAAGGAAAGTTTCGGCTAGGGTCTGTGGTACAAAGAATGCTCAGTGAACAGGCCTGGGACTTAGAACCATCCCCTTGTATGCTCTTCATGGCCTTCACTCCTTAGAGCAGTGGAGCTTCAAGGAGTGTGTGCACATGTCTGATGAATCCCTACCACCCACTGTCCCCACCCAATTATCAGTAGGGGCAGAGGATGTTAATATCCTGGTAATTGTTATTTCTCCCACCTGATATTTTCTCCCTGCTCCTTCCATTTATTTCAGAGTTCTTCATGATGATGATTCTTTTATCCTACTTCCCTTCTTCTGAGAGAGGGCTTCTAGATACAGTGAGGTTCAAATAATGTTAGCATCTCAGTATGGATGCGTATATACTTTCTAATAGGAATGTTGGTATAGATGAGGACTAACAATTCAAAGTAAAATAGTGTGCTTCAGAGATGAGTTTCAGTTCAGTTCAGTTGCTCAGCCGTGTCTGACTCTTTGTGACCCCATGGACTGCAGCATGCCAGGCTTCCCGGTCCATCACCATCTCCTGGAGCTTACTCATGTCCATCAAGTCGGTGATGCCATCCATCCATCTCATCCTCTGTCTTCCCCTTCTCCTGCCTTCAATGTTTCCCAGCATCGGGGTCTTTTCCAATGAGTCAGTTCTTTGCATCAGGTGGCCAAAGTATTGGAATTCAGCTTCAACATCAGTCCTTTCAATGAATATTCAGGACTGGTTTCCTTAAGGATGGACTGGTTGGATCTCCTTGCAGTCAATGAGACTCTCAATAGTCTTCTCCAACACCACAGTTCAAAAGCATCAATTCTTCAGTGCTCAGCTTTTTTTATAGTCCAGCTCTCACATCTGTACATGACTACTGGAAAAACCATAGCTTTGACTAGATGGACCTTTGTTGGCAAAGTAATGTCACTGCTTTTTAATATGCTGTCTAGGTTGGTCATAGCTTTTCTTCCAAAGAGCAAGAATCTTTTAATTTCATGGCTGCAGTCACCATCTGCAATGATTTTGGAGCCCAAGAAAATAAAAGATGAGTTTAATTGGCTTTTATTTGTGAGAAAGTAACATTCTGAGTTTTAAGTAATGAACTAAAGAACTTTTGCAACAAAACTTGTCTGTTCGCTAAAGGGCTTGCCTGCTATAGTGAACATCATCCTTTGCCCTTTGTTGTACCCCACCTCTGTGGACCCTGACTGCTTAGCTTTGCAGGTGACCTAGGGGCTCTATGGGGCTTCCCTCATAGCTCAGTTGTTAAAGAATCTGCCTGCAATGCAGGAGACCCCAGTCGATTCCTGGGTCGGGAAGATCCGCTGGAGAAGGGATAGGCTACCCTTCCAGTATTCTTGGGCTTCCCTTGTGGCTCCGCTGGTAAAGAATCCTCCTGCAATGCAGGAGACCTGGGTGTGATCCCTGAGTTGGGAAGATCCACTGGAGAAGGGAAAGGCTACCCACTCCAGTATTCTGGCCTGGAGAATATCATGGACTGTATAGTCCATGGGGTTGCAAAGAGTCGGACACGACTGAGCGACTTTTCCCTTTCACTAGAGACTGTATAGAAAGGCAGCCTTTCTTGGGAGGAACTCCAGGTTGGCTCCTGGAAGGTGGGTTGGAAAATAGGAAGGGGGTGCATGTTTGTACTTTCTGCAGTTAAATCAGAAAGGTTCAAACAATTATTTGCTGTCATATTTAGAGTACACTTTGCCCGTTTTGAATGTGAGCCTATGCCAATAGTTAGCTGGAGCCTCTAAAGAAAAAATCTCTTTATTCCTAAGTGACTGCTTAGTAATCTACATAACAAATGAGCCATTTTGCTTCAGAGATGTGAAATAGGCATCTATAAGTGAATAGTTTTTGAAACTAAAGTTGTTAAGACAAAGTTCATCTTTTCACAGTAGGGTTTCCCCAGAAAACCCTCTGAACTCTATTGAAATGCAACTAGTTTGAACTTGGAAAGCATATTCCAATAATAGGCCCATGCAATTAGCCTCTACTATATTGGGGTGAATGCTGGAATTTTTTGTGTATTATCATCATCAATTGGTGTTAGTCCCAGGGCAGCCACATAATAGCTATAAAACCTTGATTGAGAGATGCAGACAAAGGTTTCTGTCTTACTCATAGGCGTGCTTTAGTTCTTGAAACTAAATAAATGTTAGGCTCTTAAAATCTTAATACTTTTTTGGTAACCATCTGTCGATGGTAAGATTAAGAAATGGTGCTTCAGAACAATGTCATTATTTTGAATTAGACAAAAGTGTCGAGGGACTCTTCATTTAGTGCCATATTCATATGAGACCTTGTGTAGAATTGACACAGTGGTGTGCTGGTGAATGCTGAACAACCACCCATGGGGGGATAAAGCCCTTATTTGTAGCAGTTACTGATTTTTGAGGTATAAATACTCGGCCATGCCTGATTTTAGACTACAGATGGGAGGTCACTGAACTTGAGAAGAGATGCATGTGATCAGCAGGCTTTAGCACACTGCTGAATTCACCTCAGTCACTAAACATTTGGAGTTTTACAGCTTGTCTCATTCCTGACTTGGCGATTGTCCTTTGCTTTCCAAAAATTAGCCTTGGAGATGTATAATGTATTAATACATACCATAAAATTTGGCAGTTTCAAGTGTAGATTTGGTGAGTTGTGACAAATGTATAACACACGGCGATCTTGTTACCTTCTACCTCTTCTGCATGCAGTTGCCAGATTGATTTTTCCAAAAATCTTGCTTTGCATCCACCACCGATCTGTGCATAAAACCACTACTGGCCATATACTGTCCATAGGATAAAGGACAAAACTCCATGGTCTTGTGCTCAGCTGTCTAGCTGCTTGTTGGCTTCTCTGGCCTTGTTTATTACAGCTCGACTGCATGAATCTCTTATTAAAAACAGAACCAAACAAAACCTGTTCGGCTGATTCCTGGCACAGTTCCTGCGTCCGTCCCGTTGCTTATATCTGTACTCTGCTTGTAGCACTGCTGGAACTTCACGTTGCCTCTTTTCTTGACTGTCTTGCCTTTCTGTAAATCTGGCTTAGACCCTATTTTCTAATATACAATCAGGTCTTGAGTAATTACGCCCTCATCTGACTTGAGTGTACTGCTGTTCGGCCTTTTAACTTTGCAATCTATATTGAAATCTCAGGTTTTTTATGGAGTAATTTGGTCTTGTCTAGTAAACTTGTTAACTGCTATAGGGTAGAAAATGTTCTACAGCTCAATTTTTAGCACATGGCTTTGCTTTAAAAAAAAAAACAAACAAGACTTAATAAATTGTTCTTGTTGACAGTAAACTTTTCATTGGCTCTTCAGAATCAGTCACCAACTCAGTGACACTGTTGGGGTGAATAGTACTGTGCTATATTATAGTTCTCTTAGGGGATGAAAGTTTGATTTGTCAGAGTGAAAAAAAAATGTATGAATGGACAGTCAAGTTTCTCAAAACCAGTGTTAGTCATTAAGATGCACATTGGTGCTTTTATCTCTGCCTCACACATTCATCCAAAGGTGGTTAGCATCATGGACTTTGAACTCTTGGCAAGACTTAAACATTTAAAGTAGGTCCCAAAAGAAAAGCCTTTGTTCCTTTCAACCAGCCTTATTTCACTTTTTCAAGTCCTAGTAAGAAGTCAGTAGGGTGTATCTCATTGATTTCCTTCCTGTTCCAGGAAGCCATATTATGGTATTCTGAAAGAACTTTTGTGTCTTTTTTAGCGACTTTACTATAAGCAATTTGTTTTTCTTTTACTTTTTCTGTTAAAAAAAAAAAAAATTGCAGATGTGCTTGTTGAAATCTGACATTGAAAGATAACCTAACAAATATTTAGGACAATTATAGGTGCCTTTCTCTGTTTCACAGCCTACCTTGCAGATTTCTTTTCTTCCATCCTTTAAATAATGGATGTATTCAGATTCTTCATCTTTTGGTAGTTGGCATGCCTTTCTTGGGTTCTTTCATCTATGATTGCTCAAATACAAATGTCTCCAAATTTTAAAAATTCCGTGTCTCTGGAGTTCCAGTCTTGGATAGCCATATGCCTGCTGGACATCTCCAGTTACCTACCCTTCAGAGACTACAGATTCAACATATCCTAAATGGTACATCGTCTATAAGTCTTATGCCCACTCTCATTGCTGTTGCTTTCTTGCTGAATGGTATCAACCATCCCAAGATAACTAAGCCTAAAATCTTGGATTCATCCTTGGCATGTCCCTCTTCCCTCACCTTCCCTATCAATCAGATGCACCTCAACATTTTCCTTAAATCCTTTTCCTTGACTCTGTTTGAAGATAGGCTAACCCCATGCTTTGTTGGGAGAGTCTTTAATTGGGGGGTGAACTAAGAGAAGAACCATTTCCCTAGCCTCAGGCTAACCAAACTCGTGAGTCTGAAATTGGAAAGCTAGTATATAATTTTCAGTGTATTCTCTGCTAGACATAGCTAGAAGCCCATACCATAATTAGAACGTTATCCGAGAAGGAGTCAGAACAAAAGCGATGCTGTGAATCAAGTATTTAATGGCTTGTCATGATCGAATGATGCTACCGTCCGTCTCATAACAAACAGGGAGATCCTTTGTGACCAAAAAACTCATCCGTGAGCAAAAGGTCCTCCTCTGCTGCCCAGTTACTTCAGTGGCCCCTGCCAGCCTTTCTCTTTTCCATTGCTCTTCAGTGCTTGGAGGGCAGACCCTTGCTGTTGAATACCTTCTTTCTTTCTTTAAAAAAAAAATACTTATTTATTTGGTCTTGCTGGGTCTTAGTTGCAGCATGTGAGATCTAGTTCCTAGACCAGTGGTTGAACTGGGCTCCCTGCATTGGGAGCGGGGAGTTTTAGCCACCAGACCCCCAGGGAAGTCACTGAATACCTTGTATTGTATATACCTCTACGTATATAAATACATTCTTTCTGGCTCTGCTTGAATCTTGTTATGCAGCAAACCAGGCTTTCTGTTTTAGATGGCTTGTGCCTCCCTCTTATTAGCCATTATGTGTTGATCTTGAGTTGAACTTTGAGGGCCTTCTTATTTCTTATGTTTAGAGAAAACTTCATTGTAGCTGCAAAGAGCAAAAGGCTCATCTCCCCTTGGGTTCAGCTGGCATCATTACCTCCTGAAAACACCCTCTCCATTCCCCACCCTCCTGAATTTAGAGCATCCTCTGTACTCCTCCGTAGTACCTCTGGGTAACCCTTACCATAACACTCACTTATTTCACTACTTGGTAGTTGGTTGTCTGTCTGTTTCTCCACACGAACTTGAGCTCTCTGAGAGCAGATCCCACTCTGTAGCCATGGTGCCTGGCACTCACTTTATTTACTTTAACCAGTGTTTGTTGAGCACCCACCATACTCCAGACAAAGAATAAATAAGTTCCCTGCCATCTTGGAACTTACATTTTCTGGAGGTTAGGGAGAATGAGATTAGACAAAATAGTACTTTAGTAAGACCTAGAAGGAAACAGACCTTAGGCTGAAGTAAAGAATAGTTGGGGGTCTGTTGGGGTATATACTCCAAGTGATGAGAAAGGTCAGTGAGGAAGTGGCATTTAAGACACAACGTAAAGGATAAGAAGAAGCAAGCTATCTGTAGAAACAGGGAAGTCAAGGCTAGCCAGAAGTAGCCATTGCAGAGGCGCTGAGAAGGGCAAGAGCTTGTATTGCAGGGAAATGAAAGACCAGCATAGCTAGAAAGGCAGGCAGAATAGGGCATGAGTGTGTCGGTTATATTATGGGTTCAGATGAGTAAAATAAGACAACTGTTGATACCGTGATTCACACAGGTTAAGATTTGTTTGCAACTGGATTCATCATTATTTGTTATAACTTGTGATTCTAGATGTTCTTTTTGTGTATTCTTTCCTGGAAAGTTAATTTTCACAAAT
The DNA here is from genome assembly GCF_910594005.1 of Cervus elaphus. Lineage (NCBI taxonomy): Eukaryota > Metazoa > Chordata > Mammalia > Artiodactyla > Cervidae > Cervus > Cervus elaphus. Next base: position 99,899,404 of record NC_057832.1, on the reverse strand, counting down.
AATGATTGAAAGAGAACTGAGAATTTCAGTCTCATGTGTGAAAAATAGCTTACAGTTGGCCAAACACTCATAGGAAGTTCCTTTTTATGCCTAAATTTATCTCCCTAGGGAACCTATAATATAGACAGTTTAGCCTTCTGTATCATTGAGAATTTTTCACTTTGTCTTACTATCGTATTTTCTGCTGGTCCACCTACTATTTCAGCACCAAGTCCTCTCTCCCCTCACGTATAATTTGTCATAAAGTTCATTCAGCTCTTAGAAATCTCTTTGAAACGTGGCTTCCTCTCTATCCTCCTGTTCCCTGTCAGCTCCTCCCTGTTTTTGCTGATCAGATCCCAGCTGGCCTTCCCATCACTGGCTCCCAGACGTTTCTGCAGCCTCGCCGGAGTTAATCTTCCTAAATCAAGACAGGACGGAGCACGCTCCACCCTTCTCCAAAAGCTCTGATCTATATAGACAGTGTTGAGTGGCTGAGAGCACAGACTTGAACTAGGCTGCCAGGGTTTCAGCCCCAGCTCTACAACTTGCTGGCTGTGTGAGCCTGAGAGGGTTACTTAGCCTGTCTTTTTGTAATAACAACTTGTCTCCCTGGGCTGTTGTGAGGGTTGTAAGTTAGTACGAAAGGCTTAGAATGGTGCTCAGGGCATTGTAAGTGTTGAAGGGCTAGCTGTTAATATTTGTGACTAAAGGGGAATTAGCAATTTCTTAAATTGGGGAGGGGCTGCATCGGCATAGAAATTGGGCTGAATGCTATCTTTGGAACAAATTATAGGTTAATAATCCCCTCATTAGCAGTTGCTAACATCAATATTATTAAGGACGTAGGCATATTAAAGGTAAAAAGTCATTATGTGCTTAACTCTTCTCAAGATTGAAGAGCTGTAATTTCAGCTTTGTAGGTTAGTAGCTAAGGTAGATTAGATGAATAGATGTACCTTGTTAAATCTGAGGTCACTGTCTTGGAAGTATTAATGATAATAGCAAATACTGAGCCTTAACCTTAATCCTACGATATATTTGCTGTTGCTTTCTTTGTGCATTGAGGCAAATGAAGGCACAAAGAGGTTAAGTGACCTGCCCAAGACCCGTATGGCATCTGGAGATTCACACTAATGAGCCCACTCTCTAACCACTAGAATTCCAGACAGTATTATTGTGAAATCTCTATTCCTGGAAAAGAGCCCTCTTCCTTTGGGGAACCAGAACTCTGCAACCCAGTGATGTGGTGAAACTGAGTGGCAGAGGTTGGTGGGAATTCTCTGCTGTCCTGTCAGCCCTGGATTTTACTATCTGCATAATGCTGACGCTGGATATTGTCTCTTGCTGTTAAAGTAATCATAGTGGTTTTAACAGAAAAATTCTTCGTTACACTCGGCAGAGTATAGTCAGGTATTGATCCCTGGGCGGCTTCCTTTCTGTCAGCTGGGATATTCATAAGTCACCTTCCTTGGCTGTCTAGCCAGCATATACTTGGGGAACACATACTACCTGATCAAGCCCAAAGTGTGGGGAAGGTAAATTTTTGAGGGAAAACATTCAAATGCAGATACTCAGATACTCATCTTGATGGGTTTGATCATCAAGAGACAGTCTCTCAGAGTTGAAGGACAAATAATGATAGATACATTTATTTCTTGTTTGCTTAGTTTTTTTAGGGTGGTGATTATTTCTTTGGGGAAAAGAAATCCTGAAAAGAAAAAATCTTATAGTACTGTGTGGCTTCAGTTCATTTCAGTCACTCAGTCGTGTCTGACTCTTTGCGACCCCACGAACCGCAGCACGCCAGGCCTCCCTGTCCATCACCAGCTCCCGGAGTCCACCCAAACCCATGTCCATTGAGTCAGTGATGCCATCCAACCATCTCATCCTCTGTCGTCCGCTTCTCTTCCCGCCCTCAATCTTTCCCAGCATCAGGGTCTTTTCAAATGAGTCAGCTCTTCCCATCTGGTGGCCAAAGTATTGGAGTTTCAGCTTCAACATTAGTCCTTCCAATGAACACCCAGGACTGATCTCCTTTAGGATGGACTGGTTGGATCTCCTTGCAGTCCAAGGGCCTCTCAAGAGTCTTCTCCAACACCACAGTTCAAAACCATCAATTCTTCTGCACTCAGCTTTCTTTATAGTCCAACTCTCACATCCATACATGACTACTGGAAAAACCATAGCCTTGACTAGATGGACCTTTGTTGACAAAGTAAGGTCTCTACTTTTTAATATGCTATCTAGGTTGGTCATAACTTTTCTTCCAAGGAGTAAATGTCTTTTAATTTCATGGCTGCAATCACCATCTGCAGTGATTTTGGAGCCCAAAAAAATAAAGTCAGCCACTGTTTCCACTGTTTCCCCATCTATTTGCCATGAAGTGATGGGACCGGATGCCACGATCTTAGTTTTCTGAATGTTGAGCTTTAAGCCAGCTTTTTCACTCTCCTCTTTCACTTTCATCAAGAGGCTCTTTAGTTCTTCTTCACTTTATGCCATTGGGGTGGTTTCATCTGCATATCTGAGGTTATTGATATTTGGCTTAGCAGTGAATAATATTTATATGCTCATTATTACGAGATCTTTTGTTTTTTGTAGTCAGGGGTAAACTGTGTCTTTTAGTAAGCTGGAGACTAACATAGTTCTTTAAATGTTGAATATCTGTTGTTGAGGGATTCAGTTCTGTAATTCTTTTGTGAGAATTCATTATTTTGTATGCTGTAACAGCAAAAGTAGTTTGGTCTAAGGGGAGCTATTTAAAATATCAGAAGCACCCAAGAAATAAGAAGTTAACTTTACATTCTACTTGAGGGGATAAGTAAAAGTATAAATGATTTAAGTATTTAGAGAAATAAGTATTTATTTAACTGAGTGATGCCATGTCAGACCAAACTTTCCTTGTTTTCAGTTTTTTTGTCCAACACGCTGGATCCTTTTCCTCTGGGTGATCCAGCCAGGGCCACACTTGAATTGGTGAGAAAGAGCACTGGCCAATTTAAGCTCAGATGCAATTGGGGTAGTTTTTAAAGATTAACTTTGTTTCACTTTAAAAGCTTGAGTGCCAGTTCTGGTGAGAGTATCAGGAAAACAGGTTGGCTCATATGACGGTGTTATAAAGTGATTGTACGCAACCTTTTTTGAAGGACATTTAGGCACCAGCAAAAGTACAACAAGATTCATGTATTGAGATGTTCATTATAACATTATAATAGCAAAATACCATCAACAACCTACTCTTCACTAATAGATGCTCAGTTATTTAATGTATAGTACAGGGGTACTTCACAGGCATTTTTTTAAGGGAGCTTAGGTCTATATGTACTAATAAAGATGTTCTCTGTGTATAACCCAAAGGTGTTTATAGAAGAGTTTACACCTGTGTGTCTGGGTGTACATGATGATGTTAGTGTGTGTATATATAAGCATTAATATAAACAGTAGTGATATCTGGGCAGTGGCATTAGGGAGGGGAATGGGGACGCTGCTTTATGCCCCAGTCACATGTTAAAAGACAAATTTTTAAAAGCCTAAAACTCAGTGCTTTACCACAAGAGATTATTTAGTGGTACTATAAGGTGTTCTCAGAACTGCACTCTGCCCTGTGATTGTGGGACCAGAAAACCGTCTCACTTAGTGGCACCTGAGCCTATCAATCCTACTTGTCCCCGTGGTATAAACACAGGAGAGGGAAACCTAATAGTTTTGTCACCTTTTCAGTGCCAGATTTTCTTACTATATATACACCCACTGTTGTGTATGTCTGGGTTTATTTTTTCTTGTTTTGCTAAATAACTTGGTTTTTTTTCCCACATTGTTTAATTATCCAGGAAGTAATCCTTATGAGAACCTTGACTTTTTAATTTCCTAGCAATGACTCATAGCAATATAGCCTTTATTCTCTTTACTGTTTGTATACATTTAAATCTCAAACTTCTGTTTAAATTATTATTAAGCTAGCTTCCATATCACTCACTTATCATTCCCATGTCTCTTCATTGTACGCAACAACCCATTTCTTACTATGCACTAGTCATTTCTGTTGGTCTAAAGCTAGCAAGCTCACTAGCACGGCAAGAAAGCTTCCTTTCTCAGCTCTGTCACCTGTTACTTGTATGGTGCTTTAAATAGCTGCAACCTCCCTTGTTGTATCACATTGCATACCTAGTTTACAGTTCACTTTCACCTCACATCTCTTGACTTTCCAGGGTTTTCTACTGTTCAGTCATATTGGGGTTATTTTCTTATGGTAGGATGTTTCTCTAAAAGCGGCTCCCCCCCGCCACCCCACCATTTCCACCATTTTAAAGTTTCTTTTGCTTATTTTCAGTATGGACTTTTTTTTAAAGCAGCATTCCAGTTTCTGTTGAAAATTTTTATCCCAGTTTTTTTCATTCTAATTATGTATAAAGGTAATAAATGAAGGCAACTTGTAATAGCTACTTGATCTTATCAAATAGGATATTTGCCTACTCAATATCTTTTTATATACTATAGTTTTTAAGCAGAATTTCAAGTCGAGAAGACAGTGCTATTTTCTATATTACTTTAGATTACTTTTCAATCCTTTTCTTCCCCACACTTTATCTAAGCCTTTATTAAATTTCCAACAGAGCTATTACCTCTCATAAGTCTTCCAAATGGGCAGTGGAGACTGGGCTCAACTGAATGAAGGCACATTCATTTGCTTTGGAATGCAGAGTTCTCTGCATGGTGGATTGAACTTTAATTTAGCATCCTATCCAGTGTATTTATCTGTAGTTTTGCCTTTTTCAGTGTAAAATCTTGACAATGATCTTGAACGTGTTACTGATTCCCTTGTACATATATTGCTTTAAAAAGCCTGAGTCTGTGCTGCTCACTTCCAACTTATAATTTTTATGAAGTCAAGGTTGTTGTTAACACTTGACACCTGCTTTGCCCAGTGAACGTGGGAGAAGTAAAGTGAATGGCAGGCGTTGGTCCTTCATGTTCTGGGAAAGAACCATGGGGTGAGGAGGCTCTGAGACCAGGCTCTGGAGCAGTGATTTGTAAGAGCAAGCCAGTTGTGATCTTCCCCTCTTTCGTCTGGGTTTACAGGCATTTGTTTTAAAGAGCTTGCTTTAAGAAATTTTCCTTGAGATTATTGAAGTCATAAAATTATGATGGGGAAAAACTGGTCTCCAGAGACACAAGCTTGTAATTAGCCAGTGCCGAGAGGGAAGGAAGAAGAGCCATGGCCTGGGTTACACATCTAGGTCTTTCCATCTGTAGCTCCATGACCTCAAGATGTGTTGACTGTTCTTTTTTCTTTTTTTTTTTTTTAAGAGGATGACTGACTGTACATTGATACCTAAGATCTTCTCCTCATTTCTGTGATCCACTGTTTTTCACTTGTCTGTAATCTTCATCTCCTGAATGGGTACCACTGCTCAGTATTAATTGTTGCACATCACTTTGCAGTTGTAATATTCTATATGTCACTTGGAGAGTGCAGAGAAAATATTTCCTTTAAAATGTTGCTGCTTACTGTGAATGCATATGCCTTGATTAGAATATCTGTGGGTAGGGATTATCAAACACGTAACTTAATTCTATTTTCATTGATTGGCATTGTAGTCTATATGTCAGGTGTTAGGGTAAAAACTGCTCTGCTACATTTAAAACCAACAGAGGAAGTAGGTTCTCAAGGATTTTCTGAGAAGAGAAGAATGCTGGAAATATGAATACAAATATACTGCATAGATATTCCATAAATCCATATTAACTTCTTACTGAGAAGTTGCTTCATGATGTACATTGCCCTGTACTGTGGATGGCTTGGTGAAGTAGCATACAGCCCAGAAGAGAAGGTGGAATGTGTTTTAAATAGATGTTTCCATTAAGATTTTGCAGATGACCACTCATGTTTCTTTGTCATCTCTGGGGAAATTGCATGTTGCCTGTGACTCTGAGGTGTTCAGGTACGGTTGTCATCTGTAAGGCTCTGATTCAAGTGTTTCTTTTCCAGCCTGCTGTGATTAGGTAGTATGCCTTTGCAAAGACAGGGTTCTTTCTGTTTCCTTCTGTGGCATGTGGAGCATGGTTTCATGGGCCTCCATACTGAGGACAGGAGAACTGGAGATTGTAATTAAGTACTGGTGTCTTTCAGTGCCTGCCAAGCAGAAGATGCGGGTTCAATCCCTGGGTCGGGAAAATACCCTGGGGAAGGAAATGGCAACCCACTCCAGTATTCTTGGCTGGGAAATCCCATGGACAGAGGAGCCTGCCGGGCTACAGTCCATGGGGTCAAAGATTCAGATACAACTTAGTGACTAAACTACAACAATAGCAATCTTTCTGTGTCCTATCTCTAAAATTTTTCCCAGTTTTTTTTTTTTTTTTTAACAATTTCTCTAGATCATTGGTTTTGATTTTCATTATGGACTTGATATCTCAGGAATGTTCTGTGACTTGAGAATCTTGCCAGTCTTTTATTTTCTTCTCTGCAGTTCAAAGGTGTATTCCAAGTTTGCAGATTTAAATTGGACATTTGACCTGCTGATTTAGTTCTTTGACAGTAGTAGGAGTAGAGTACCCCTTTCCACAGAAGTAGAGTGTAAATATATATATATAGTCTTCTGATTAAAAAAAAAAAGATAAGTATTGGATATTAAAGAAAAATAATTTCATTAAGATGTTCAAGTGTACACAAAACTAAAGGTTTAATGAATGCCCATCACCCAAATTGAAATTTTGTTAATTATCAGTATTTTCTCCCACATCTGTTTCTCTTCTTTCTGAAATATTTTAGGGCAAATTCCAGACACTGTTACCTGCATCTATCAGTAGGCCCTCTTAAAAATACGAATATTTTCTTAAATAACTGTAATGACATTATCACACTAGGACAGTGATTTATTTTTAACATGCTGTGAATCAAGCTGTAACAAACCAAACTATGAAAAATTTTGTGAGTTATTTAAGAGTAATATACTATTAGGTAGTACATTATCAATTTGTATGCATGGATTTATACATTTTTAGTTAATAATGAAAAATGTGTTGTTGCCATAAAATAGGAAGGCATCAAAATTTGTATATTAAAGTGCTGTTGCAATTTTATCAGTAGCCTTCTAAATATTTTTAGGTGGTTAACCTGAATTTGAACTCTTTAGAAAAATTTCTAGTTTTTCAAGCTTTTTAGAAAATGTAAATCTTACTTCTGTTTTGACTATATTTTCTTGGTCTCAAGATGGCATCATTGTTTTTCCATATTTCCCTTTGCTTTCTCTCACTTCTGCATCTGGGTCATCTCTGACTATGTGACTTTGTAAATCTGCTGTATAAAAAATTTTGTGGAGTTGAAGTGGTGCTTAGATTTCTTATGTGTCTTTCTGATACACTTCCTTTTCCTAAAACCCACCTGAAAAAAATTATTTTCCATAACATATGACTCTTAATTTTTCTTTTGAGTTTTTTCCTTTATTATTTGGGAACCTCGTAGCAGAATAATGCTTCTGGGGAAGAGCTAAGTTATAATGATTTTCCCATTAAAAAAAATAACATTTACTTAGGTCTTGCCAGTGTTTGCTTTGGTATCTGACATGGAAGCTTTAAGTAAAAGCATAAACTTGAGAAGAAAAAAATACCCACACACAGAAAAACTGCAAAGGATAGTGTAATTTATAGACTGCTGTGTGGTAAGGAACATGCTTGGTTTTTAACTTAATTTTTGGACTATCTTTGTTAAATTTAAGAAATCATGCATGCTACTTTTTGCCATTTAGATAACGAGTCTTTCAGTGTTCAGTATATCATAGTAAGTTGCCAAATTTTTTGCTTTACTTACTTCCAGACAATATATATTTATTTTGAAGAAGGTGTTTTTTTTTTTTTTTTTTTTACATTTTGGCTGCACCGTGTGCCTTGTAGGATCTTAGTTCCCCAACCAGGGATCAAACCTGTGCCCCCTGCACAGGAAACACAGACCTAACCACTGGGCTGCCCGGGAATTCCTGGAAGAGACTATTGTAAAGTAAGCCATGTCCCCGCCGGTACCACGCGTCAGGCTTCCCAGCTGGCACTAGTGATAAAGAAACCGCCGGTCAATGCGGGAGACACAAGAGATGTGGGTTCAGGCCCTGAATTGAGAAGATCTCCTGGAGAAGGGAATGGCAACCCACTCCAGTGTTCTTGCCTGTCACATCCCGTGGGCTCAGGAGCCTGCTGGGCTCCAGTCCGTGGGGTTGTAAAGGTCAGACACAACTGGGCACACACTTCCCTCCAGAGTTGTCTGGCTTGCTTTAAACCTGAAAACGTACAGCTAAAAATTATGTGTTGGAGAATGTCTTACTTAGAATTACTTACCCTTTTTTAAAAAATAAAATTTCATGAACTTTGGTTATCTGATTTTTATAACCTACCATAGATCCATTTTAAGGAATGGTAGCCCAGTGACAGCTCTCAAATGTGGCTAAAGAAGGAAGACAAACTAGGAAAAGAACCTGCCAATCTCTTCAGCTAAGAGTATGGGAAATTTCTATTTCAGGAAAGAAGTATATTTCTTAAAGGGCATCATTGTATTTTGTAGTGCTGTATAGCAGCAATCCTGCCTTTCCATAGCAAACCATCTCTCTCTGTCTCTACCTCGCTGTACTCTTTCTACTCTAAACTCTAATATACTTTATGCAAACTTTTTTTGCATTTACTTACACAGATCTTACGTTCTTTTGCTAAAATTTAAGCTTCTTGAAGGCAGGTTAGTTTCAGAGTGGTTTTTGTTTGCCTTGTAGTATGTGTGGGACATGTGTAGCATAACATTTCAGTAGAAATTAAAGCCTGTGATCTTTGTGAATTTAATAGATGTTAACATTATTCTCTCCATAGCCCAGCTTATAGATTTCTGTTAAGTCATGTAGAAAGCATAAATATTTCATGGGGGGTGGAAAATACAAGGAGTAAAACTGCTGAGCTTAAGAGATAAGGCACAAATATATTGTTTTGGTGATTCCTCTTGACATTGTATTACACATTGTATTGTACATTGTGTGTGTATATTTCCCTCTTACTACCTTTCATCTTTTTTGCCCTATGCTTATTTTCTCAGTAGCTTTTATTTCTGCTGTTTTTATTATTTCTCCTTTGAATAGAAGTCTCCCTTCCTCTTAATACAAAGAACACAAACATTTAAAAACTTTAAAAAAAAATTTAAACTTTGATCTCAACAAGGAGCCTTTTTGATATTACACATGACCAGTTTTTTTCTTATAATTTAAGCAAAGCCATGTCTGTAATTATTATTTTGCCCCAAGGCTGTTTGTCATGAATATGCAAAAGCCATGCTCATCTTCCTTCATTGTGGTTAGATTTTTCTTAGACATCCTTTTGAATTAATTTAAATTTGATTCTTCTAGAATTTGACTATCTTGACACAGTATTCTTCTCTTTCAATATGAAGTCTTTGTTTTCTTAAGTACTAGATCACTTGCTAAATTTTTTTGTTTTTGAGCCACACCACACAGCACTCAGGATCTTAGTTCCTTGACCAGGGATCCAGCCTGTGCTCCCTGCAGTGGAAGTGTGGAAACCTAACCACTGGACTACCAGGGAAGACCTGATCATTTGCTAATTTTTTTCTTCCTCAAACTAAATATTGGACCTCAGGAAAATGTTGGATTATTTTGTAAGCTCTTAAGAGAGCTACAGTAGCTAAGTTCTTCTAAATTGTCATGCTTGTTAAATACTAAAGTTCTGATAACTGACTACATTACCTTTTCAGAACTTATAACAAAATTTCAAATGAGAGAGAACGTATAATGAACCCCCATGTACTCATCATCAGATTCAGTAATTGTTGACTCAAGGTCAGTGTCCTTTCTTCTGTACCTCTCTCTCCTAAATGAGTTATTTTGAAGTAAATCCTACACATATATTTTAATTAATATTTCAATTTATATCTCTAAAGGAGAAGGATTCTTTGTAAACATAACCCCCAAAGTGTTATCTTTGTTATTTTTTAACATTACTTGATTAGTAGACATACCATATTTTTATCAAGAAAGCTAGATAGAGAAAGCTGCCTAGTTTCTTCAACTTTCGTAATGTAGTTAATCTCAAGGAGAGTTGGAAGCAGACTGATCTGAACATGTAGATAGAAAGCCATGCAAATAGCTTTTACCTTCTTCACAGAAGAAGCCCATTCTTTATCCTGGTCACTTAGTGCCATAGACACAGCTCAGGGAGGTCACCATCTTTTATCCTAATAACTCACTATCAGCAAATTTAGGAAACAATGCTGTCTGAATCCCCTTGGCTCGCTTTCTGGAAAATCCCGGAACTACATAAAAATCATTTCTAAAATCCCAATAGACACATTTTGCCAAGAATGTCAGTTGTCTCTTGACAGTTTGGCATTAACCTTTAAATATTAGATTGTGTAATCATAATGCCATTCAGGGAAAATAAAGTGGTGGGTGGCTGGCATTTTAAAAGTGAAGTGAACTTGGGTTCCTGGGAATGTTGATCATTATTCTACTGAAAATGCTGATATTCCTTAATAGTGAAACACTAAGTAAAAAGCAATATTTTACAAATAACTTAGAGGTGAGTAAAATGCAGGTTTTATGGATTTAACATATTTTTACCAGAACAGTATCTGAAGGGTGTCTTATATTTTCAGACTTTGAAAGTGAGACAGTAATGAAGGAACCTTCTAGTGAGTTCCCGCCAGGCTACTAGTCTGACCAGCACATATCCAAAATAGATCATTATTTTTGTCATTGTAACCTGCCTTCTCATTTGCCTTCCTCGCCCTTGACTTTACAGCAGAGAGCAGAAAGAAACTCATGGCCTGTACTGTAAATACACATGGTAACAGTAGTCAAGTAATTTTACAGTTTTTGTGGGCAAGTCATTCATTCATGGTGATGGAATGACTTATTTTTAACACAGTGTTTTTCTTTCAACTGAACTTAAAAATTCTTTTTTTTTTTTCCCATCTGATTTAGTGTCTGTACCATTGCAAGGCAGCATAAATTTAGCACGGCTTCTTCATTTTACCAACTTTGTAGAAGTGTTTAAAGATTTCTTTCAGTTTACTTTTAGCTTTTCATATGAAATGGACTATAAGAACTCTTTAATTTGCAGTATAAAATGTAATTAAAGACAGACACAGTATATCTGGAATGTGGGTTCTACCAGGGATCCTGGGAAAGAGGAAATTTGGAGCATCAATTTCTAATCTCATTTTAACATGACGTTTTCGAAAGGAGAATCTTCTTTGGAAAATAGTTAAAAGCACGGACTAATCCCAGACAGATCACAAAATGGAAGAAACTCACATTTACTGCATCCACCTAAAGGGTAGAAAAGATATCTTCAATTTTCTAGAGGGGACATTCATGTAGATAACTTACACTTTTAAATGATTAATTAACTAATTGCTATAGATCAATGTCATTCATAGCAAATTAGGTCTGGTAGGGAATGCTGCTTCTATGGATTTTTATATTGTAAAATTAGTTTGACTTCTTTTGTTAAACTCATTTAATCCTCTACCTTATTCCATTATTATCCTTGCAGTTTTTTTAGTTTAATATCTGAGATATCTATGTGGCACTATAATATATTCATTTTGACTACTTCTGGATACCTCCCAATTAAACTGAAACATATATTAGAGGAGCTCTAGATGGTGAAAAGGCACTAGTATACACTAATAGACACTAATAACAGCCTCTTGTATAAATGGCTTATAATTCTTTCAACCAGTTTCCTATTGATAAATACCTAAATTATGGACTTCCCTGGCAGTCCAGTGGTTAGAACTCTGTGCTTTCACTGCTGAAGGCCTGGGTTCGATCCCTAGTTGGGGAACTGAGATCCCACAAGCCACGTGGCATGGCCAAAGGAGAAATTCAAGACAAAAAAATACTCAAATTATTTTCATTTTAAAAATTTAAGGTAAAAAATATTGTACATGCATCAGATAGTCTTACTTTTAGTAAACTTTTTAATTAAATAGATACACAGAAAGTGCACAAATCATTTTTGTAGCTCACTGATAAATGGAACTGTAAACGTGTAATCCGCACTCTAGAAGTCCCCCTCAAACCGCTTTACAATGACCACAGTCCCCACTAGGGGGTAGCTGTCCTAATTTCTAGCATCTTGATTCATTTAGCCTGTTTGAACTGTGTGTAAATGGAATCATACTGTATGTGCTCTGGCTTCCTTTACTCAACTGTAATGTCTGTGAGAGTTCATCCATTTACTTGTAGTGGTCGTTACTGTTTTTGTTTGTTTGTTTGTTTTTCTCACTATACTGTAGGGCATGTGGGATCTTAGTTCCCCCAGCAGGGATCAAACCCTCACCCCCTACGTTGGAAGTATAGAGTCTTAGCCACCGGACCACCAGGGAAGTTCCAGGTTCATTTTTATTGCTATGTGATATTCTGTTGGGTGACTGTACCACTGTTGTTGTTTAGTCGCTAAGTCGTGTCTGATTCCTTTGTGACCCCACGGACTGTAGGCCACCAGGGTCCTCTGTCCCTGGGGTTTTCCCAAGCAAGAATGCTGGAATGGGTTGCCATTTCCTTCTCCAGGGGATACTCCTGACCCAGAGATCGAACCCACGTCTCCTTCATTAGCAGGCAGATTCTCTCTCACTGAGCCACCAAAGAAGCCCAGCTGTACCATAATTTATCCTTTTTATTGTTGATGAACTTTTGGGTTGTGACCTAACTTTTGGATATTACAAATAGTGCTATGTGAACATTCTTTTTTAAATTGTTTTTAATTTATTGACTGGGCTGGGTTATTTATTGCCTCACGGGCTTTTCTCCAGTTGTGGCAGGTGGGGACTACTCTCTCGTTGCAGTGCAAGGGCTTCTCATTGTTGCTGAGCACAGGCTCTAGGACAGCTGGGCTTCGGTAGTTTTGGTTCCTAGGCTCTAGAGCACAGGCTCGACAATCTTGGTGCATGGGCTTAGTTGCCCAGTGGCATGTGGGATCTTCCTGGACCAGAGATCGAACCTCTGTCTCCTGCGTTGACAGGCGGATTCTTTACCTTTGACTAAGCCACCAGGGAGGCCTTATATGAACATTGTCAAACGTGTATTTTGGTGAACATAGCTCTTCCTGTCTACTAGCAGTGGTGCTGATGGGTACAGGGCATATGTGTGTGCAGCTTACCATGCCAACAGTTTCCAAGTGGTTGAAACTGTATCACACTCCTGCCAGCAGTGTTGGGTTTTGTTTTTTTTAAAATAGCTTCAAAGATGTGAAATTTGAGTGAAAGAATAAATTCATTTTGAGTTTTAGAGTATAGTGCTTAAATTTTTTTCTCAGGAATGCTAATATATACTCCACTGAACACTGGGTTTTATCTAGCTCTTTCATCTCTATCAATTAATAATGGAAAATATCTCATTTTTCAACTACTTTAATGAGTTGGGCTTTTTATAGCTTAATTTCAGTTTTCTTAACTTGGCTGTTCTGGCCTTTTCTACCTAGTTTGTGCTTTGTCCTTTGTTTTTTATAATGAAGAAGTTTTAAATGTGTATGTGTGCTTGCATCGGCTAATTTTTCCCTCTGTGGTTTCTGCCTTTGGTGTCATTCTTAAGCCTTTTTATCTCCAAAATTTTTTTGTTTGTTTTCTTTGAGAACTTAATTGTTTGTATTTAATTTTGTTTACTGTAACTAGATTTGACTTTTTCTTTCACTAATGCAAGGGAGCTGTTTTGGCTGTTTTTGTTTTAAAACAAGCACTTACTTTAACTTACTACGTTAGCATTAGCTTTGGAATATTTGTAGGGGGATGTCAGAGTGTGACTGGCCAGGAAGATGTTAGTACACCAAAACTTGCATTCATGTGTCATCTGACCATGAGAAATGAAGCCAATTTTCCAGTGTGGTTGCTTTTTGAATTCTTTCAGTGTGCATGTTATTAAAAGTAGTTAGTTTTTGTTTAGAAAAGAATGAGATCAAATAGACTACATTATCTTACTTAATATCTCTAGTTGCTCTTAAGCAAGGACTTTGCCAAAAATACACCTGACCTGTGTTCTGTGACCTACAGGACAGAGGATTTGGAGAGTCAAATTTCAAGCCTTAAAAAATAACATTTTTCTCTATTTAAGAGGTTACTTAAAATTTATTTGGCATTTTTCTTTTTGTATAATAGTACACATAATTAAAATGTAATTTGTACTTCTGATTGAGAAAGAAGAGTCCAGTCTGTCATATCTTGTTGTGGTGGGGTTTTTTTTTTTTTTTAATGTTCCAGTGGGATTTGAGAGTTCCCCAGAGCCCCCACCACCTAAAAATTTTATCACTAAAGTCATTATTGGGTTAGACCACAAAGCACAGACAAAACAGAAATTAGACCAGAAGCCCTATCATCTAGAAATGGGTTGTTTTGGTTTCTGTAATTGAATCTTAGTACCTTAAAGGAATGATTCCCAGGACACATAAAATTGATGAGGAAGAGAACACAGAAGTGCCAGTGCTCTGTGATTCGAGCCCCTGAACACATAAAAAACTAGAGGCCAGTGTAAGGAGGATAGAGTTTTGTGAGCGAGGAAAAGAGTAGCTGAAAATAAATACTAAACACAAAGTTTAAAAAAAAAAAAAAAAAAATATATATATATATATATATATTTCTTTTTGGTGTTTTTTTGCATTTGGCAGTGCTACTTAGAGCACAGTTATATCACTAGTCGTTTCAATTATTCTCTAAGCCAGGGAGAAAATTATCAGGACTTCCTTAGAAAATCTGTAATTTTAGGTGCGCATTTCCAGTTCAGGAAAATCAGTGTTTTTCCTGAATGCTTGAATTTGACTAAAGGGAACACTGGATTTATGTTAAAGGATCATTGGGGAGAGGTTGGGTGGAGAGAAAACAGAGGGGAGAAAAGCTAAAATTAAGTTCCTGTTTTTCATTTACTTACATATACAATGCAGTCTTACATATTACATACTCAACCCATTTATTCTTCACAGAGGTCTGTAAAATGGTGTTTTCCTGATTGGCCAAAAACTAAAGGCTCGAGGAGTGAGTTTACATTTTTTTTGTCTAGGCTCAAACCCATCAAATGGCAGTCCTGGGATTTGAACACCAGTCTCTCTGAATCTAAAGCTCATTCATATTCTTTTCACAGGAGTATATATTGCCTTTTAAACTACCAGACTTATTATCACAGTTGATTGGTTTCTTGTAAGGTGTTGGTAGCACTTTGATTGGCATGTCTTGGGGGCGCCATCTTTAGTTCTGGGTAATAAAGCTGGTATAGTTTCCTTTACCTTCCACCTTAGTATTGAGAGTAAGCATGAGGTCACTATCCTAGGAGGACTCAATGAATTTGTAGTGAAGTTTTATGGACCACAAGGAAGTAAGTATATGTGTTGGTATGTGTTTTTCTATTTTACTTATATTCCTTAATAGACAGTGTGAATATCAAGATAGATGGTGATATGTATAGTTCTTGAAAAGTAAATTTAATTGAATTCTAAAAGCAGTAAGGAAATCTTGCTGTTAGGATAAATATATGCTTTTTCTCTTATCTCTGTGTTAGTGTGACTTAGTATTAGTCACTTAGCCATGTCCAACTCTTTGCGACCCTATGGACTGTAACCTGCCAGGCTCCTCTGTCCTTAGAATTCTCTAGACAAGAATGCTGGAGTGGGTAGCCATTCCCTTCTACAGGGATCTTCCCAACCCAGGAATCAAACCTGGGTCTCCTGCATTGCAGGTGGATTCTTTACCATCTGAGCCACTAGGGAAGCCCCGTGAGACAGTATTAAACATAAATTGTGAATTCTGGGTTTTGTGGAAATGTTTTTTGTTGTTTGGGGGGAGGGGTGGTTTGGGCACAGGATAGACTGAGGTAGTAAGCTATTACTTACCAAATAATTGAACAGTGTTTGAAGAATTAGGTAAAAATCAGGTAAAGAAGCAGGTAAATTTGAGAGAGAAAATGAATCTATGCTAATTCTAGATTTTTTTAAAGGAAAGTATTACATTTGAACATAGAGTACCTACTAGTTACAAGAGTTCCCTGACTCTTGAAGGAATTAATTTGCAAGATTCTCAAAAGAGATTAGAATTTAATGTTTAACTTATAGTCAGATTCTGTTTTCTAATTTGGAGACAATTCTAATGTTTTAACATTTTTGCTTTTATTTCAGCACCGTATGAAGGCGGAGTATGGAAAGTTAGAGTGGATCTTCCTGATAAATACCCTTTCAAATCTCCTTCTATAGGTATGTAACTACCTAGTTTCTCTCCTTAGAGAATTTTGAAATGGAGGGGGGAAAAAACAAAAAGAAAACAAGCCTACATTTTATGGGCGATAATTAATTCCAGAAGTATTTGCTCAACTGAATTTCCCCCCTTTTTTTGCTCGGGTTATTTAGTAATTTTAAGGAGGGACTTCCATAGTGTGATAAGAGGTGTTTAAATACATCCTTTGCATGCTTATAATGACTGTAACTCTAGATTTTTCTGTCTTTTAGGGTAAGATTAAATAACTTTAAGACCCACTGTCCATTCAGGCTATTAGCAGTAGAATAATAAACATCTTAAATCTCATTTTAAATGCCAGATTGTTGAAATGAATATTATATAGTGCCTATTCTAGTTCTGTCATTTAAAAATCCTCCTTATACCTTACTTTTGCTTTTGTTCACTTCAGCTCTATGTACCTTTTCCCATTCTTTCCACTCCAAATCTTTTTAACCCTCTAAACAGCTAAAGAAAGTAGAAACAAACCTTAGTTAGGGTTACATAAAATACCCTCAGTGAGGTATTTTTTCCTCACCTTCATCTTCTGCAGTAATTTGGTGATACTAACTTATCACCCCCATTAAGGCATTAGTGACAGTTTAGGTATTAGCATCAGATGCTGCGGAGGTATATTTTGGTTGAGCTTGATACCTTTAAATATTTTGAGACTGTAGTAACTTAGCTAACTTAAGCCAGCTTGTAAAATTTTCATTCTGTAGATGATTTTTAGATGTTACAAAGAACTGGCCAATTTTAAGAAGGAAGAAGAAAATAAAATTGGAATATGTTTAGAGCGTTCTCTGTCACAGTGAATCACTTATTCAGAATTGTCAGAGCTAATGCCAAAACTCTTGGAATTTACACTTCTCCCTTGCCCCCGAAAAAGGGTTTTTTAAAAGAGGTGAACCAAAGACATTCCGAGCTTTGTGTTTTAATTCGAAGCCCCCATGTTTCTGTCTGGGATAAATAAGGTGAAAATGTTAGTAATTCCCAATCAAATGCAGTGGCCTGTTCCCCTGACGTCTAGCTACTTCATATGTTTTACAATTTAAGGCTATAAAAATACTATAGAGCATCTATAATTCCTTTTTAGTCTGGGAACTCTTAATGTTCATTTTAAGAATAAACTGGTAATTTCCTCTGAAGGGCCCTTAGCTGAGTTTTAAACTTGGTAATTAACAAGGTGGGCTTGCCTCCCAGGTGGCTCAGTGGTAAAGAATCTACCTGCCAATGCAGGAGATGCAGGTTCAGTCCCTGGGTCAGGAAGATTCCCTGGAGAAGGAAATGGCAACGCACAGCAGTATTCACACCTGGAAAATCCCAAGGACAGAGAAGCCTGGCAAGCTGCAGTCCATGGGGTCGCAAAAGAATCAAACATGACTTAGCAACTAAACAACAGTTGAGGAGATACTTCATGGATAATTGAATTGGAAATCTCCCATTGCTATCAGAACCTGCAAACTGTAGAGTTATCAGATGGTGATATAGGAAGGGTGCTCTGAGGTGTTGAATCTTTGAGACAGTTCCTGACTGTATCTGACTTAATACCTTAGCACAGGTGGGACAGCAGCTGTTTCTCAGTTCCTGGTGTGGTGGAATGTAGGTAGAATTTTTAAACCTTTATAAACAGAATCTCCAAACCATATAAATTGATTCAGCTATATTTCATAAGTAACTATTTACCTATAGGACTAAAAATTTGCTTGCTAAATCTAGCAGTAAATTTAGTTTTGTTACCCTAGATTCCTAGTCAGAAAAGAAACAGTATAGCTTGATGAAGCTAACAGTGAACCAAGACGTGCAATTACATATCCTATAGAAATGTAGTTATTTCTCAAATCTTTTTTTTTTAAAATTTCTCAAATCTTAACATGTTTCCAGGTAACAATTATTTCATCATAACTTTCAAAGTAAAACTATCTGAACTTCAGACATTGTTTGTTAACTAATGATGCAACAGAAGCCTCTGTACTTTCTTAAGTTAATGATGTAACATGAAATTGGTTAGGACAAATGACTAGGCTAACTTTACTTCTTGATAATTTTTCCTTTCCCTTTCTGTGTGCTTTTAGAACTTGATAATACCTACAAATGTGTATGTACCATCTTCTCTTAGGGAAGTAGATCTAGTTGAAGTATTTTACAAACTGTCCTTGTTTCCTCCAGAGGAAGATTGCATAAGAGTTTTAATCAGTGTGGGGTGACCCATTTTCGGGTCATCAACAATGTAATTACTGTTGCAGTGTGCTTTAAACGTTTCGAGAGGTAGTAGCTCCTGCAAAGTAGGCAAGGACTTGTTTTTGAATTGTATAGACGGCTGCAGGAGTACACAGAAGAGGGGATAAGATAAATCCAACCTAACTGTTCTTTTTAAACCCTGCCTCAATAGTATATAAGCGAGCATGCCCTTCTTTTCGAGCCAAATATTGATCTCTTAAATATTAAGATGTGTAAATTTAGATTAAGTGTTTTGATGATTAAGTCTTGGGATTTTAAAATATATATCTATGTATACTTTTTTGTTTAATGTTGCTATGTATATTTTTTAATTGTATTAATAATGCTCCTTATCCATAGGAATGTAAGAAGGTCCAGGTGAGCAAAACTAAAGAAAAATTAAAATATCTTATAATCCTGTCCCTCAGTGGATATTATTATTTATATAAAGTACATAAAAATGTACTTTAAAACATTTTTCTCTAAATATTTAAGTGTATATGCAATGTACTTTTACAGGTAAACTGTAAACTCCAAACACAGTTTAAGGGAGTTTTCAATAGTTACCTGACTGCTTGACATGTAACTGAAAAAGTCCTTTTAAAAACAATTTTCATCTTTAAGTAAGTAAATTAGCTCCTTAATTTACTTACATCTTAACTCCTCTTTGGAAAGAGAAGGAATATTGACAGCCTCCTGGGGAAGTTACCAGCTTACTCTTACAAAGCTATCATTGTTCCAAATATCTTAATAAGCTCATCTTTTGGAATTTTACATTCTCTTTGAATATCATGAGTGATGGCGAGTCTTGATGCTTTGAAGCTGGATATAAATTTTTGAAATGGCTAAAGGTCATTTAATTCCAGAGAATAAGATGAATTGAAAAACCAAGTAACATCAGTTGAAGTCTATAATGATATATGATTATGAAACTGACTGAAGTTTAAGAGTTACGATTTCCTTTTTAAACTGGCCCTTTGGGCTCTTTCAGAAAGAGATTCTAAAACTCCTTTAATCAGTTGTAACATCATTGAGATATTTGCATCGTTTTCCAGAGAGACTGCTTTGATATAAATCATATTTGAATCTCTTAAGTTCTGATTTATTGGAAGGCCCACACTTTATCTCCCCATTCAGAAACTAGAATGAGAGCAGTGCTGCTGGGCGTGTCACCATGTAGGTAGGAGGGTCTGATTGGTCAGTGGACTGGTTATCAGGAAAGAATGGTTCTGGCCCCAGTTCTCCTTGACTCTGATGATACTTATCTGAATTGTTTCCCCTTCTAGAAAATGAGATAATGTAATTAAATGGACTGTGCATGTTTGATATTGAGCAGTGTGTTAAATATTCAGGATGTATGATATGGCATTCCACCAGATACTTAGGAAGGCTGTATAAGGCTTTCACCAGTTGGGAGGGAAAAATATCAATGTGTTTAAAGTACTGCATTTGCTCTAGTGACAGCATTTCATTGGTTTTTAGGAGAAGTGTGACTCAGCACCTCAATTGAGGAAGAGAGTATATGGAGGAGATAGATGTTTACACGAATTGTATCTCATGTATTGAGAATAGAGTCTTTACAAAGCTTCAGAGAGGTGAAGCTGAACGCAAGGACTTCATAAATACTCTTTCAAAACCCCAGGTGATACCCAGTCCATAAAGGTTTTGTTCTATGCAAAGAAGTTGCTGCGGAGACTGTCGTATTCCGTACTTCTGTAGATTCACACTTTTCTGCCATTACACATGTGCTCAACTAAGAAAAAGCTTTTACCCATCTAAGGAAACAGACTTGGAGTTTCTGCCTGGGGGGAAATAAAGATGAGTGATCCCATATATAAAGAGGTCACATAGAGCGATCTTTTCATAAAAATGAAAAGTAACCAATTAGCATAGGATACAAAATAGTTTTGTGTCCAATCCAAAGAATGCAAAGATTAAAAAATGAGAAAATATATGACTTTCTAAATTGGCAAGTTAAACATTGTTGGCAAAGGTATTATGATACAGCCAACCTAGCAGTATATATTGATAAAATTTTATATCCTTTGAGTGATTTTACTTAAAATAAGGAAATATTCAGACCTGTATACTAAGATTAATGCACAGGAGTATGTAAATTGCAGTGTTATTTTTAAAACTTAAAAGTTGGAAGCAACCTAATGATTCAATTGATAAATAAAGTAGTTAAATTATGGTTCCTTTTATCCCCCCTCTTTCTTACACCACATAGCATGTAGGACCTTTAGTTCCCCAACAAAGGATAGAACCCATGCTCCCTGCAGTGGAAGCATGGAATCTTAACCACTGGATACTGCCAGGAATGTCCAAATTATAGTACATTTTAATAAACAATATGTTTTACCCTGTTTGAGTTTCCTGAGCCATACAGCAGATTCCCCTTGGCTATCTATTTTACATATGGTAATATAAGTTTCCATGTTACTCTTTCCATACATCTCACCCTCTCCTCCTATCTCCACATGTCCATAAGTCTATTCTCTGTTTCTCCATTGCTGCCCTGCAAGTAAATTCTTCAGTACCATTTTTCTAGATTCCGTATATGTGTTAGAATACAATATTTATCTTTCTCTTTCTGACTGAATTCACTCTGTATAATAGGTTCTAGGTTCATCTACCTTATTAGGACTTAAATGCGTTCCTTTTTATGGCTGAGAAATATTCCATTGTATATATGTACCACAACTTCTTTATCCATTCATCTGTCGATGGACATCCGGTTGCTTCCATGTTCTAGCTATTGTAAATAGTTAACACCATCTTTAATAAAAGAACACACAAGAGGGAATCCTGTAGTGGTCCAGTGGTTAGGACTTGGTACTCTCACTGCCAGGGGCCCAGGTCAGGGAACTAAGATCCTGCAAGTTGCACACAGCGCAGCCAAAAAAAAAAAAAGATAAAATAGTGTAACTATAATTTTTTTCTATGCAAATGCCAAGTTTGAATACCAAATTTTGGCTATAGTTATCCATGGCTGTTAAGGGAATTACAAGCCATTTTCCTGTAATTCCCAAATAGTCTACAGTAAGTTCCCTTTTATTATAAAAGTAAGTGTTTAAGAAACTTACACAAGTGTGTGTCTTTCAGATGTCCTGTCTGCATCTTTGTCTGAGTCTGTGCTTTTCCTGTCTGTTGTTCTAGAAAGCCGTCAAGCAGCCCTTGGTCAGAATTCTCAGTTTGCTAAGGCTCCCGTGTTTCCCACCACCCCCCTTAATTTTTTCCCTTCAGTTTTAATTACTTGTGCATGTAAGTGTGGCACGACTGAGGCGACTCAGCAGCAGCGTGTAAGTGTACATTCTGTGTCCTTTGTCTCTCTGCTTACAGTTTGGTTTGCTCCATCTTGGAGCATCTTTGCACCTTTACATGTAACCATTCTCCACTCCTTTCTTCTCCTTTTTGCCTTCCTCCTTTCCCGTCTCCTGTCCTGTTACTTTGAGCAATTCTTACCTGCTTTTTTCAGTCTGACTCTTCCACTTGTTCTCCTTTGTTCCATTTTGCTCTTCATGTGAACCAAAAAGACCCCTTTGTAGCTATTAATAACAGTAATCCTTTTGATAAACCTAACCCAAGGGGTAAAAATTATGTCTTTAATAAAATGTGACATAAAATATTGGATTTAAGGCTTTCAGCCTCTAAAGGTCTTGAAAGTACCTTGAAAAGTTCGCTTCAAGATCTGCAGTAGTATCCATCAGATCTACCTATGTTACCTGAACAGTAGCATTCAAGACAAGATTTTAAAGTTGTCATTGAACCTTATTTTTAAATGACTGCTGGCTAATATATTAAGACACATGCATTCTACTAATTTCAGATAGAACTATAGAGTATTACAGAATCTTTTGTAAGTAACCTTAAGACAAGCTCAAGAACTCTGTCACCATTGATACTTTCTTAAAATGGAAAACTGTTGCAAAAGCCAGCTAACAAGTCTAGAAACTAAGTATGAAGTACTACATGTGTGTATCTCCATGTGAACAGTGAGGAGGACCTTCTCCGAGAAACAGGCTGCATGCGCTGTGTGTCTGGGACTGTAATTTGATGATACCAAAGCTGACTGTGTAAAAGGAGTGGTTGGTTGAGAGCATGATTCTGGAGAGACCATGTCATGGTTTGCCAAGTGTTGATAGAATGGCTAGGGGAAAACCAAGCTCATTCCACAGTATAATTGATGTCAATAGCATATGGCAGGAGGTAGTCAAATCCATTTAAGTAAATAGAAACAAAATGAAAGTCATAGGCAGTAACAAAAATTAGAATGCTATTTTGAGCCATACTACTGGCCTTTACTAGTTCAGACTGTCATCTAAATAGAATGGTTTTAGGTCATTCTGTTCCAAAAGGAAGCTAGACTACATAACCTCTCAGTCTTCCTTCTGAATTTCACAGTCTGCCGCCAGTTCTTAATTAAAAAGATATTCTGATGATCAATGGCAACCCACTCCAGTACTCTTGCCTGGAAAATCCCGTGGATGGAGGAGCCTGGTAGGCTGCAGTCCATGGGGTCGCTGAGAGTCGGACACAACTGAGCGATTTCACTTTCACTTTTCTCTTTCATGCGCCCAAGAAGGAAATGGCAACCCACTCCAGTGTTCTTGCCTGGAGAATCCCAGGGACGGCAGAACCTGGTGGGCTGCCGTCTGTGGGGTCGCACAGAGTTGGACACGACTGAAGCGACTTAGCAGCAGGAGCAGCAGTGTACCATATTCTTTTTACTTGTGCCAGTGGTTAAGGGGAATGGTTTCACCTTTTTCGTTGACAGATTTAGCAGACTTTTCTGGCATAATACACTTTTTATTTCACCATGGCCAGAAATTACCTCATAGTATTTTTGGAATAGAGTTCTGTAATATGGTGTATGACTAACTCTAGAGCTTAGAATACTTACCATTTTCCTTTGCGTCTTCCTGGTTGGAAACATTGTATAGTTACTCCCTCAGGAACTAGTGTGAGTGACTTTAGGTGAGTGGTGTTTAGTCAGGAGTGGACCAGGATTTGAAATAGAGAGGAGTGTCATTCATGAGAGGTTTGGGGTCAGTCATTTAACAAAGACTGATTTGAACCACTGTATTTCCACAAAAAGAATGAATTCTTAGACTGAGGAAGCTAAAGTCCATTAAGATCACCAATATACTTCTCTATTTTTATAACTTTGGGTTTGAATGTAGTTCCTGTTTAAAAATAGTTACTTAAGTGCTGTTGTATAGTGATCTATATTTTTTGAATTCCGACAAGGCTCTAGTAGAAGATTTTCCTTAAAAAAAAAAAAAAGATAATGCTATGAGATCATAAGCCATTGTTAAAAGCTCTCTTTTTACTGGTGTTCTGAAAATGAAATTTTTGGGATATGATTTTGAAAAGATTATGTTTGGCAGCTAAGGTAGAACCTACTTTCTCATAACATGGATACAGCTTATATTATTTCTTCAAATCAGCTCCACAAATTTATCAGCTACCAGCTGTGTGCAGGGTGTCTTTCTAGGTGCTAGGGACACAGAAGTGAACGGATTGGTCTCTTGAGCCTTAAATCCTTTTGGGGTAAATGGGGATGGGGGGCCGATAAAGCAAAATTTTTAATGTCTTGATAGCTTTATTCAGAGAATTGATGTAATAGAATTGACCTGATAGCTGTCTTAGATGAGGTGTTCAGGAAGGGGATCTTTGACAAAATAAATTTAAGCTGGGGTTTAAATGAAAAGGGGAAAAAAGCCAGCCCTGATCTTTCAAGGTCAGGGATAAGAGCGTTTTAGGCAGAAAAACTGAAGACAGACACCAAGGCAGGAACTTAGCTGGCATGCTCAGGGAACAGAGATGAGGCTGGAAGGCTGGGTAGAGAGTGAGATACGAGAAAGGGTCCAAACTGTAGGCAGGGCGAGGCCCTATTAGGGCTTTGTAGGCCAGATTAAAGGGTTGAGTTAAATATTTAATGTAATGGGAAAGATCACTGCAGTGTTTTAAACATTTTCAGTGACCACTCTGCTGTTGTGGGGAAATAGTAGAGATAGTAGTGGGTTGGGTCAAGGTGCCAAGGTTGAAAATCTGTGGTGTAGATCCACATTACTTTGAAGAAATCTGTCTGTATTAAGGAAAGCATACAAAGGAGGCTAGTACCTAGAGGAAGATAAAAGGAAGGCTTTGCTTTCTATTTCTTGGAGATTTCAAAGGATGTTTATATGCTCATTGTAGGGAGTTGTCTAGAAGAGAGGGAAAGCTTGGTGATGTTTGAGGTCAGGAGGAGGATGAAGGAGTGGTGCCTTCGACACTGCAGGAAGGGACAAGATCGGAACACACGCAGAGGTCTGGTACTTGAGAAGACCATGAACATACGAGCAAGCTGTTCAGGCAGGAGAAATTAGCATTGGGGGGGTGGTTATTGGGGACAATGAGGGGTCCTGCTGATTAGCACCCATTTTCACATGGAAAATACACAGGGCTATTAAGTCCTACTAAGTGAGAAATGGGGGACCAAAGGGAAGGAGAGATTTGCAGCATACTGGTAAAATGTCCAAGTCATTGGAGAATGGGGGAGCAAGCTACTACAGAAAGGAGAGAGGAAAATTATAGGGAATGTTGAGTCCACAAAAGATTATAGAGCATATTTTTAAAACCTGGTACATTTGTTTCCTTAATGTCTCTTCTCCCTGCCAACCCAGTAGATAACAAACTCCACAAAGACAGTCCCTTGGTGTGGTTCACTAAAAATCTATCTCCCCAACTCAGGACTTGGTGCATTGCCTGTTCTGCAGAAGAATATTGTTTGAGTCAGTGAGTGAATGCCTATTCAGTGGCATTCTCAAGTCCAAGTACAGAGAACTGTGAATGATTGGTTTCCTTCAGTTGTAGATGGGCATTTTGGAGGGGATAGTGCAGGGAATTAGTAGAGGAGTGCTAGAGAATGGTGATGGTGATAGCTCTTATACTTAGTATGGAGAAGGAGTGAAAATAGGGTGGTAGGTAGGAAGAAGGCTACAATCCATAGGGTTGCAAAGAGTCAGAGATGACTGAGCATATGTGCATGCACGCACATACACAGGTAGGAAGAAAAAGGGGGAGGATCAGTGGATTAGAGTTCACAGGTGAAAGAATTGTTCATGGGGGTGGGAAGCGCTTTGACAAGGATAGGAGACTGTCATTGGAGAGGGGATGTCTGAATTTGTGATTTTGAAAGTGAAGCTGTTTATAGGGATAACAGACTTCAAAAGCATGTCCTGGGAGTGTGAATGAGGTAGAACTGAGGAAAGATCATTGAGGAGAAGCTGAGATAACTGAAAGGCTAGGGTATGAAGAGGATGGTCTGTATAGGCAGTTATGTCACTAAAAATGACCGGTGTTGATGGGGGAGAAACTTGGGGGCCAAGTGCTAAAGTTCTCAGTGATGGAGTAAGTCAGTTGCCAAATTGGCCCATTCATTGAAAAACCTGTTGTTCACAGTTTGTAATAAGTACTCTTAGCTTCATCTTGCTATATAGCCAGAGTAAAAATAGTAGTCGGTTTCATTTCCCTTCCCCATATCACCTCTGAGGGGTAGCTTTGCTTTTATTCATGCTTGCTTCTGTGAGAAGATTCACCCGTTTCCTTCCTGAAACTGGCTGATGTCAGTTTTAATTCTACCTTTGGCAATTTATGATTATACAGTCTTTTCATTTGCTGCATAGAAATCCTACCTAACTCACTGTTTAGGTTAGTTCCTACTTTAACTATAGTAGATAACCTCTAGCTTTAGAGCTGATTAGTTATTCTGACGTTTTCTGGGCATAAAATTCACCTTCCCTTTAGGACTGGTGGTCTAATGAAAACATATAGTCTTAGCTTCATTTTTCTTTAGTTAAATGAAATTCATTTAAAACTTAAAAAACTAAGTAATATCTTGGTTCCCTTGGAAATGCTTGTCCATGCAGTTGAAGATTTTGTTCATATTCTTGTGAATACCATGGTTGGTGAAAACCATATTGCTAGAAGGAACTTTGGAGATTTATACCGTCCAGTTACCTTATATGAAGGATGATAAAAATGAGACCTAGAAAGGCAGAGATACAGTACTGCTGACTAGTTGCAGAGTCTGCCTTCTAGCTTCCATTCCAATGTTTTTTCCATATGCCAAATGCAATCAGAACAGTCTTTTTAATAATAAATGTTAGAGTAGATGTATTTTCCATTTCCAGTGTGATAGGGTTATTAAAAAAAAAACTAATATCCCATAATCAAAATACCTTCTAATGTGCTTGACAATTCCTGAAGGATTAAGAGAAGGTTATATTGGATCAGATATTTTCATTTTTAGGACAAGGAAAGTGATATGAAATTACGTGCCTGAACTCTATCAGCTAATAGTAACATTACTGAGTACTTACTGTGTGCCAGTTACTGGTCACATGCTCTGCATATATTCATTAAATCTTGGTGACACTCCTGTGATGTGTGGATACCATTATTTAACCCAGCTTTATGAACAAGGAGACAGAAAGACTAAGAGATACAGTAGGTCTAAGTGGAACTTCGGCAGCCTGATTGGGGCCTGATTTTTTAACCCCAACTTTGTATAGTAAGTGGCAGAGACTTGAAATTAAGTCTCAAAATTTCACATCCAGGATGTTCTGCTCATACTCCCCTGTCTCTGACCATGAAAATAAATCCTGCCTGATTGAGTCAGTGTGGTTATATGAGTGACCAGGAGAGTGAAAGATAAACTGTGGAGACAGGAAAGAGAAGGCAATCTTCTAAAAAATGGAACTGCCAGAGAGTAGGTTTTGGTAATCTGCTAGGCTGGTAGAAGAGTTGTACTGTTGAAGGATAACACTTCATCTTTTCTTAGTTATAAATAAACTTTTCTTATCCATCCAGCCCATTCCTCAGATTCCATATTATCAGAGAGAAAGGAAGAAGCAGAAAAGAGGACCCCTGGTTGAGTTTAGATCTCCTGAACACATACAAGATCAGTTCAGAGGTTCCCATGACACAGGGCAATGAGAGTGAGCTCCTTGCTTGGTTCCTCACCCAAGAAGAGACCGGCCCAGGTCCATCTCTCCTGAGTAGGAAAGGCTCAGCTCTCGGAAGAGACTTCTGCCCGGGTGCAGGCTGCCATGGGCTGGGCCTGGCTGTCCGAGGTAAGATGAAAAGTCTGAGGGTGCACTGATGCACAAGACTGGCAGCAAAGCTGTCGCTGTGAAGCTGGCGGCATCCACACCCCTTTTTCAGCTGGAGCATCCTAATTCCAGTCACCTCCTGCTCGCTAGGAATGAAGACCCAAGTTATTACCCTTAAAAATTTATAGTCTGAGACACTGCTAGGGAAGATAGGATTTAATCTTTAATAAATATATTTTAAATAATTCTATCTACTTTAAAAATAGAGAATTGATCATTTTTATTCTGAATGGTCTACTTTATGTGGGTATTTGTGTTGAAGATGGAACACCAGAGTAATTTAATACTTTCTCACAGAGATTTATAAGCTTATAATTAAATTGTATCAGCTGCAGCTGCCCCAGCCATCTGAAGTCCAGGTTCATTTGTTCTCTAGGATAAAGTTCTCATTTCTGCCTTTCAAGCTTTTCACCCATTTACCTTAGGGTGGATTTACCTTGTTTCATGGATCACCTTGTTTGACCCCTCATTTCTTCAAGATTTTTCTGGATGCAATTTCTGGATAGGTGACTGGCCCATGGTATTTCATTCTATCCCCAAATTTGATCACTAAAAATATCCCCACGAATAAAAGGAACAAAGATGGAAAGTATGATTAATTTCTGCCTTTTTTATATATTGATCCAGTATCAGTTATTCAAAAGTGTGTACAGTTTTGTACAGATCCCCTCCTGGGATTGGATACAGGAACAGTCTGAAATTAAAAAAATAAAACAAAACAGTTTTCAGCATGACTTGGCACGATATTATTTACTTTTTCTGCTTATTAGCCTGTGGGTCAAGAGATTTGTTAGTCTAGAGCAGTTGAGTGTTGGAGTGAAACAAGCAAAAGCATGGCATATTTTTCTATTTTAATAATCTGTGCTTTTATTTTCTAAGATGTGTAGTTTTGCATCAGCTTAGCATGGTTTGGATTCCTCCTCCAGAATTACAGATCTTCTAATTTCCTTCTGATAAAAGAGGACAGAGGTGGTAAGCTGTTCAGCTAAACCTTTGTACCTGTTGCCCCCCTTTTTATAAGTGCTTGAGCCATACCAGAGAATAATTGTCAAAAAAATTGAAATGAGTTCCAAATTTTATATGAACAAATCACTGAAATGTATCATTAGAACTTGTCTGGTAGTGAATAAAATCTTATATCATGTGGATTAAAAATGACTTGCTGCTTCCACTTGTCATGTTTCCATAAAAGCAGTTTTCAAAACATGTTCTCTTAAAATATCTTCAAAATAGTTCCTGGTCGAATGGAGACAAGCGTTGGGAAAATTCTGTTGTTGCAGACAAATTCATTAGTGTGGTGATAGCTTTGCCAAAAGGAAGGAAAACGTGCCAGGGCAAACACGCTCAGTCCTGAGAACGTTCCTTCCCTGAATTCCTAGCCTATTCTTTATCCGTCTCCTCCCCTCCTTGTGCAAAAGTTCCACTGTTGCCATCATTATCCAGAATGTAAATAGCTTTGCCAGAAATGCTTCCCACAGCTTGTCCAAGAACAAATGTAAAGGACGTGTGTGTATATATATATATGTGTGTGTGTATATATATATATGTGTGTGTGTATATATAGACACACACACATACCCCTTTCCATTTATTTGCATCGGGTAATTTTTCTAACAACAGAAAAAACCTGGTGTAGGAAGAGATGACTGTGCTGTGGAAATTGTTTTTTTGGTAGAATTGGTCTGGCTGTGCTTGTTTCTCAGTGGCAAGGTTATAAACTCCATTTCTGCCTACTTTGGAATAGTCAGCAGATTTTTGTGTCTCTTTGTGGTATTTTAGCATGTTAGAAGCTTTGTATTACATTCTCCAGAATACTTCTGTACCTAAAATGTGCCCTCACAGAATTAATTTCCTTAATGGACTTAACCACTGGCCATTTCTCCTTAAGGTTCTCTATTCTCAGAGCTCTGGCCATTGTTATTAAAACCTAGATTTTAGAACTGACCGTCCTTTTACAGAGTAAGAGTAGGGGGTTTGGAGATCATGTCGTCCAGCTTTCCCTCTTTGCAGGTGAAGAACAGGCCCAGAGAAGTGTAGTGACCTGATCAAGGCCTGCAGTTAAAAGGCAGAGCTGGGAGCCAAGCCCCTGTTAGCACTTTGACCCTTGCAGTCAGGTCCTGCTCTCCACCTCACAGCCAGTGGGGTTCAGCAGGGACAATGGGGACAGGGCTCCAACCCACTTGTTATTAAAGAATATGTTTACTGAGCCCTTTTTGGCTCTTTTTTTATGTAGTTTTGGACTCAACCAAGCCAAAATCTAGATTTAATTGAAAACAGTGTGGAAACTGTGTTGATGCCACATGTAATCTCCAGACCTTTTACAAGGAGTCAGGCACCTTATTCTTTCAGAGACAGTTTTGATAAACATTTAAGGCTTGTTTCACGATAGCTATTTCCTTGGCTTATACTTTTGAGGTCCCCTGTGACATCACATTATTGAAGCTTTATTCTTTTATTTTTATTATTGAAATATAGTTAATTTACAATGTGATGTTAATTTCTATTGTACCAAAGTGATTCAGTTATACATATATTTTCTTTTTTTAATACTCCTTTCCATTGTGGCTTATCATAGGATATTGAATATAGTTTTCTGTCCTATACAATAGGACCTTGTTGCCATCCATCCTGTGTATAAAAGCTTACATCTGCTAATCCCAGCTTTTCCCCTTAGCAGCCACCCGTCTGTTCTCTACATCCATGATTCTGTTCCTGCTTCGTAGATGGAATCATTTGTTCATATTTTAAGTGTCACTTATAAGGGATATCATGTGGTATATATTTGTCTTGCTCTTTCTGACTCACCTCTCTTAATATGATAATCTCTAGTTGCATCCATGTTGCTACAAATGGCATTGTTTTGTTCTTTTTTATGACTGAGTAGTACTCCATTGTGCATATATACCACATCTTCTTTACCCTTCATCTGTCAGTGGACGTTTTATTGTTTCCATGTCTTGACTGTTGTGAATAGTGCTGCTGTGAACATAGGGGTGCATGTGTCTTTTTGAATTAATGGTTTTGTCTGGGTATAAACCAGGAGTGGGATCCCTGGATCATATGGTGATGCTTTATTTAGTTTTCTGAGGGGTCATTCCTTCTAGCCCATTTCCATGGGTACAATCCTACTTCTAGTACAGAGGTGGAGGTATTTTTCTTTTTTTTTTCCTTTTTATTTGGAAGATAATTGCTTTACGGTGTTGTGTTGGTTTGTGCCATTAGGAATTAGCCATAAGTGTACATATGTCCCTTCCCTCTTGAGTCTCCCTCCCACTCCCCATCCCTGGTTAAGTTCCCTGTGCAATCCAGCAGCTTCCCGTTAGCTGACTGTTTTACTCTCCCAATTTGTCCCACCCTTTTCCACCCTCTGCTGTGTCCACAAGGACATTCTATTAGCACAAGGACATGTGCCATTCTCTATGTCTGCGTGTCTATTCCTGCTCTACTAATAGGTTCATCAGTACCACTTTTCTAGATTTCATATATATGTGTTAATATATTTGTTCTCTTTCTGACTTACTCACTCTGTGTCACAAGCTCTGGGTTCATCCACCTCACTAGAACTTGTGGAGAAAATATCCTCACCACTGAGAACTAAGCACTGTTAATATTTGTACATTTTTGTTTCCAGTTTTCTATCTATGTGCACACTTAAAAAAATAGAACAAATAATATGTAAGCACGTTATCTCTTTTTAGTATATGTGCTGCCAAAGCAAGCACCATCTCTTTTTTAAAGGAGTACAGTTCTGTAAATTAAATTCATTGTTAATCACTATTCCCCATTCTGTTCCCCATTCCCACCATGACCTTGACCCTGCACCCTCTAAAATCATCATTCTTGTAAATGTGGTATATGCTGGTCCAGTAGTTTTCTCTTGTTAGCGTAGAGAATAAGCAGTGTTGCTTTGTTTTCATTTATCTGAATGGTGTCATGATACATATATATATCATCCTGCAGTTTTTGTTTCCCCTCAGCCTTGGCTCTATGCTAACTGATACGTGCTGACCTAGTCCACTACCTCAGCTGCATAGCACTCCAAGTACAAGGATGTGCAACCTCTCTCCAGTCCCTTGGTGATGGGGTTGAACTTGGTTCTTGGTTTTTATAAACACTACATCAACAGGTATCCTCACAGCTCTTGTTGTACACATGTATTAGTAATTTTCTACAGTTAGGTAGAATTTCTATCCTGCCTTCTCTTAACATTAAGGCATGAATGTTTCCATTGGCTTAATATAATCTCCTTATAAACACAGACCTTGTGAATCTAGACTTTGAGACATCTTTAATGAAAAATTAATATGATGTAGTAATTGGACACAAACCCTTTTGCATCAGAGTAATTTAAAGATTGCATGGACTTTCTTAATAGTAGGTAGATAAAGCATTAAGCTATGTTAACACCGAAGATTAAAGAACAAAAATCGGAAGCATGATTAGTACTTGGAGTGGCTTGAGCAAGTAAGGGTTGGAGTGCCTGGGACTTCATGTAGTCTAATCTCCATTTTCTAAGTCTAGAGAAATGTCTTAGATTTTTGGAGCTGACCTCTGTCACTCCTCCTCCCTGAGAATCCTCCTTTGGTGCCACGTGTCTGCCTCTTTCCTGAAATCTCCCTCTCCTCATGCATGCTTCCCTGTTACCTCTTTATGCATCTTGCAGTTATTCTTCATGTCTCCTGTCCCATTGCTCCTGTCTCGTGACCTCCTCAAGAATAGTGTACTGTCTTTGTTTGGTTTTGTACCCTAAATAAGCACAGTGCCTGATACACAGATGTTGAACAAATATATTTTGAATGAATGAAAGAGGTGAATGTGGAGGTATGGGGGTGAGAGGGAGGGTGGGATTGGAACATGGCAATGCTCACCTTAATAAAACAATTTATTGAAACTAGGGAACTGAATAAGGAAGTCTTAAAAGGAAGTTAGGCAGTAAAGATGACAAAAGGACAGCTTTGACAGTGGATCTCTGCTTTAGAGGACTGTCATTTGCTTGTATACAGACTGATTAAATCACTGGTTTTGTGTTAGGAAATAATTTCTTTTCAAAGTTAAATACCAATACATTTGTTTAAAAGTCTACACCTGCTTGTTTTTCTAGGAATAAATCAAAAAACTTGAATCCCCGATAGATATAACCCACTTACAGAATTTTTTTAAACACCTTGCTCAATTTCTTGGTTGCCCCAATTTTAATCAAAACTGGGTTTCCTGGAATGAGTAGACTAAAGTTAAAGGAAATATTTTGGTCACTGTTCTTATGAAATCCTTTGTGGTTTGGAAGCAGTACTCCTTCAGTGTTTCAACAGCTTCATTCATGTTCCGCACACAGTGTAGCACAATGATGCCAGTAACTGAGCTTCAGAAGGAGAAGTTCAAATGCAGAACCTCCACATTTAGAAATTGAACAATAAACCTTTGGGGGAGGGAAGTCAGAGTAGCTTTCTTAACTTTTATCATAGCACTAGTTATAAACCATTTAATACTATAAATTTTCTTGGCAAGTTCAATCATAACTCAGAAAATAATTCTTTTAATGATTATTAGACACTTCATTAGATTATTCTAATAATCTAATGATTATTAGAAGCTTCATTGCTCTCAGAGTTTGCCCATTTGATTAATAGAACGCTGATATAGTTTAAGTAATTGACACTGTCAGGAGAATATCGTTTAATCAGTAACCCAAGATCTAAGATTGAAAGTAATGAGTTATCCTAACACTGAGATTATTTCCAATACTGAAATACTTTCATTGTTCTCTGGATACTTTTTGCTGCTAATTAACATCTCTCTTTACAGGATTCATGAATAAAATTTTCCATCCCAACATTGATGAAGCGTAAGTAACTATTTTTATTTTTATTTTATTTTTTTTTTTTTTCGTAAGTAACTATTTTTAAATGTTTAAATCTTAGCAGCAACTCTCTTGATTACAGTTTATGTATTGTAAAAAAAAAAAAGTCTCAATTATCTTTTTGGATTTTATCAACAGATAGGACTATGAGAAAGGTCACTGACACTATAGAATCCAAGAATACGATATTCTAAACCACTTAGTTCAAAGTCTACTATTGGACTACTTGGTTTTTTCCATTGTCACAAACGAGTCCTTCATTTCCCTTGGTATCCAGCTAACATTTGTACTATTCCACATCTCCATCTCTTTGTATAGACACAGTTCAGAGATCGGTCTCAGTGTACAGAGTGTATTATTTTCAGCCCCTAAAGTATTTCTCAGTTCTTGAGAGTAAAGCAAACAATGAATCACAATTACCCCTTTCTTTCCAATATTTTCTTAGTGGTATTTTAAAATGTGCTAGAAGTGCCTCCTATTTTGTACTCCCAGGGCAATTTAGAATACTATTTGTCCCACAGTTTTTCCTTCTCATAGCATTAAATTTTGATATTATGTATATACACACATGTGTGTACATATGAAGTATTCTGAACTCTGAGAGGTTGTATGTATATATGTGTGTGTGTGTGTGTGTATATCATGCCACATTATCTTTTAAAACTGTCAGTCATCCTAATAAGGATGATCTCTTATGTAACTGCAATATAGTCATAGGATTCAGGAATATGAATATTAATGCAGTACTTTTCCATCTACTGCCATTTTCTGGTAATGTACTTTTTAGCACTTTTTTCATTCATTAAAGGATCCAGTTTAGTATCATCTACTGCATTTAGTTGTCATGTTTCTTTTCTTTAAAGTAGTTCCATCTGAAACCGTTCCTCAGATTTGTACAGAATGGACATTTTGGAAGAATAAAGACCAGTTGCTTCATAGACTATCCCTCAATTTGGGATTGTCTGATTTTTCCCTTATCATTAGGTTCAGAGTATGCTCTTAAGACCAGAAAACCAAAAGGTGTGATTGTGTCCTCCCCAGCGTATTCCATTTGGAGGCACACAAGTCTGTCTGCCCTGATTACAGAGTTAATTCTCATCACCCAGTTAGGGTGTTGTCTGGGTTCTCCATCGTATAGTTACTGGTTTTCCCTTTCAGTCTGCAAAGAGACACTTAAGACTTTGTGTATATTCTGCTCCTCATTGTGTTTTTACCAATTGGGATTCTTTGGGGTCTTGTCTTTTTTTTTTTTTCTCAATGATCTATTAAAAATATTTCTGATGATAAAATTAGTTGCCTGATACATGCAACTAACTATCTGATTTTTTTTTTTTCTTTTAATGCCATTCTTTCCATCTGTTTCAGGTCGGGAACTGTGTGTCTAGATGTAATTAATCAAACTTGGACAGCTCTCTATGGTGAGTTTGGCCATGGAATATTTTTTAGAGATATTGAGACACTGCCTAAAAAAATGTTGTTTGGATTTTCTTCTCTGGTTTAAGATGTTTTGTTGGGAATGTGAAGGGAGTTTGAAGGCCTGGTGGGAAAGTTTAATCAGTGAAAAAACACATTTTCTCACGAGTACAGACTTTGGTTTAGTGGTGAAAGTTTGAAATAATCTTTAAGATTCTGAAATGAAGGTATACTGATACACATATGCAGATACACAAATACAAACGGAAACGTATATGTGTTATTCTGAAGCACATTGTATACATGTTTATCTGTAATGCCTTTTAGTTTTGGAAAAAACTCTTAGGAATGTCCCTTTGAAATGAAATGATGTAATTAGGAGGTTTGGGAGGTCATCTGTTTCAAAAATCAAAACTTTGTTATGAAGCAAAGAATCATTTAGCCTTACCTTCATTGCTGAAACTGACATCTCTTACAGTGAATCTACACGTAGATTGAGGTCACAGAGAGTATCAGGTCTTATTTCCTTGAGCTTGTAACTTGGTTGGGGAGCTAAAAATATTTTAAAATATATTTAAAGTTAATTAGGGATACAACAAATCAGTCTGTGTGTTCTCCCCACATGTCCAAGTTCTCAGGCTTCCCAGAGTCTCCCTGTTCTCATGCCCCCACTTCATTAGCATCCCCTGATGCTCCAGCTGTAAGTAATCTCTGGACATGGCTCAATTTTACAGCTCTTTTTTTTGTGGGGGGTCGGGGTGGCTTTTGCTTTCTCCTTAGTGTTTGTTGTCTGTCTCTACATTGTCTGTGATACTGGATTATTTACTGCCCTAAGGGCTGGCAGGGCACCCGTCCGATTGGTCTTTTAAGTCCTGGCATGCCTAGCATGGTGCCTCGCACCAGTGTGTTTGTAAGAATGAATGGTCCAGACAGCTGAGAGGTGCAGAGAGGGAAAGATCACGTCAGGCAGGGGTTAAGCAGAGACGGCTGCCTGTTGTCATGAGACCTTCTGGTGGTCTGAAGGTTCACAAGACCCCCTTATTCCAGCCTCCATCTGCGAGTCACCTTGCACTGACCTGGTGATAAGAGCCACAGAGGTTGGTCAGCAGCAGTGCAGTTAATCCTTCTTTCTCCCTCCTCCCGATTCGTTCAGAAATAACTTCCTCTGCCTGGAGCTGTCCTCCCTGATGTCTCTGTGGTTGGCACCTTCTTTTCTCATCTCAAACATGCTTCCTTAGAGAAGCCTCCTTTCCTGGCCACTTCATCTAAAACAACGTCCACCCACAGCGCTGCACCCTCTATTTTAAAAACCTTAAAATTTGTTTATTGTTCATCTTGTTCTATCAGATTGTAGGCTTCACAAGACCAGAGACTGTCTCGTGTGTGTATGTACACAGGCACAAGTGCCTAAAGCAGTACCTCATGTACAGTGAGGGTTCAAATATTTGTTGAATTAATAAGTGACGTTACATGCCCGGTACTGTTTAACATGAGAGTTTAGGGAAACGGCAGCTTATAAGGAGATGAGGCAACAGGAAAGAACATATACTCTGAGGTTTATTAAATGAATTCCTTTCAAGATGGTTTTTTTTGGTAAAAATGTCTCGTGGCAGGCTGCCTGGAATATCTGATGTAATGATGTGTTGTCTTAAACTGCATTCACATTTTAGAAATGTACATAACTAAATACTGCAAGCTGGTTCCAATTACAATAAAGTAAATTGGACTTCAGTTTGACTAATTCTTTTACTATTGACCAGAGGAGCTTTGTGGGAGAGGTTTGCTGATTCTCAAGCATCTCACATCTCAGAACAGATTTTTTTTAAATGACTGTTTTATTGAACTTTAACTCACATACATAAAATGCACACATTTAAAGTGTATATTTTGATAGTTTTTAGTATATTCACAATTATTCACTACACCATTGCCACATTTTTATCATAGACTATTTCTGTCACTTCAAAAGGCAATCCTGTACCCTTTAGCTATCACCTGTTCATCTACCAGCCCCTCCCCCAGCCCTAGGCAACAGCTAACCTACTTGTTGTCTGTATAGATTTGCCTGTTCTGGACATTTCTTATAAATGGAATTATATTAATATAATACGTGATGTTTTGTGACTGGCTTTTTCACTTCTTACAGTGTTTTCAGGATTCATCTATGTTGTAGCATGTATCAGTATTTCATTCCTTTTTATGACCAAGTGATGTTCTACAGCACAGATACCATTTTTATTTGTCAGATGATAGACATTTTAGTTGTTTATGCCCTTTAGCTATTATGAATAATGCCTCTATAAATATTTGTCCACACATAGTCTATATGGACATGTTTTCCTTTCTCTTGGGTATGTACCTAGGGCGATATGGTAACTTTGTTTAACCATTTGAGGAACTATTTTCCAAGATAGTACCATGTTACATTCCCACCAACAGTCATAATATATGAGATTGATAATAGACTTTCAAGCATAAGGCCAAGATGACTAGGTTTCATCACATCTATAAAAATTTTAGAATATGTTCTTGTATTACCTTGCAAAGCACTTAGTAACAAGAATTAAACCACATTGATCAAAGTGAATTTTGATTTCCCAATTACATGTGTATGAGTTACCTTTAAGTGTTCCATAATACAAGAACATGAGCACATAGGTAAGTGTGGGAAACCAGGAAGAAAATATTTTTAGAGTATAGTCAAAATTATACTCATCATGGGAGCATTGTTTTGACATTTTTCTCAAATCAAAACTATTCCTCAAGAAAATGCAGCATTTCTTCTATGAAAAGTCTTATTAGGAGCAGGTAACTACAATTTATATATTTAAGAAAAGTACTGGTAGAAAGGATTGGTTCAGGTGACCTTGAAGTTTCTTTTAGACTTAACTGATCTTGAGATCTAAACTGAATTTTTATTAAAAACTGCTAAACCCTCTGGCATTGAGGGTTAATTCATAATCGGTAAATTTTGAATCACTCAGTTTCCTGCTGTGATTCTTGAATTCTAGTTCAAAGGACAAAAAAAATCTAATCTAATATGAAACAATTAATAGGAGAAAGTTGGCAAGTTAACGTGGATATTCAACTGAAAAGCAAGAGGCTTAGCTTGGTAACCAAACCTTGTTTAAGCACCTCTACTATATAATATGGTAAGGAGCAGGGAGGTACTTGTGAAATTTCCTGCAATTAACTTTGCCCTGGGTATGTACTGTGCAGTATGTATAGATATTTTTATTGTAATGGCAATTCCTAGTTGAAATTTCAGATTTATACTCATCATTACCTGATAATAAACAGTATTTGTGTTTGTAGCAAATTTAGCCCTTTATTCCTCTACCGCCGTCACTGCAAATAATTTAGTTTGCAGTTCATGCAAAAGAAAATTGATATCTGGCAGCCCATTGACTCATCGCCTCTGTCCTCCTGCTTTTCCTTTACCCAGTGTGCATGCAGTTTGTTCATTCAGAAGCTCAAAATTGGTATAGCTGTAGTTGACTCACCCAGTAATTTTAAATTTTATGTTTTACTTTACCAGAGAATGAATTATAGTAGGTAATATGGTTAAAATTTTGTAAAGATGCTGCTTGTCATCAATATGAAGTTATCCGTTGGGTTTGGAGTTACTCTTGTCACTCTTTGCAACATCAAAAGGAAAGTAGCAGATGCCATCACAAGATTGATTCATTTTGGCTTCCTGTATGATAGCATCTTTTTTTTACATCCCTTTCTGCTCTTCCAGGCAGCAGTGATAAAAGCTTGGAAAACTTAGAATTCAGCCAAGGGAATCTGGATTTCAGTTTCAAAAACAACTGTAATTTTAAAGACTGGTGAAAGGAAAGTTCATTAAGCCATAGGTAGCTTTCTTAGCTCCTCTTCTGTTTTCCAGTCTTCCTTTTTACTCCAAAATATATTTTATCCATCAGTGTATTTTCAACCCACACTCCTGGAAGGTCAGGTACCTTCACTGCATTATACAACTTCAGTTTCCCTCTCACTCTCCTGGGCTGTGCATACCTGACCCTTGCAAATTATGTTTCAGTCTCTAGCCTTCCTTTTACTCATTTCTCAACTGACTTGATAAATTACTTATTTGTGAAGTAAGTGTGAACAAGTAATGTGGAAGAGAATTTTCTTATAAAATTGGGCAGTTAATAATTTTATTTTCACCCTTAAGGTTGCTAGCCAATGGACTGGATACTCCTCTTATTTTGCTGGTGAGAAAAATCAACATTTGGGAAATTACTTCACCTGGAGTCATTTGGAGAGTCAAAAACAGACAAATGAAGTTGACTACAATGAAAGGAGTACTTCAGGGACTTTGAGATTAGAATTAGGCAGAAGAAACAATGCTTCTTTTACTAGGCATTTAGAAAAATTTTAAGTCATAAATTTGCTTAATAGTACTATGCTATAACTTAATGACTTTAAGCTGCTAAGTGAATTTAAGCCTTTCCATATTGGACGTACATTGTTATTATACCCCTATTTTCAATCAGGTAGTCTGTGAATCTTTCCAAACAATTCAGATTGTACCTGAGGGTAACTTTATCTTACAATAATGCTTTAGGCTGCTTTAGAGTTTTGCTCGGTATGTTTCTAGACATTTTAGTGTAGTTGTAGAGATAAGGTATCATTTATCTGTCTGCATGGATGATTGACTCACCAACAACTACTGTTTGAACAGGCTTGAGAGCTCAGTATTGATCCATGTTAGAATCACAAATGTCATCCTGCTTTTTGGAGCAGCTGGATTTCATTATGAGTCTCCTAGACTGAGGCCAGGTAGAGCAGTTTGTTTCTCAGACTAAGGGAGAGATGTCAGCTGCAACAGATAAAAAAGAAATATGCTGGAGTTTGGGATTTGATGGTTTCTATAGTGCTAGCTTCATGATCCACCTCCTTTGTGTGCTTGTAGATATTTAGATTTGGTGTTGGCCTGTGGCCCAAGAGTTTAATTAGCTATGCACAGAAAAATGGGGCCGCCTTGGGTTGAACAACTTAGCAGAAATTCATTAAAAACATCACATTCACATTTGCTGATGGTCAGCATTAGAACCATGGAGTGTAGTCCAGGCTTTGTGGATCATGGGACATGAACCAGGCTATGGTCCTGAAAGATAGCCACAGCCATGTTCTTTCTTTGGGGTTACAACTGCAAAGAAAGTGATTGTGACTTTATAGATTTGTTTTTGTTTGCTTGTGATCACTGTGTCTAGGTAAAATTTTTCCCCACCCATGGCCACTTATCTTATAATTCCATGAAGTTATCTTATTCTTTTCTGAGATTAAAGACAAACTAAATTATTGCCTAGTAATTTAAAACTTTAATAATGAGTTTTAGTATGACTGTAAGAATATCCAACTAGCTAATTATACATTAACTGCCCTCATTTCTAGAAAGCTAATAACAAATCCTATTACCATGTTTTAGCTTGCAATCTTTTAAGGTAAGCAGGGTCATGCCAGGTTTAAACTAGGATGAATGACCTCTAAAGAACACCTAGGTAAGGTGGAAAGTGTTTCGAGATTGATATGACAACAAGGGGAATGTTTTTGTTGAACAAGGGTCTCTCTTATTCCTTCTGATCTGTGTAGTAGCATTCATTTCATTCTGCAGATCTCCACAGTCTAAAGACATTATTGGGAGGGAGATGCAATTAGGCAGTGGATGAAAGATGATTTTCTAAGATGGCGGAATACTTTAAAACATTCCATGTTATAAAACTACACCTCTGATCAGTGACCTGGTGATCTGACACTTGGCAGAATGTATCCGGTATTCCTCCAGGTTTTAATTAGCACCCTATGTCTTTGACATTGCTCTTTCCCACATATGACAGGAATACTTATTTTTAGCTTGGAATACTTAAAAAAGTATAATGCTTTCAGTAGTGAGATTAAGTATATTATGAATATTGCAAAAATTCTTCAAGTGTTTACTAATTATTACCAATTCCTACTAATTCTGTCTAGAAGATGTGAGGAGGGAAGAGTTGCTTTTTTGCATGCATGAGACCTTATTTTGTCTTTAAAATATCCCCATGGACTAACATGGGCTTCCCTGGTAGCTCAGCTGGTAAAGAATCTGCCTGCAGTGCAGGAGATCCTGATTCGGGAAGATTTCCAGGAGAAGGGAACAGCTACCCACTCCAGTATTCTGGCCTGGAGAATTCCATGGACAGAGGAGCCTGGTGGGCTGCAGTCCATGGGGTTGCAGAGAGTCGGACATGACGGAGCGACTTTCATTTTCATGGTCTAACACGAAAACATAAATCTAATGAGTTCATACCTTTCCTATATTTTATCCATACAGAAGACCCTCTCAGTAAAGTGATTGGATACATTCTTGAGTATGTCATCTAGCATTTTGGTGTGCTGGATATATTATTCCATTATAGCATGTTAGCATTTGGTAAACTAAATACAAGCCTTGTGGCCAGCTGGTTCTGTATCACGGTACCACAGCAAGTCTTTGTAGTAATCTGCTTCAGCTTGCCACATATATGCCCTCAAACAGCTATAGAAATAGGCTTTCCCTATTAAGTTAGATTCATGTTAGTTAGAGAATATTTCATCTCAAAGCCACTTCTTTTTTCAAGTCCTCCTACCTATCTGAGGGCATTCCTCCTGATTGGCTTTAGTATTCACAGACTGTAAGCAGGAGAAAATTAAAGTTTAAAAAAACTCAAAACCATCATTAGTGGTACAGCTTCTTCGGAACTGACAGGAGTAGAAAAGTAAAGCTCTATTAATTAACCCCAAATTCTTAAATAACCTGAGGAAACCTGGAAATTGTATTTGCCTTGTTTCAATCTTAACAAACACTGACTACATGTATATTAGTGTGTTTTTATACATACAGATACCACCCACCTACCCCCCCCCCCAAAAAAAAACTTGAGTAAGCAAAATGGAATTTTATGGTTGGCTTTATTTTGAACATATAACTGTAAATTAAATCCATAGCTTACTTAGCAATATGTTGAATTAATTCTTCATAAGATGAGCGGAGTCAATCAGTGGGATTTTAAAAGGTCAGCTGCTGATTTTCTCTGGCAAATTAAGGATAACATAGCTTTAATTCCCCAGTGATCTCAACTTATTTAGCCATCAGCTTCAGCTATAATGGCCTGAAGCCATGGAAAGAGGAGGTCACAGAGTCAAGAGTCCTAAGCCACTGGAATCTACTGCTTGTGGCTTTTGCCCATCTTTTTACCTCTCTGATTGTAAGGGGGTACTTTTCCTTTTTTACTCTTCTTTTAGCCCTGCTTCCTATTGAATTACAAAACAGTTGAACACCTTAGGGAGTCATGGCTAACTCAGTGACTTTCAGCTTGGGAAACCAAGGGTCCTTCTCTTGGAGGGAGAGGGTCAGTAAAATATAAGTTTGTTTGGATAACATGCTTCTGGAATACAAAGTACTGTAGGAAAAACGAGAGGAACTTGCTCTTGATGGGAAATAACCTGAGTGATTGTTTTAAGGACATGTTCTCTGGTTCCAAAGGCTAGCGTTTGGAGACTGGAAGGTTGAAGCCAGAGATGGTTGTCCTGATGCAGATCTAGAAAGATAGACTGGGAGACTTCCCTGGGGGTCTAGTGGTTAGGACTTGGCGCTTTCACTGCCATGGCCCAGGTTCAATCCCTGCTAAGGGAATTAAGATCCCAAAACTGTGTGGTGCGGCCAGCAAGATATATTGGACTTGATATAGTTACACGCCAGGGGAAATAGAAGAGGAACTAGAGGCATTTCACTAAGGTAAATAGTGAGTCTGGAAAATTGACTGAGTACATGGAATAAGGGAGGAAAGCCTAACCAAGGTCCTTCCAGAGGTTTGGAGCAGTCAATATAGGTGTTAGGAGAAAGGAATATTTAGGGAAATAATTTTAGGCCATGTCGAGTTTAAGACCAGAAATGTAAAAGACTGGTTTGGTAGTTATCAGCATAGACTTAATTTCTTTTAAATTGTGAGATGATGAACTTTCTGGAATAAGAGTATAAAACACACTCTTTATAGTAATACAAAGACCACAGAATTCACATTGCTGTGCAGGTGGCTGATGTCTTTCCAAACACGTTTTTCTGTATGTTGTTTGTTTAGCTTTAATAAGAAGGAACCCAGGGCCTTGGGCATCTGAAGGATGGTGAGAAAAGAGGGCATGAGAGGTGGCATTGGAGAATGGAGGAGGGCTCTTATGGTTGGTGGTACCTGTCCATGACTGTGCCATACAGTGGTGGTATTTTCTGAGTCACAGTATTTTGGATGTTAAATATGAAAAACAAATGAAGATTATGACGTTAAGGTCTCTAAGAGGACTGCCTGCTTGGTAATTGTGGTTCCTGGTGGGGCTGACCACGTCAAGCTTTGGCGTCCACAAGGTTTTAACCTGAAGATAGCAGCATGCTTTACAAAAGTTTCCATTTTAATGTTCAAAGGAAATAGAGGAAGAAGAAATAACTTACGGTCATTGGTTCATAAACAGCCAAGAATAAAACATGAGATACGTGATTCATCCTCTCCTATGTGTCTTCTCCCTTAAGCCACGTACCCATCTTTTTGTGAGTCACCTGGAGTAGGGTGGCTTTACTTTTGAGAATTGGTACATTTTTGTGCATGTGATTCATTTTAATTTTTAATACATGTCACTTGAGGGATACAGGTAACTGAAATTTCTTCTGAGAAGATTGCATATTTGTATTAATATTTTAGTCTAGTCCTTTGGTGCAGTTCAAAGACTATTTTACAGTCATTTTTAGAGATGTATATATCTTGTAAGGAATTGCGGTATTATACTTCTCTTTTTGCAGATGAAGAAATTGAGATGCAGAGAGGAGGAGACTTGCCTTTCCTACTTATAGTTTGGAATGCTCCCCCTTGGAGGAAGTGATGGTGGTAGCAGTGTGCAGGAAAAAAAACGTGATGAAAGGGTCAGGGCGGGCCCCTAAATTAGAGCCTCTGCAGCAGCTTAACTG
The DNA here is from genome assembly GCF_910594005.1 of Cervus elaphus. Classification (NCBI taxonomy): domain Eukaryota; kingdom Metazoa; phylum Chordata; class Mammalia; order Artiodactyla; family Cervidae; genus Cervus; species Cervus elaphus. Next base: position 99,855,560 of record NC_057832.1, on the reverse strand, counting down.
CCAAGACCTGAACATTTTCTTGAGCTAAAGAACCCACCAGCACATAACTCTTTTCATTTGGTCGTTAGGGGTAGGGTAGGTGGTGCATTTCTATACACATATCATACACACGCTGATGCCAACCAATCCTAAATCAGAATCCCTAGGGTACGTAGGAAAAACTCCATGGGTAATTCTAATGGATGAACATCCAGGAGCCAGACTCGCTGAAGAACCATTGCTCTAGACCGAGTTGGGTAACTACTGCTTTTGGTGAGAGATCAGTATGATTTGAGTGTTTTTAATAATTCAGTCACTCGGTCATGTCCGACTCTTTGCAACCCCATGGACTGCAGCACACCAGGATTCCCTGTTGATCACCAACTCCCAGAGCTTGCTCAAACTCAAGTCTGTCCTTCAAGTGGGTGATACCATCCAACCATCTCATCCTCTGTCATCCCCTTCTCCTCCTGCCTTCAATCTTTCCCAGCATCAGCATCTTTTTCAATGAGTCAGTTCTTCGCATCAGGTGGCTAAAGTACTGGAGTTTCAGCTTCAGCATCAGTCCCTCCAATGAATATTCGGGACTGGTTTCCTTTAGGATGGAATGGTTTGATCTTCATGCAGTCCAAGGGACTCTCAAGAGTCTTCTCCAACACCACAGTTCAAAACCATCAATTTTTGGTGGTCAGCTTTCTTTATGGTCCAACTCTCACATCCATACATGACTACTGGAAAAACCATAGCTTTGACTAGATGGACCTTTGTCGGCAAAGTAATATCTCTGCTTTTTAATATACTGTCTAGGTTGGTCATAGCTTTTCTTCCAAGGAGCAAGCATCTTTTAATTTCATGGCTGCAGTCATGATCTACAGTGATTTTGGAACCCAAGAAAATAAAGTCTGTCACTGTTTCCATTGTTTCCCCATCTATTTGCCATGAAGTGATGGGACCAGATGCCATGATCTTAGTTTTCTGAATGTTGAGTTTTAAGCCAGCTCTTTTGCTCTCTTTCACTTTCATCAAGAGGTTCTTTGGTTCTTTTTCACTTTCTGCCGTAAGGGTGATGTTATTTGCATATCTGAGGTCATTGATACTTCTCCCTGCAGTCTTGATTCCAGCTTGTGCTTCATCCAGCTTGGCATTTCTCGTGATGTACTCTGCGTATAAGTTAAATAAGCAGGGTAACAATATACAGCCTTGATGTACTCCTTTCCCTATTTGGAACCAGTCTGTTGTTCCATGTCCAGGTCTAACATTGCTTCTTGGCCTGCAAACAGATTTCTCAGGAGGCAGATCAGGTGGGCTGGTATTCCCATCTCTTGAAGAATTTTCCATAGTTTGTTGTGATCCACATAGTCAAAGGCTTTGGTGTAGTCAATAAAGCAGAAGTAGATGTTTTTCTGGAACTCTCTTGCTTATAATTAAATATAGATATAAACCATTAGTTTATATGCCTAAACTGAGCTATATGGCTTCCCTGGTGGCTCAGAAGGTAAAGAATTTGCCTGCAATACAGGAGACCCGGGTTCAGTCCCTGGATCTGGAAGATCCCCTGGAGAGGAGAATGGCTACCCACTCCAGTATTCTTGCATCAACTCAATGGACATGAGTTTGAGCAAACTCCTGGAGATAGTGAAGGGACAGGGAAGCCTGGTGCGCTGCGGTCCATGGGGTCACAAAGAGTCCGACATGACTAAGCGGCTGAACAACAGAACTGAGCTATGAGTGTTGTAATATTGTTAACATTAATACTGTAAGATCAGGCTAAAGACTCAGTCCTAATGGACTGCGTTTTGTTAAGTGCTGATTTAGTTCAAGGGAAAAGGAAAGCTGTTTGCTCATCATAAACCATACTTCTCAGGGATCTTGGGACTTGCTTTAAAAATTAAGGCATCCAGTAATGGAGTCAGCTGACTGTAATCTCTAGATTGGGTGATCCGTGTCTGGCTGTCTCCATTTCAAAAAGTGAAAGGTTAGTGTTTTTTAAAAGACTTTGGAACTGATCAAAGTTTTTTATTATTAACAGTTCTAGGGGAAAAAAAAATATTATGATGGATTTTTCCAAAGATGAGTATCTTTATTTGATACTTGGTTTATGGTTTATGTCTCTCCTGCCAAAATATTTATCTTGAAAGAAGATATTGTGCACATCTGCATGTTTGAGAGATGTTTCTTTGGGGAGGACCCTCTCAGTGGTCAGCCGTTCTCAGGAGTACTTTACTGCTTTAAAATGGCCATGGCCACAGCATCTTGGCCTTCAAAAGCTGCCATCTTCACCCAAAACTGGGCTGCATACTTTTCTTTTTCTGTTCTTCTATCTTTAGAGGTGTGACTAAGCACCTCTGTAAAATGGATCAAAAGTATATTACTGTAGGAAGACAACAGACACAAGAAGGAAAAAGCAATAATTGAGGGTTCCTTTATTTGTTTGGAGCAAATACATAGGCAAAGCCATCTATTGATAGCTTGAAAAACTTAAAAGTAGTGGGGAAGGGTATAAAGTCTTTTCCTGGAACACATGAGGCACTTAGTTATGAGACATGTTGTCTGCAGTATTTCTCAAGTCCTGAAACACTTTTGAACTTATAAAGAGTAAAATCTTCAAGTTTTTTTTTTTTTTTTTTCCGTTTCATGGGAACATTCGCTGTTAATCTTCTGGGGGCAGCGCCTAGAATGCTCATGTGGCAGGAGAGGCCCCCCAGTTTACTATGTGTGTGTATCTGTGAATGGCCGTGGGCTCCTTCCTGGGGTTGGGCTACCTGAAGAAACACCTGAACATTCTCTGCTTAGAGACCATCCTGTTGGCCTTGAACACACAAGAAAGAAAACCTTCGGGGAGAGGGATGGCCAGAGATGTAGGGAGCTTGTGCCATCATGGTTGAGAACGGCGTCCCTTTAATCCACTAACAGAAGCAGCATAGTGCAAAAGCCCAGGTTTGAAACCCAGTCCCATGGACACTTAACCCCTCTCTCTGCCTCATTTCCCTCGTATGTAAAATGGAGATAATAATGGTGCCTACCTCACTGGCTGTAGTGAAACGGAAGAGTGTGTATGTAAAAGTGTTTGCTGGGCCTGGCTTGTAGTAAGGGCTGTGTAAGTGTAAATTCTTGCTGCCAGGACTATTACTGTTACTATCATTAGTGTTGTTGTAACTCTTCTCTGTGCTGGGATCATGTTTAAGCTGTGAAACTCGGAGTTCACACCCCCTTTTTTTCTCCATTTGCTTGTGTGCTAAGTCACTTCAGTTGTGTTCGTCTCTGTGCGACCCTATGGGCTGCAGCCTGCCTGACTCCTGTCAATGGGATTCTCCAGACAAGAATACTGGAGTGGGTGCCCTCCCTCCAGGGGATCTTCCTGAACCAGGGATCAAACTCGCGTTTCTTAAGTCTACCTGCATTGGCAGGTGGGTTCTTTACCACAAGCGCCACCTGGGAAGCCCAGTCCAGGGGATCTTCCCAACCCAGGGATCAAACCCAGGTCTCCTGCATTGCAGGCAGATTCTTTACCATCTGAACCACCAGGGAAGCCCATGAATACTGGAGTGGGTAGCCCATCCCTTCTCCAGGGGATCTTCCCATTCCAGGAATCGAACCAGGGTCTCCTGCATTGCAGGTGGATTCTTTACCAGCTGAGCTACCAGCGAAGTCCCTTAATTTGCTTACCTTTTAACATTTTCTACCATTGCCTTGATAACCCACCCACTAAAGGATAAAGAGAGGAAAAGAAAATTTTTTTCAGACTTGTCATGTTTTATTAAATGTTTCAAACATATGTAAAAGTAAAAAGTACATACTTATAGGCAAATGGCTATTTTTAAAGGTTAAAAAAAAAAGTAAAGTGTTATTTGAAATGTGAAAAGTCGAAATTACAAGCCTGTTGCTTTGACATAACTTTAAAAATGTTCTTATGCATTATACTGTATACATCATTGTAACCCTAGAGAACGTAATATTCTACAGACTTTATCTATTCAGCAATAGAACATAAGCATTTTTCTCTGTCCCTTAGCTTTACAAGTAGTTTTCAATGATTTCATACCATCAATAATTATTGGTTTGTTAAATATGTTGCTTCCTTTAAAAAAAATAAAACAGCAGTGAAAAATCCTGCTGGACGGTTGGGGCTATCTTGGAGGATCATTTTTGTTTTCTTTTTTGGTTAAGGATATCCACATTTGTTTTCTGGTATGTGAGAATTTTACTGTAATGTGGTTCTTTGGAAAGTTAGCCTCATCAGTAATACTGAGTCCCTAACTTGGGGTTGAAGGTAAACCTGCTCTGCGTCAGTGTCTGTACATGAGAATAGGACTGTGCTAGGGGTCCCTGGTGGCTCAGATGGTAAAGAATCCGCCTGCAGTTCAGGAGACCCCAGGTTCAATCCCTGGGTTGGGAAGATGCCCTGGAGAAGGGGATGAATGGCTACCTACTCCAAAATTCTTGCCTGGAGAATTCCATGGACAGAGGAGACTGGCGGGCTACTGTCTATAGGGTCTCAAAGAGTTGGACACGACTGTGTGACTAATACACTTGGCCATTGTGGGACTCTCCATAGATCACTCTCCAGACCTGAGTTGTCCAATATGGGATCTACTAGCCACATGTTGTTATTTAAATAAAGGAGCATTAAATAAAATGAAAAATTCAATCCTCACAGTCAAACCAGCTGTATTTCACGTGCTTAGTAGCCACATTTCTAGTGGCTACCATATTAGTAGCAGATACAGAACATTGTCATCATTGCAGAAAGTTCTACTGAATAGTGCAGTTATAGGCTTTGTTTTGTTTTTCTATTTCTTGTTTTATTGAAGTATAATTGACATATGACATGATTTCAGACGTACGTGATTTGATGTTTTTATACATGTTGAGAAATGATCACTGCATTAACCTAGTTAATGTCTGCCACCATACATACTAAATGAAAACTTTTTTTTTAACTTGTAATGAGAACTTCTAAGATCTACTCTCTTCAGTTCAGTTGCTCAGTCGTGTCTGACTCTTTGCGACCCCATGAACCGCAGCACGCCAGGCCTCCCTGTCCATCACCAACTCCCAGAGTTTACTCAAACTCATGTCCATCGAGTTGGTGATGCCATCCAGCCATCTCATCCTCTGTCGTCCCCTTCTCCTCCTGCCCCCAATCCCTCCCAGCATCAGGGTCTTTTCCAATGAGTCAACTGTTTGCATGAGGTGGCCAAAGTATTGGAGTTTCAGCTTCAGCATCAGTCCTTCCAGTGAACACCCAGAACTGATCTCTTTTAGGATGGACTGGTTGGATCTCCTTGCAGTCCAAGGGACTCTCAAGAGTCTTCTCCAACACCACAGTTCAAAGGCATCAATTCTTTGGCACTCAGCTTTCTTCACAATCCAACTCTCATATCCATACATGACCACTGGAAAAACCATAGCCTTGACTAGACAGACCTTTGTTGGCAAAGTAATGTCTCTGCTTTTTAATACTCTGTCTAGGTTGGTCATAACTTTCCTTCCAAGGAGTAAGTGTCTTTTAATTTCATGGCTGCAGTCACCATCTGCTCTCTTAGCAACTTTCAAATATGCAATACAGTATTATTAACTATAGTCACCGTGCTGTACATTACATTCCCAGGATTTAATATTTATTTTATAGCTGAAAATGTATACCTTTCGACACCCTTTCACCCGTTTTGCCCACCTCACATTCACTATCTCTGGCAGCCACCAGTCTGTTAACTATTTGTTTCTTCTTTTTTTTTTTAAAAGATTCCACACGTGAGACCATACAGGATTTCTTTGTCTGAATTATTCCACTTAACATAATGCCGTTCAGGTCCATCCATGATGTCATAGAGTTTTTTTGAGTGCTCAGTTTTTTAACCTTATAGCGATAAGGGCAATCTGCTTCTTGTAGGATTTTTCTAGAGCAGAAGTCAGCAAAGGTTGGCTGCCTGATTTTGTATGTAAAGGTTTATTGGCACACAGCCACACCCATTTGTTTATCAGTTATCCATGGCTTCTTTTGTGCTGCATGGCAGAGCTGAGTGTTGAGTAGCTGTGACCGACCAAGTGTGGCCGACCAAGCCTCAATTAGTATTTGCTCTGGCCCTTTGCAAAAGTTTGCTGACCCCTTTTATCTAGACCAGGGTGTTCCACTGTTGACATTTTGCTCCCAGATAATCATCGTGGAGGGCTGTCCTGTGCACCGTATTGTCAGATGTTTTAGCAACGTCCCCGGCCTCTGTCCACTGGATGCTAGTGGCACCCCAGCCTCCCCTACTTCTTCCCCCACCCAGTTGTGACAACCAGAAATTCCTCTCGATGTTGCTGAGTGGCCGCCGAGGGGCAAAATCTCCCCGGCTGGGAATCACTAAAGTGACGTGGCTTGACAAAACATTCACTTATAATACCGCGTGAGAACACCCACTCTAAAACACAATCCGTGAAAAGAGCAGAATAAATAGAAAAGTAGTTCCTATGCTGCTATTCTTCAGCATTCCCTCCAGAAACAGAAATGTTCTTTGTAAAACATGGTGAGTAACTTAGAGTGGGCAGAGAGATGGAAGCACTGAGGTCCCACAGTTCACTGTCTGCTAGCTGAGCAGCAAATAGGATGGAAGTTAGAGCATCTCTGAAGCTATGTGGCTGTGTTAAGAGGTTTCCAAGGCCTACTTCCTTCATAAAACCCTAGGTAACTGCAGGGTTTTGTTGTTTTTGCTGTGTATATAGATGTCATCTGTGTACACCCAGCACTTTATGCTGAATCTAGCAAGAAGGGAGTTAATAATGTTTATTTAAATGAGTATTAATAAAAGGAGTAAGTTGATACTTATCTGTCTTACGATGGTTTATGATTTTAAATGGTCCATATAGTTTCTTATTCTCATTGCCCAGAATAATTGAAAAACTGATTATATTTACCTCCATTAGAAGGAGAATTGAATTAAGTGTCAAAGCCCATAAAATTGTATTCAGTTCTCATAAGACCTGGTGCTTGAATACTTTTCAGAATGGGGATTTCCAAAATCATAGAAAATGTCGATGCTAAGAAATTAACTGCTCACTTTGTAAGAATATAGAGTGCTTATACAGTGTTGGGGTACAAGTTTTAATAAACCTTGTAGTATTTCTGAATTCACAGTTTACAGAGTGGAGTGAATTAAAATTGGGACAATTGCCTTTCATAGAGAATATCAAGTGTACCTTTATCTGTTTCTTCAAATTAAAATTACATTTTAAAATTGGTGTTGAAACAAATATGTAATATAAGTCACATGTAATAGACCACAGTTTTATGGAAAAAGATCCATGTAGTTAAATATGTTGGAAGGTAAGAAGCTTTGACTACTGAAGTCAAATGAATTTTAGGTGAACTTGACATACATGCCACACATGACATACTTCTGTTTGTTTTTCAGATCTTACCAATATATTTGAGTCCTTCCTGCCCCAGTTGTTGGCCTATCCCAACCCCATAGACCCTCTCAATGGTGACGCTGCAGCTATGTACCTCCATCGACCAGAAGAATACAAGCAGAAAATTAAAGGTAAGGCAAATAGCTTAGCCTGGAGATGAAAGAACTAAAGTCTGTTAGGTGTTGATCATTAAAAACCCTTCTTAGTTACTCATAATTTTTCTCAGGCCTAAAAAGAGACAGCTCTGGGCTGGAGCAGAGCTCACTAACCTAGCTTCAAGGGCCAGAGACACCTTTAGAAAGCTGAAGGTTTCGACAAAAAAGAGGAAAAAGCAAAAAAACAAAGGATGAGGAAATGGAGACTTACTGGTTGGGTAGTAGCAGACATAACCCTGCCAGAAGTCCCTGTGACCCCCTATCAGAAAGAACTTTTGCCTTCACTTGCTTCCTCTTGTCTTGTAATTTAGAAAATTTACTTGAGAGTAAAGTATTAATTGAAAGGCATAATCTCACATTTTTGAAATAAATGAAATCATCTTGGCCTTTCAGGACATCAGTTAACTTTGAGAGTTGGGAAATAATTACTGAATTCATCATTAAATTTTTTTTTATTATATCATTTTACCCATTGAATAAAAATTACCCAACTACCCAAGAACTCTTTTCTTGTTCCCATACTGACTTGCTTACATTTGGGGAAGTTTACATCTAAGGTACTTTCCTCTTCTGCTGCAGGTATTTGTCCCAGTGCTTTGGTGCTATGGATTTTTCTATTAAAACTTGAAAATGTGCTATTGAAACTGAGATATGTGCAAATGGTAGTAGCGCTAGTTAGCTTATCCTTTAAGATTTAGAATCCTGTTTTCCCATTCTTAAGGGTACGTGCGAATGGGATATGAATCTCATTAAAATGAAAGTGGGGTTGTGAAAGAGCCGCTAAAGCTACAACACAGGCTTACTGGCATTCATCACATTCTTTTACCTCTGTAGGTGTTTGAGAACTGTCATAATGGAAGGTCTAGATACATAAAGTTCTACAAGAAAGGAGAGGCATGCAAAGTCCAGGAAAATAGGCTCTTCTTAACAAATGGCGGTCATTGGTATTTACCCAGGTTTTAGCTTGACTTGTTCATCTGCAGAGCTGCTCAGAATAGGAGCTTCTGCAAAGTGGCCGGCCCCTCTGAGTACATTTGCAAGAGATGGCAGTAGCAATAATTTATGAGAGCCCAGAATGCATAGGTCTTCAGTCTCAATGTGAAAGTATGAGACAGACGGGGTCATCTGGGGCTGTTTGTTGAACAGTAGTTTTCCTTCATTTTCTCATTCTTCCCTAGTCTCTCAGGGTATTTGGTACTTTTTGTTGAAATAAAATACAAATAAATCTACTCTAATTAACTTACCTAGGTCTCAGGTGCTTTGCCAATTAATATCTAATTTATGTAGCCAGAATATTGACATAGCCAAATAAACATATATTTCAAGAAAACATGTATTTCATTTTCAATCAGATAAAATTCTGTTACAAGACTATATTACTTTGACATAAGAATCACTTAGTGTCTGCAACCCACAGATATCTCTATGCAGAGCATATTTCTATAGTTCTTATAGTCATTATGCCTCTCTATTTAGCACTTTTCCTGTTTTAGTACATATCTGCTACAGGAACCTAACCTCCATTTTTATCTTCGAGCAGCAAGCTCCAGCTTAGGGGGCTCTAGATCCAAAACATTAGCTTCACTTTGTGTTTCTTAGTAACCTGAGAAGATCATGACTACCAGACCTGAGCGCACCACAGCTTCCTACTGTACCTTTATATATATATATATTTAAAGGTATACATATATATCTATATATATTTAAAGGTATGTGAATATACCTTTATATATATATATATCTCCCCATCTTTTCTGGTTCCTCCTACAGGAAATAGGAGATCCTGTCTTATTTCTCAGACCCAGTCCCCCCACCAACATGATCTTGTTCTCCATTTATCCCCTTCCTCTTAGCATTGTTAGTCTTCCTCCTCCTCCTGGTTCCCCACCATCCCCAGACTGTCAGAGGTCTCCCCATGTCAAAAGCCTTCATTTGCTTCTGTGGACTCCTTTAGAAGTCCTGCTGTTTATTTCCCTTAATTTTCAAACTTCTCGGTTCCTTCCCTTAAACTCATGGAGTCTAGCTTCTTTTCCCCTTTTCTGCTGAATCTGTGACCCCCTCTCTCCTTAATCATTTGGGTTTTTCTCAAGACCCATTTTCCTCCCTGCAGCTGTGGTGTTTTTACCCCTTGCCTTTCTGAGAACTTTTCCCGTCCCAGAGTTCGGTTCGGTCTCTCCCTTCACCGCCCCAACTCCACCTACCCATTAGGAAGCTAATTCACCCCTTACTGCTTCAGTGTCAGCGTAGTTAAGTGTAACCTTTCTTACTGTGCGCATGATTCATAGTTAGTTGGTGCTGTCTTATCTTGTAGATAGTGAACTGTCTGTAGGACGGGACACCACTGGAGCTTTCTAAAGAGTTTCAGATACCCAACTGTATCTGCTTCCTTCGCTGGTCAGGGAGAGTTTTCAACCATGCAGAAAAGCAGAATAACTTAACTATGTAGCCACTATCCAACTGTAGCAAAACCTGTACCTTTTGCTTTGTTTGCTTCAGATTTTTTAAAAGAAAGAAAACAAACTTAGTTCTGTCTGAATGTGTCTCAACATCCCAGCCACTTCCTCCTCCCCAGTGCTTGGGGCGGAGCTGTCTATGCCTTTCCCCTGGGGTGGCATCTCCTGTGCCGCTTCAAGGAGCTGCTTGAAGGTTCAGGGCAGATACTGCCTTCCTGGCTCCCCCTCCGGGACCACAGTCCCTTCCTCCCACATCCCTTTGCTGGCACTTACCCCCTCACTGCTTTTGTGTGTGTCTCCTGCTCCTCAGTGACCTTGCTTTTCATTTCTCTGTCTCCTGAAAAGCCTGCTCCCAGTAAGCCCTTAATATAGGATGGTCTCCTTGAATGCACTGATAGTGTGGAATTACAGCCTCCGAGAGCAATGTCAGTATGCAACAACTTCTTTCTACAAAGAAACAAAGTAGCCAGCCCATCAGAGAGTAAAAATAAAATTTCTAAGACTTCAGTAAAGGTTTCTCTCACACTGAGAAGAATTAAGGCAGATTCCTACCTAGCCAGGGGCTTTTGAAATCGTGTTTTCAGAGTAAAACTTCATTGTAATGAATCCGCAGGGGTGTAAGTCAGAAGCCTGCAAACTTTTTCTGTTAAGGACCGGATTTGGTCACATACTCTGTCACATCCTCTTCTTTCCTTTCTTTTCTTTTTTTTTTTTTAAACAATCCTTTGAAAATATAAAAAATACTTTTCACTGACCCTGCACCGAATCATTCAGACTTGGCCCATTTACCTTCTCTTCTCATCGCCACCACTCCAGAGGAGGAACAACCAGCGGAAGGACACGAGGATCTGTTTTTCTGGGCGGGAGTCTGTCCTGTCCTTTCATATCATGCGTAGGCTATTTACTTGAAAACCGTCTGCACCTGGAGCTCTTAGGAAAAGTTTAATTGTTTATTCAGCAGTTCTTAACATTTTTTGAACCAGCAGATTCAGCCTAGGCTACAACAGCGTAAATCTTCAAGTAAATAAATGAATAGGTGGTGAAGTCACTCTCAGGCTCTCTGTGTCCCCAGATAGCAGCTCATTCCTGAGCAGATCGAGAGACTGTTTTCACCCACTGCTTCAAAACCTGACAGGCAGGATCTGTTTAGACTAAAACCTACTTCTAAAATGATAGATTTGGGCTGACTGTAATTACATAACTGCAACCCTAAAAAATGACTGGGGATTTCCTTATACATGACTATGAAATCATAATTAGCCCTGTTCTGTCTGGGGAGGGCGGGGGGAGCAGTGAATAGTTTTATGAACATAGGAAGTAAAAAGAAAGTGTGGGGTTTGCATTTCCCTGGTTCATCAAGTGTGGAGGAGTGCAGCTATATCAGTAGACAGCAAGGAGAGCGGGAGAGCGCCCTAGCCAGAGGACTGGGGCCTGGACGTCTGCCAGCTGTCCTGAGCCTTGCTGCTGATGCCAAGGGTGGTCAGCTCTCTCATACATGCCCACGGGGGAGGTGATGGCCCACGGGAGATTTGAGGGTGGTGTTGCAGTGTCTCTGTTCCCCTGCAAATCAAGTGTCCAGCTCTGCCTCTCTTACCAAGGGGGCAAAATGCATAACATCCAAAGACATCTCCCTGTGCAGTTTCCCCCTTTGCTTACACTCTCGTGACTATAATAGCTCATCTTTGTCAGTCTGTCCCCCGACCCCTGCAGCACAGGGAGACTGTGAAGCTCCCTTGGACTTGGCAGCTTTGGGGGTCACTGAAGCACATGCCCGCCCGCTTACTGTGTTTTCTCTTCCCCACCCCCCATGCAGAGTACATCCAGAAATATGCAACGGAGGAGGCACTGAAAGAGCAGGAAGAGGGCACTGGAGACAGCTCATCGGAGAGTTCTATGTCTGACTTTTCGGAAGACGAGGCCCAGGATATGGAGTTGTAGTAGAAAAAGCACCTGCTTTTCAGAAAGACTATTATTTCCTAACCATGAGAAGCAGACTATAATATTCATATTTAAACAAAGCAATTTTTTTTATTACTAAACAAGGTTTTTATGAATAATAGCATTGATATATATATATTATATATCACCCTTTAGATTTTGATTTCTTGGTCATTTCTCAACCTGAGGTGCATAGCATATTCCCACATTCCATTTTGGTAGCAATATGCGGTCCGAATGCATGCATTGATAAGTCCATTTGGCCAAGTCAGCCTGTGTGCTACTGAACTGTAAAAAGGAATAGCCGCTCTGATAGATAGGCCTGAGTCAAAATAACAGGAAAAAGTCGCTTCTTTTATTGATGGTTCCAAAGAAACAAACCAAAACCAACCAGCTCTCGGACATGAAGATAGAATAGTGCTTTTTCAAAACGGAAAGGAAAAAATTGGGGAGGAAGAGGCCTGCTGTGGGAGCATTCAGAGCCTGCCACGTCAGGATCAGAGCTGCTCCTTCCTGTGCGTCCCAGGTGGCCCCACTTCTGTGGAGCAACAGTATAAAACAGGGAGCTCTTTGGAGTATGAAACTTAAAATGATTTTTTTCGACTTGGATTTTAAGTACATTTTTATATGTAGATTTCTGCCCTTCTTGCTACCAGGCCCTGCAGCCACAAGTGTTTTGTTTTGTTTGTTTGTTTTTGCTTTGGAGAACCTTTTGGAAATGGTTTTGCTGAATCTGATTCTTTTTTCTTGGGGGTAGAACTTATATTCCAGACCATTTTTTGAGAGGACAGGACAGGAGGAGAAAAGTGACTGGGAAGAAGCTTCCTCTCACGCGGCAGAGTCCGCCCTCATCGTGCTGTTGGCCACTGTGAGACCGCTGCCCTGGACTGAGAGCTTTAACTTTGAGGATGCTCGTGGGGGGTTTTGTTTCGAGGTTTTGGGTTGTTGGTGGTGGTTTGTTTTTTTTTTTTTTTTTAAATTTTGGTGTGTGTGCGTGTGTGTGTATCGTGCTTAGGTTGCACATTTAATCTTCACCTTCCAAGAGATGGCCTCCCCCTTGGACAGCCGCTCAGCGGACCGTTAGACTTGGGAAGAAGACCCTGCTGGCGGCTGTGCCTTCTGGGTCCTCTCACTCACGTTTTGACTGTGTGTTTCCTTCTGCTGGCGCCCTTGACAGCAGCCTGAGTCATCACCTGCCTGTGGAAATGGGAAACGGGTATTGTAGACCCAGCACACATTCTAAATTTATAATGAGTAATAATTGGAACAAATAAAGGTTCTTGTACCCAAAGTGACTCTCCATGGGAAAAACAGCCTTTTTTTTTTTTTTTCTGAGTGAGACTGAATAGGAGGAAAGGATTCAGAAATACGATGTAGAAGAGGTTTTGAAGGAAGAGAATTTTCTCTCCTGTGTATGTTAAAAGGAAATCAGACAGTTTCAATGCCTGCTAATCAAATGTTTACTCAGCTAACCATGTGTCCAGGTTGCTGGCAGAGTTTCTTTCCGATCTGAGTGTTGCCTGCTGAATTTGGAGAACTTCAGACAGTAGCTCTGGGGAGTTTTGCTTTTGTTTTTTGCCACAACCAATAGGACAATAGCAGAATTAGCCGATCCTGAAATCTCCTGAAGATCATTTTTGAATGTCCTACTGGGAGAATTTAATCTTTCTTTTTGATGTGTGTTTTTAGTTTAGAAGTGCTATATTCCACAAGATATGAGTCACTGAAGTTGGAAGATACCCTGTCTTTTTTACTCAGAAAGCACAATCACTCTTTTCTTTGAAAATCTGTATAAAGTACAACCTGTTTTTAGCATGATTATTTTCCTAAATAAAAAGCAAATAATTTACTTATGTTAATTACGGGCATGAAGCAAAAGGTTTTCTTAAAAAAAATTAAAAGTGCAGTTAAGTAGGGCTGTGGTTAGTTCATGTACTGAGTTATCTCTCTAGCATTTGTGGCTTGTTGGAAGGGTAGTATTAACTATTTAACATGTAATGGTGTACTTTAACTCTTATCTAGCACGTTGTCTTCTCATTACTTTGGGGGAGGGAGGGTCTCTGCTGGCACTGTCTAACTTGCTTACCTGCTGAATTAGCAGTTTGCTTGTGCTATAACCGTAATCTGTAGGTGCGACTTAGGGTAGGCTTAAAGTGCTGGGTGGTGATTTGAGTTCAAACAATAAAAAATTGTATTTTTTCAATATTGTATAAACAATAGTGTTCTAATTACCTTTCGGGGAAAAAAAATAATGTCCAGATAGAAATTGCTTTTAATCTTGTCAGAAAACAAACAAACAAAACTAGTAGAAGCAAGTTTAGGGAAGGTACGCGAGCAGTGCACAGCTCTACTCCCCAACTTCAATCCATGTTGATCTGACAAAAAGACACCAGCCAGCTCGCCTGCACTGGAGAGCACCAGCGCTAGGAGTCTGGTGGTGCAGAATTTCCCAGCTGGAGATTTGTCGGGGGCAGTTGCAGGGGTTCAGAAGCTGATATGAGTGTGGCTGCAGTGTGTGTGTGCGTGCGCACGTGTGCGCGCGCGCACGCCCACCCAAGTCTGTGTGGTGACGGTGCCTTTAGGCCTCTCTGTGAGCACTAGAAGCCCCTGGAATAGCTGCCCGCGCAGGCCTGTGCTTTCTGGGCGCTCACCTTGGCCCCGTGCATGTATGTGTTGGGCTCTGTGTGGAGTTTTCCTCTCCACGGGGAAGCTGACTTTTGATAAGTTGAAGAGACTCCCTTTTTACACTAACTTTTGTCCCTTCCCTGTGCCTGAGAGGGGTAGGAGAAGAAGCTGGAAGAGGGCCTGGCTGTGATTCTGAGGCCTCGACTGACGGTCGAGTGAGTCTGCAGCAAGGAGTGGTGTGACACCAAAAGCTTTTTTCCACGTTGTCCCATCACAACACTCCTGAGAAGCATCCAGAGCCCCTCAGAAAGGCTGCACATTGTTAAATGTGGTAGTGGTAGATCAGAGCTGCTTCCGGCAGTTTCCCTTCTCTTCTTTAGTACCCCTCACTTTTGAAATCCTACCTTGCGGTTTATCAGCACAAAGCATTCTTTGCCCCTGTTCAAATGACCGAGCTCCATCTCTCACCGAACACGACAAACGAGATGGCTGCACCACGGCCCACTGCCCCCCAACTTCCCCAGCACCGGGGCCTCACGGGGTGCATTTAATGGTAGCCAACCTAGACACTGGCATTTATGCGTTTTTGTCTTCAATTGTATCACCCTCCTTGAAGTTACTGTGCAGGTTACCAGCGTTTCGTATTAGATAATTATCAGAAGTTGCCATATATCTCTGCAGTACCTAACATTTTTCTTCCACTCCAAAAGCGGTTCTAATTGCCAACAGGCTGATCTAAGCTCCAGAAGAGTGTCTCCCTTCGAAGGAATCTTTCTTTCCCCCTCACAAGGCTCCCAGAAGCCCCACTTGGCCCTGACCTGACACTTGTTTTTTATTAGGCGTCCTGTTGGGATGGCCGAGAATCATGAAAAACAGATCCTCTGGCTAGCCTCCATGGTGAAGTTGTTAGACACCAACTTTCTGGGAACTAGGGTTTGATTTTTAAATGGCATGTGATCCTTCTGTGTTCTAGGGACTCAATCAGAAAAGTGAAAGCCATTAACAAAAGTTAGAGTTTTATTCATCTCATCAACTTCCTGCCTGGGTTCACAGCCTTACTGACTGAAATCAAATCATTTCCGATCGGACGCAAAGACCTGCGTTTCTTTGGACTTCTGAATCCATGTTCATGTTTTCTCTGGCCACTGAACACCTTGGAGATTCCATTAGGGACTGGATGGAGTGGAGGCCCCTTGGGGGAGGGGGAGTAAGTCCTCAGGTGTTCAGGCTCTCCACTCACCTGAGGAAGGGCCCGGACTCTTAAGTCAGCAAGTAATCGTCTTGGCTGTGGGCTTGGGAAGAAATGGCCATTATTTACTGATTGTATTTGGTACATATTGTGTGATACTTGAAGAGATAAAAGGGATTTACCAGCCCTTAATTGAAATCTAAGCTTTTTATCACTTATTTTTTCCTTGCCCCCTCTCCTCCCTTCCACCTTTCTCCTTGCATTGTGATGATCTAGTGGGCACTTCTGTCAACAGGACAAATGCCTCTTCTGACTATAACCTCTTAATAGTTGTGTATAATGAAAACTGTAAACTTTTTTTAAATAAAATGTGTATATACCTTGGCAAATGGCTGGACCTTGATCAATAAGATAATAGCCCCTGTAATTACTGATCCCAATTAAAAAAAAAAAAACATCCGCCCTGTTCATCTGGCTCCTTTGAGCAGCAGACATTGACTTTTTTTTTTAACTGAGAATTTCTTACAAGGCAGATGACTGGGTTAGTTTGGGAAGGGAGGGTCGTGTGTAGGCAGTAGAAACTGCCTACAGAGCCCTGTCCCTACACCTGGAGTGGCAGGTGACTGCCGGCTATAAACAGGGCTGTCTTTGAGGCTTTTCTACTAACGCCTTGAAAAACCATCTGTTCTGTAGGCTGGAGGACCTGGCCTAAACCCATGTGATTCAGCAGGTGTGGCTCCAGCGTTGTTCTTCAGCCCAAACCTCTAAACCCGGTTAACTAATGCTGAGCAAAAGGCACCCCCTTGGCCTGGAGTTCACAGGCAGCAGGGCTTCCTGCCAGGGCTCATCTGCCTCAACAAGGAAGGGAGGAAGCAGTGGGTGTTGGGTCCGAAGCTGATCACTGGATTAGCCCGACATTTCAACTCTTTTTCTAAAGCACTTGTCCGCATCGGCCAGCAGGTGGCGATGTTTCCTCGTTAGTCCTATGCTGGATTAAGTTCAAAGACCCTTTAAAGGGTCTCTGGTGACATGCCCTCATTCCCCCAACTCCCTTGCACTGTTTTCCCCTTACTCATCTCCCCCACACTTTTTTTTCCTAACTGCATCCCAGTGCATTCAACTGTAGGCACAGCTTTTTATCTACTAGAGAGGAGGGCAGGACCACCTAGGAACCCTGCTCTGGTGCCAGCAAGCATCTCAAGCTCCCCTGGCTGCCCGCAGTGCTCAGAGACAAAACAGTCGACAGCAGGCTCTGACAGCCCGCTAACTTCTCAGCCAGTAGGGGACCGAAGAACTGGGCCACCACCGTGAGTCCTGGTCCCATCTCGTCTGTTGAAACCAGCTGTGTGGTCTTGAGCTCCGTGGACCTCAGGTTCATCTGTAGCATCAAGTTCCTAAACTAATAGGCTTTGACTGACACTTTATGACTCAGAACTCCATCCAGGCTCTGAAATGATATTATATCTTAGTATCCTGAGAGAAGAAGATGTATCGACCTGAGAAAACACCAAGGTTTCAAGACCAGAGGTTAGAGGTTTTAGACCCAAAGACCTTCAGGAGTTTAGAGCACCCATTTTCGAGCTGAAAGAATTAAGGTTCATGTGAACCAGCATCCTGTTGATAACCACACAGGCAGCTGCTGTAAAAAACCCCATGAGGAGTCTCAGTGCATCCAGTGCTTGGGTCCCCCACCCACCATAATCTCACCCAGCATCACTTACCTCTCAGCCTCAGTCCAGTTGCTTCCTGAGTGGCAGGGGGCTCTTTGCTGCCTGCCTGAGGCACTGCCCCTTTCCTGAGAAAGGGGAATGCGGGGTTTCTGAAGTATATTGTCCTGGAACAGAATGTTTCGGGCTCAGAGCCCCTTATGCTCACTTTAAACTCTTATCTCCAAAGGTTGCTCTCTACCTCAGGGAATAGATTTCTGTGACTCTGGACCCTGATGTTTTCTGCTCCCCACCTAGTACCACGGCAAAGGGCATTGGACTGGCTCCCACAGTCCTTGGATCTGCAAGGTCCTGGTGGCCTGGGAGCCACTTGACAGACCAAGCAGCCTTGTTGGGGGGAGCTCACAGGCTTCTCTGGAATCCAAACACCCCCAGTGAGCCTGGGACAATCTACCTGGGGCCAAGCCTGCTCCCCAGTGCCTCACATTGTAGGGTTTGTGCACTCAGAACTGCTTAGAACCGCAGTTACACATACTAGGGATTTGTTAGGAGGTAAAAGGAGCCGGAGCATGTCCCCTCTCACTGTGTGTGCGAGTGTGTGTGTGGACCCATATAGTGAAGGATGTTTATTTTTCAAGGGGTTGGGGCACTTGTGTGAACCTGGACTCCTCAGAGCACTTTGGGGCTCAAATTTGGCTTCTAGTGTCAAATGACTGAGGTGGCAGGAACAGACTTGGCCTCCCTAAAAGAAAAAATTGGCCCTTCTGGCCGCCCCATCATTGATGATTAACCTGGGAAGGGGCAGCTGGGTTGCTGGTGGGTTCTGGCCGTCCGCTCTCGCTCAGCTCCCCTTCCCTCGGTTCCTATCACCCAAGTCAGCCAGCGCTGAGCAAGCAGCTCGCTTTGAGAAGCTTCACGCCAAGTTCCGTTCTCTCCAGCTCTGTAAACAGTGGGTCAGGTGCCTGCAAATGCGCATGTAAAAGTGTACATTAAAGTTAAGCTTTTAAAAGATGCACTTCGACAGATTTCCTCCAAAGAATTCTGTGCTGCTGACAAAAGGACATTCCAGAGACCCGTGGAGGTCTTCCACAGCGCCCTCCTGCGGAGGTAACCACCATGAGCCGTGACCCTTGGGGGCTTCCCCATGTCATCCTCACACTGGCCCTAGAAGTCCCTCAGGAAGTAAACCAGCCCTTGGCCCCACTTCCCACTAACTCCTTGTGAGGTGCCAAGAGACCTGGGCACAGCACACAGTGTGTGGCATGACCCATGCTGGACCCACATCTGCAGGTCATAGACAAGTGTTCCTTCTGTGCTCGGCTGGGTCTGTGGGCACCTGGGTCTCTGTGAGCCTCATCCTGCCACCTGGGGCTCCTTCAGGATGCCTCCTGGTTGACCCCGTGAGCCTAGCTGGCCTGTCCAGAGACCCTGTGGGCTTGATCTGTGAGGGTCAGGGCCTTTCTTCACACACATCCCCATTTCCACTGATAGCAGAGTCCCCAACCTCTGGGCCCTGCAGTGGAGTCAGAAAACTCAGACTGAAACCTAGAGCAGAAATATAAAAATAGAGTACCATCTACATCAATAATTTAAAATTTTCTAGTAGCTACATTTCTTAAAAAAAAAAAAAAGTAAAAGTAATGTTTTATTTAACTCGATATATCCAAAATATTATTTCAATGTGTAATGACTATTTAAAAATGCATGATATATTTTACATTCTTATTACGGTGCTAACTCTTTGAAATCCAGTGGGTTTTACATAGCACATCTCAATCTGGACGCTTACATTTGCAACATTAAAAAAAAAAGAGTCCTGCCAAAACAAAGTTGGGTTACAGAAAAATGTACCCTGCTGGTTTTGAAATAGTTAATTACAATCAAATAAGATGAAAAATTCAGTTTCTCCGTCACCACCTGGCACGAGCTCAAGAGCCACAAGTGGCTGGTGGCCACCCACTGGACGGCGCCCCTGGACGGCTCCGGGTGGAGCAGGAATTTTTAGGACAAGCGAACAAATCACAAGAGACTTCACGGGGCGCAGAACCCAGACCCGCACACCCAGAGCCGAGGAGAGTGTTCTGGGATCGTGCGGACCCTGCAGCGGAATCGTGAGCGAATCATGGCAGCGGCCGGGGTGGGGGGGGACCCTCGGGGTCGGGCCCGCGGCCACAGGGTCGTGGTTTCCAGGACGCAAGGGCGCCCCCGGCCGTTCGCCCCGCCGCGCGCTGCTGGCTGGAGCCCGCGACCCCAAGCCACAGTCACTCCGGGGGCTCTCAGGTGTCCCCTTCGGGGACAGAAGTGGCTCCTCCCTCCTCCTCGGGGACTCTGCCGCGGGCCGGTTGGGGCGGGGTCCGAGGCCAGCGCGGAGGGGCGCGGCCCACCCCTGGCCACCCTAGCGTGTCCCGCCGCCGGCACTAGAGGGCGCGCGAGCCTTGCGCTGCGGCCTCGGCTCCGGACGGACCCGCCCTTCAGCCCGTGTGCCAGCCCAGCCGGCCGGGGTGGGACCGGGAGACCCGCGGTGCTCCGCGGTTGCCGGGAAGAAAAGCAGTGAGGTCACCAAATATGAGCCTGGGATATGGCCCTCCCCTCCCCCGGTGTCCCCCGTTGGTGTCACAGAGGCCGCCCCCTGGCTCCCCTTCCCTGGCCCGGACCGTCCCTGCCCATCTCAGTAGGAGCCAGAGCCTCCCAGCCTGACTGTCGCCTTAGCCGTGGCTCCCGGTGGCCAGCGACAGATGAAACTGCTTAAGTAAGCAGCGGCTTGTTGGAAGGTCAAGGTGGGGCCCCAGAATTCCGGGGGCGGGGGTGGGGTGCTGTATGACCAGGCTTGGGATGTGAAAGGAGCTGAGGGACTTTGGAGATCGGCCTCAAGAGCAACCCGGCCAGAACAAGTGCACCCTAACAAAAGGGGGGGGCAAGGCAACCTTAATCTAACCATCCCTCCTCTCTGCATCACCTGCTGAAAACAGGAAAGCCCCAGCGAAAGCCAGGACCCTGTGCTAGTGGGTGGGGGCCCAGAGGTAGGGATATAAGCCTCTTCAAACGTGATCCCTTCAGGGAAAGAGCCCCCAGAGCAGACAGGGAATTCAGCACAGAGGGACCAAAGGCCAGGTGCATACACTACCACTGTGTCAGCCACTCTCCAAACCCTCTGCTACTTTCGGCCTCCCCAACTGACCTTTGGGGCAGGGAGGAATAAAACTCTACAAAGAACTATAAACCACGAAGAGGGAACTTCCTGGAAGAGAGGATTTGATCCAGGCTGGCTGGATGGGGAGGGATTGTATAAAGAGAGAAAGCCCAGGGCGGCCCAGGTAAGGAGTGACCAGGGGTGTCTAAGGAGGTGGGAATAGATATGGGGAGAGGATAGAGGAGGTGTCTCAGAGCTCTGGTTGGCCTTGAGGGATGGAGCGAAAGGAGATTGAATGGGCTTGGGGCCAAGTTAGCCATCAGAGGCACAAAACGAAAATACAGAGACAGAGAACAGTGGACGGGGCCTGAAGAATTCCCCAGCAGCAAGAGGACTGGGCAAGGAGGGACAGTGATGCAGGCTGCAGGGGCAGGTGGGGCTAGAAGTGCTGGGGGCTGGAGGATAAGAGAGGCTTGAGGATGTTACTTCTGAGACTTAGTGGAAGACCACAGCCTCCACCTTGAGTGCCCTGTCTTGCTCCGTCTTTCCATCTTGGCGCTCTTGCTCTGGAGGAGCGGGGAGTCACCTCATGTGTTTTGAGCTGCCCTGTATAGACTGGTTCCAAATAGGAAAAGGAGTACGTCAAGGCTGTATATTGTCACCCTGCTTATTTAACTTATATGCAGAGTACATCATGAGCAATGCTGGAATCAAGCTGAAATCAAGATTGCCAAGAGAAATATCAATAACCTCAGATATGCAGATGACACCACCCTTATGGCAGAAGGTAAAGAAAAACTAAAGAGCCTCTTGATGAAAGTGAAAGAGGAGAGTGAAGAAGTTGGCTTAAAGCTCAACATTCAGAAAACTAAGATCATGGCATCCAGTTCCATCACTTCATGGCAAATAGATGGGGAAACAGTGGAAACAGTGGCTGACTTTATTTTTTTTTTTTTTGGCTCCAACATCACTGCAGATGGGATTGCAGCCATGAAATTAAAAGATGCTTACTCCTTGGAAGCAAAGTTATGACCAACCTAGACAGCATATTACAAAGCAGAGACATTACTTTGCCAACAGAGGTCTGTCTAGTCAAGGCTATGGTTTTTCCAGTAGTCATGTATGGATGTGAGAGTTGGACTATAAAGAAAGCTGAGCGCCGAAGAATTAATGGTTTTGAACTGTGGTGTTGGAGAAGACTCTTGAGAGTCCCTTGGACTGCAAGGAGACCCAACCAGTCCATCCTAAAGGAGATGAGTCCTGGATGTTCATTGTAGGGACTGATGCTGAAGCTGAAACTCCGATACTTTGGCCACCTGATGCTGAGAGCTGACTCATTTGAAAAGACCCTGATGTTAGGAAAGATTGAAGGCAGGAGGAGAAGGGGATGACAGAGGATGAGATGGCTGGATGGCATCACCGACTCGATGGACATGAGTTTGAGTAAACTCCGGGAGTTGGTGATGGACAGGGAGGCCTGGCGTGCTGCGGTTCATGAGGTCGCAAAGAGTCAGACACGACTGAGTGACTAAACTGAACTGAACTTTGGAGAGACTCACGTGGCTGGGAATTGAAGCCCTAAACCAGAGGCTTCTCCAGACCTAGTCAAGCTAGGAATGACTGCAGCCCAGGCCTCATGAATGCCAGATTCCTGGCCCTCAGAAACTGAAATGCAGAAGCAGTGTTTGTAGTTTTAAACTTCTAAGTCTAGGGTGTAAGTAGTTACACAGCCATCTGTATTTAATACTCTGTGACCTTGTGGAACCACTGTGTTAGCCCTGGACTGCTTGTCTCAAGACTTACGTTACATGAGAGAAAAAAATAATTTTTATCATATTTAAACCATTGCTTTAAAATTTTTTGTTTTGTTTTCTATGTTTTACAACTGAACCTAATGTTAAATTATTCTGTAATAAAGACTAGGAATAACAGTGAAGTGGGTTCCTACTCTCTTCTTCTCTGTCATCCTTACTTTGGCTTCCACTTTTCATATGTCACCTCATAGTCCAAGAGAGCTGCTAGAGCTTCAGAAATCACATCCCAAGTTCTAGGCAGTAGGAAGAAGGAAGGAGAGAAGGAAAAAAGGTCTTTATCTCCCCCCTGACAACTCTTTGAACAAGTCCCAGGGACTTCCTTGCTGATCTGGTGGTTAAGAACCCACCTTGCAATGCAAGGGACACTGGCTTGATCCTTAGTCCAAGAAGATCCCACGTGCCTGAAGGCAACTAAGCCCAAGTGCCACAACTACTGAGCCCACAGGCTGCAACTACCGGAACCCGCAAGCCCTAAAGCGTGCACTCTGCAACAAGAAAAGCCACTGCAGTGAGAAGCACGTGCACTAGAACGAAGAGTAGCCTCTGCCTGCTGCAACTAGAGAAAGCCTGCGCACAGCAACAAAGACCCACCACAGCCAAAAATAAATCTTTTAAAGAAAAAAATTATGAGACGATTGGGGATATTTGAACAATGAGTGATCATGTTCAGTTCAGTTCAGCTGCTCAGTCGTGTCCCACACTCCGCAACCCCATGGACTGCAGCATGCCAGGCTTCCCTGTCCATGACCAACTCCCAGAGCTTGCTCAAACTCATGTCCATTGTGTCAGTGATGCCATCCAACTATCTCATCCTCTGTCGTCCCCTTCTCCTCCTGCCTTCAATCTTTCCTAACATCAGGGTCTTTTCAAATGAGTCAGCTCTCAGCATCAGGTGGCCAAAGTATCGGAGTTTCAGCTTCAGCATCAGTCCCTACAATGAACATCCAGGACTCATCTCCTTTAGGATGGACTGGTTGGGTCTCCTTGCAGTCCAAGGGACTCTCAAGAGTCTTCTCCAACACCACAGTTCAAAACCATCAATTCTTCGGCGCTCAGCTTTCTTTATAGTCCAACTCTCACATCCATACATGACTACTGGAAAAACCATAGCTTTGACTAGACAGACTTTTGTTGGCAAAGTAATGTCTCTGCTTTGTAATATGCTGTCTAGGTTGGTCATAGCTTCTTTTGCAAGGAGCAAGTGTTTTTTAACTTCATGGCTGCAATCACCCTCTGCAGTGATTTTGGAGCCCTAAAAATTAAAGTCTGTCACTGTTTCCACTGTTTCCCCATCTATTTGCCATGAAGTGATGGAACTGGATGCCATGATCTTAGTTTTCTGAATGTTGAGCTTTAAGCCAACTTCTTCACTCTCCTCTTTCACTTTCATCAAGAGACTCTTTTAGTTCTTCGATTTCTGCCATAAGAGTGGTGTCATTTCCACATCATAGGTTATTGATATTTCTCTTGGCAATCTTGATTCTAGCTTGTGCTTCATCCAAACCAGAATTTCTCATGATGTACTCTGCATATAAGTTAAATAAGCAGGGTGACAATATACAGCCTTGACGTACTCCTTTCCCAATTTGGAACCAGTCCGTTGTTCCACGTCTGGTTCTGTTGCTTCTTGACCTGCATACACGTTTCTCAGGAGGCAGTTAAGGTGGTCTGGTATCCCCATCTCTTTAAGAATTTTCCACAGTTTGTTGGGATCCACACAAGTCAAAGGCTTTGGCATAGTTAATAAAGCAGAAGTAGATGTTTTTCTGGAACTCTCTTGCTTTTTCAATGATCCAGTGGATGTTGGCAATTTGATCTCTGGTTCCTCTGCCTTTTCTAAATCCAGCTTGAACATCTGGAAGTTCTCAGTTCACGTACTGTTGGAGCCTCGCCTGGAGAATTTTGAGCATTACTCTGCTAGCATATGAGATGAGTGCAATTGTGTGGTAGTTTGAACATTCTTTGGCATTGCCTTTCTTTGGGATTGGAATGAAAACTGACCTTTTCCAGTCCTGTGTCCACTGCTGAGTTTTCCAAATTTGCTGCCATATTGAGTGTAGCACTTTCACAGCATCATCTTTTAGGATTTGAAATAACTCAGCTGGAATCCCATCACCTCCACTAGCTTTGTGTTCATAGTGATGCTTCCTAAGGCCCACTTAACTTCACACTCTAGGATGTCTGGCTCTAGATGAGTGATCACACCATCATGATTATCTGAGTCATGAAGATCTTTTTTGTATAGTTCTTCTGTGTATTCTTGCCACCTCTTCTAATATCTTCTGCTTCTCTTCAGTCCATACTGTTTCTGTCCTTTATTTTGCCCATCTTTGCATGAAATATTCCCTTGGTATCTCTAATTTTCTTGAAGAGTTCTCTAGTCGTTCCCATTCTATTATTTTTCTCTATTTCTTTGCATTGATCACTGAGGAAGACTTTATCTCTCCTTTCTGTTCTTTGGAACTCTGCATTCAGATGGGCATATCTTTCCTTTTCTCCTTTGCCTTTAGCTTCTCTTCTTTTCTCAGCTATTTGTAAGACCTACTCAGACAACCATTTTCCCTTTTTGCATTTCTTTTTCTTGGGGCTGGTCTTGATCACTGTCTCCTGTACAATGTTACAAACCTCCACCCATAGTTCTTCAGGCAGTCTGTCTATCAGATCTAATCCCTTGAATCTATTTGTCACTTCCACTGTATAATCATAAGGGATTTGATTTAGGTCATACCTGAATGGTCTGGTGGTTTTCCCTACTTTCTTCACTTTAAGTCTGAATTTTGCAATAAGGAGTTCATGATCTGAGCCACAGTCAGCTCTCAGTCTTGTTTTTGCTGACTGTATAGAGCTTCTCCATCTTTGACTGCAAAAAATATAATTAATCTGATTTCAGTATTGACCACCTGGTGATGTCATATTGGGAAATTATTATTATTTTTTACAAGTGAGAAATGTATTATTTAATATTGTGTGTATATATTTGTTCAAAGACTACCTACCTTTTAAAAATACATATTGAATTTATGGGTGAAATAATATGATTTTTTAATTTGTTTTAGAATAACCCAATGATGGGAGGGCATGTAGTAGATGAAACATAATTAGCCCTTTGTTAACAACGTCTGAAGCTAAGCTGAGTGATGGGTACATGGGAATTCATTAGACCATCCTCTCTACTTTTAGAAAGTCACTCAGTCATGTCCAACTCTTTATGACCCCATAGATATACAGTCCATGGAATTCTCCAGGCCAGAATACTGGAGTAGGTAGTGGTTCCTTTCTCCAAGGGATCTTCCCAACCGAAGGATTGAACCCAGGTCTTCCGCATTGCAGACAGATTCTTTACCAGCTGAGCCACCAGGAAAGTCCAAAAACACTGGAGTGTGTAGCCTATCCCTTCTCCAGGGGATCTTCCCGACCCAGGAATCACACTGGGTCCCCTGCATTGCTGGCAGATTCTTTACCAGCTGAGCTACAAGGGAAGCCCTCTCTACTTTTAAGTAGGTTATAAATGTTTCATAATAGAAGTCCCTTTAAACTTCTGGGACTTCCCTGCAAGTCCAGTAGCTAAGACACTGAGCTCCCAATAAAGGCTTTGATCATCAGTTTGACCCCTGGTCAGGGATTTAGATACCACATGCCACAACTGAAGATCCTGTGTGCTGTAACTATTTGGCCGGCACAGCCAAATAAATAAATAATATTTTTAAAAAGAACTTTCTTTAAAGTTTTGCTATTAGGTAAATGCGTTGATATTAATATTTTAAAATTTTGGGTTCTAAAACATTGGATCTCTATTAGTAAAGAATAGCTCTGGGGACACACAGCTTAGCTCAGTTCCCAACATGTCTTATGCTCTAATGTCCCTCCAGGCCATGACATCTGCTAGACAGTTCCATTGCCTGGTACTTACTGGATCTTTCTGTGTGCCTAGGTTTGTATTATGGGTCAGGGAGGATGGGGGTATCACTGAAGGCATATGAGACCTAGGCCCGGGTCTCAACAGTTTGTAATTTATTTGAGCAGACACTGCCAATTGCAACAGCACCCACACTCCACATAGTCACTCCAATATAGGAGATGAATCGGTGGCAAAATGTTCCATGTGTGTTCCTTTGGCAAGAAGTGTAAGGCCAAGGTGTGCAGGAGGGCTGCATGGAGGAGGAGAAGGGGATGAACTGACCCTTGACTTGACTTGATAAGAGAGGAGGCCCATCTGACAAGAGGAGCATGAGATCTGGAAATGGATCATGGCAATGATTGCAGAGGATGAGATGGTTGGATGGCATCACCGACTTGATGGACGTGAGTTTGCGCAAACTCCGAGAGTTGGTGAAGGACAGGGAAGCCTGGTGTGCTGCAGTCCATAGAGTCCCAAAGAGTCAGACACGACTGAGTGACTGAACTGAACTGATGGTTTCACAACTTTGTGAATGTACTTAATACTACTGCATAGTACACTTCAAAATAGGTTAAATGGTATATTTTATGTTATATGTATCTTAACCAAAAAAAAGAATAAAATATGTAAAAAGAAAGAAAAGGTAGACACCTGATAAACACACAAGGAAAAGTATATATACTGGTGGCTCAGATGGCAAAGAATCCACCTGCAATGCAGAAGACCCAAGTTTGATCCCTGGGATCAGGAAGATCCCCTGGAGGAGGGAATGGCAACCCACTCCAGTATTCTTGCCTGGAGAATTCCATGGACAGAGGAGCCTGGTAGGCTACAGTCTGTGGGTTCGCAAAGAGTCAGACATGACTGAACGGCCAACACTTTCACTTTTACCACTGTCATATACTCCATACCCTGGTGGAAAAGACAGACCCAGGACTGGACAGTTATAAACTCTGCAGAAGGGGCTGTGATAGAGACACAGCTAGGGTGGCCTGGGCCATGGTAATCAGGGAGGACTCCTTGGAGGAGGAAGACTTGAGCAGCATCTTCCGAGCTGAGTGACAGCTGAGGAGGCCGAGGGTGGGGGCGATGTTCCAGGCTGAGGAAGAGGCATTTATTTAGGCCTGAGGGTAACATAGTGCACATGATCCTGCTGTGTGTGGTGGGGTGGGGGTGGGCAGGAGGGGGTTGGAGTGGGGGTGAAAGGCCTAGAGTGGAGGTACAGGTGGGACCACTGGGGATGGGCGGAACCCGGGTAGGAAGCAGGATTTGATCCTAAGATGTGGGAATGCAGAGTTTGCCTGCAGCAGGGGAGAATATGAGCAATTGAGCACAGAGCAAACAGTGCCGTTCTGTAGGCCGGAGCCCAGCCAGGGGCTGTCCGAGGTTTCAGGATGGTGTTGGCTTGGACCAGAGTGGAGTCCAGGCAGATGGATCTCATAAAAGCGGTTTCTGCAATGGAATTGTAAAGACTTGGTAACGGGAGACAGAGGAGAGTGAGTGAGTGACTGAAAATCGCTCAGTCGTGTCCGATTCTTTGCGACCCCATGGACTGCAGCCTGCCAGGCTCCTCTGTCCAGAGAATTCTCCAGGCAATAATATTGGAGTGGGTTGCCATTCCCTTCTCCAGGAGACCTTCCCATCCCAGGGATCAAGCCCGGGCTTCCTGCATTGGCTTCCTGCATTGCAGACAGGTTCTTTATCTGTCTGAGCCCCCAGGACAGAGGGGAGGGAGATGACAGAGGCGGCTCTGGCAGGGTCACAGCTATGGGGAAAGCAGGGCTGGAGAAGCAGGTTTCGACCTGGTGAGGAGGCTGATGAGACCTCGGGGGTGTGGAGGAGCTCTGGGGAGCCCAGGTGGAGGGCTGAGGGGCTGGCAGTTGGCCTTCCACGAGGAATGAATCAAGATACCCAGCGTTGCTGAATTATTCAGCAGCTGCCTCTCAGCCGTGACTGTGCCCCCTCCAGGGCCAAGGCTGGCGCTGGAAACCCAGGTTGCTCTGGGCTGCCTGGGAAGTTGGGGACATGAGTGCCCTGAGTCTCCAGAGAGAGCCCACCCCTCCCCTGCTGCCGGGCCTCTGAGCCTGGCCAGGCTGGGGCATTGTCTCTCTGACACCCTCCCTCCTGCCCAGGGGCCTGGCGTCCTGGGTGGGCCAACGAGAACCGAGCTCAGAGGGTGGGTCATGTCCTCACCGTGGCCCAGGGCCTCAAGTCCCACCATCCATCTGCTTATCACTCTAGTTCTGTCACCAGGACGCCTCGCTGACGGCCTCCTTCCTGGAGGTGATCTCTTCCCCGGGGCGATGTGTTCAGGTAAGGCCAGACACGACTTAGCAATTGAACAGCAAGAGTAACAACAGCAATGCCTGATCTCCCACGGGGGCTACAGGACTCCTGGAAGAGGTGTTTTAGAGTGGCCAGAACCTCCCCCCACCTCAAGGACAGCTGCCAGAACCAGGCCATGGGCCCAAGGACAGAGCTGGAGATCCTTGGGGAGACCCCCGGGCAGCTGTCGGGGTGAAGGGTGGTGCAGGGGAGAGGCAGGGCAGAACTTCGGCCCTGGGAAGGGAGGAGGCCCTTTCTGCAGGGCCAGGGTGAGAGGAGCGCCCCAAAGCTTCCTCGCTCCCTCCTGGGCCAGAGGAGAGTTGGGGTGTAAGCAATGCCTCCTGGACCCCACCACTCTCCTTGAATCTTACCATCCTCCAGACCTACTTGGTCTGGGACACCCTCTCAGGAGCCCCCACCGCTGGGCCTCTGCTACCCTTTGGCACACATACTTAGCCTGCTGTAGTCTGACGGTGGCCCTGCTGTGTCCCCACCATCCACTGAGACCCCCATTAGGGCAGAGACCAAGTCCCAGGGTCCCCAGAAGCCCAGCCTCAGAACAGAGATGAACACAGTCCATGTGAGGAAACTGAGGTCCAGCCTGGGACAGACTTGCACCTGAGCCGAGGTGCCCCTAAAAGGCCTCCCAGGTCACCTCCTAACTCTTCCATCTTGGAGAAGCCTCTGAAAGAAGCAACAATGTGAATATGGAACGTTCGGGATGTCAGAGGAAAAATAACGTCTTTGCTTTCCACGCTGATGCGGAGATCAAGGACCAGGAAAAGAAGTGGTGTCTGATAACCCCACTACAGGGAGGAGTCTGGAAAGCAGGGGGCACCTGGGCTCCGGTTACTGTCCCATTCTGGAAACAGGGCGAGGGGCCAGAGGATCAGTGGCCATTACTAATGCATGTGCTGGTGGTGGCCAAGTGGCCGTCTCAGCCTCCCCAGCTGGGCCCAGGGAGCCTGCGGGGTGGGGGTTCAGGAGCCCGTGTTCACCCAGCTCTGGCCCCAGAGACAGCCTCGGGGAAATGCCAGACTGGTCTGTGAAAACAGCCAGCCCCCATGTTCTGAGAGCTCAGACCAGCAAGCAAGAGGGTGGGGTCCCTGAGCAGTGCTGGCACGTGATGCAGCGTCCACACCTGTCCCCACAGCCTCCCTGGACACATCTGTGCCAGCTGTCTTCCCTAGACTGACACAACCCGAGATTTGAATTTCATTTTGCAAGGAAAATGACCTGTGATCCTGCCGGGGCCTTCACCCTGGACAGTCCTAGCTCTTCCCAGGGTGCCTGGCACCCCACAGGCCACTCTGTCCCACACAGCACCCCCACACACTCCAGGCAGCTCTCTCCCCCTAGGGCCAGGGTCAAGATGTTCCCAGGGGGACTTTCGTGGTAGTCTAACAGTTAAGATGCCACACTTCCACTGCAGGGGGCATGGGTTTGATCCCTGGTCCGGGAACTAAGGTCTCACATGGATTCCATGTGACCAAAATAAATAAACAAATAACAACAACAAAAAAAAGCTGCTCCTGGGATCCTTGGGCTGGGTCTCACTGTCCGCCCTGGACCTCAATGCCTTGGGTTTTATTGGTCTGTCTGTCTATTATACCCTGCCTTGTTGCAGAAAGGATTTTAGGCACAGACACTTTGTACCTAGTAACCCACTTGGTCCTGAGAGACGCAGAGGGTGGATTCCTGCCCTGTGGGACGTGAGCAGCCACTGGTGCTTCAGCTCAGAGTTTAAGTGACTTGCTTAAGGCCAAGCAGAACCCATCCAGTGCCACACACCAGCCCCCTTATAGATAGCATGGTGTTCTTTCCACTGGGCTCTATGCCTTCCCATGAATAATTCGTGCCCGGCTGGCAGGACAGTCACCAGCCACATTGCTCTTCTCACTTTTCTGGAACATCAACACCAGCCTCTCTGATCTCCCTCTGGCAGCTCCCCATCCACACCTGGGAGCTGGAGGACCTGTGTGTTCAAAATTCTTAACCAATTCCTTCCCCTCCAAATACCGTCTCCTTCCTTCTCAGGCGAGCATCTCATCTCCTGAAGCTGCCTTGTGTCATCCTGATAAGAATCTCATTCATAAAATCAGTCATTTGATTCTGGCCCATTCACACACACACACACACACACACACACACACTCTCCATCAATCACTTTGCAGGAGCACCTACCATAAAGCATTTCTAATTCATAATTTGACACTTGCGAAAAAAAGAGTTAAGAGGAAATGTACCTTTGTACCCTACATGCAAAAAAGCGCTGCATAAATAAGTAGCATAATTGAAGGCGGGGGTGGGGGGCAAAGCCTTATTTAATATCCTAGGAGAATTGCACACACAAGGTTCTTTAAGGTTGCCTTTAGAGTTCAGGGCAGGGAGACCAGCTGATGGGAGGTTGTCTCCTCAGCTGATCCCTGGGTCCTGAGGCTCCTCTGATGGAACAAACCCCAGGGCCATTTGGGTACAGCGAGAGTACTTGTGACCTTCCTCCGTGTGTGCTAAAGAAATTCCTTCCTGAAACAGAGGCTCCGATTGGATCCTTGATCACCTTCAATGTGGAGAGCCCCAACTGGGCCACCAGGGAAGCCCAATGTGTCTCCAGAACTCCTCGATGTTCTTGGCTTCCCTGAGGTCCAGTCTGTGGTCCAATGGCTGGCTCAAGCCTCTATCCTTGGCCCTGGATGGGCTAGTGAGGGGGACTTCTCTGAAATCTGGGACATGTTCTAGAAAGAGTACCTGGTGGCTTCTACAGAACAGGGTCAAGGGTACAGAACCTCTAAAATACCAGACTCAACTCTTCCCAGGTGCCTCAGAAACAGACCTGACAACTATTTGTAGCGGCAAAACATTGGCCACCACAAAGGAGCAATGGAATAAACCATGATATGTTTACATATTGCAACGGGTACAAAATAAAAGGCATGAAAATGTCTCTACTTCCATAAATAGATAGAGTGATCTCCCAGATATACTAAATAAAATTTTTTAAAAGTTTTAAGGTAGATCTCCTTTTCTTACTCTTACTCCTTTTTCTTCCCTTTCTGAACAATTCATTCCCAAAGCCATGAAGTGGGCTGGATAAGGTAAGCACGCTGCGGTGCAGGTGGGCCCCTGAGTCAGGTAAGCCCAAACAGGACAGAGACATCCCCATGGGAGGCCCACCCATCATGGAGTGTCAGAGATCAAGGGGAACAGGAGGGTGGACTAGAATGCGGTATCCGACTAGTAGATACCCCATTCTAGGGATAGAGCTTCTGTTCCACTAAGAGGACCTCTAGGGAAGAAGTGACTGCAGCTCGAGATTGGTTGCACACAGGAACTGATCAAATAAGGCAACATTTTAAGAGACTCACAGGAACCAGATTTCTCACTTTTGGAGGAGAAGGTACAAATATGGAAAAAAGGGGAAGCTAGGAGAAGCTATGGAGTTGGAAAACTTGTGGTGTTTGTCATGTGTACATCAATGTGGAAATATGGTTCTAGGTAAATATGTATTTGCATCTATAGATCCAAGAATAAATATAAATGTAAACATATTTTCTAGCACTCCCCACTAAGAGGGCATGGGATCAGTGATAACAGTGATAGCAAAGGTTATTTTTCACCTTTGATGTGCCTACGATACTCCTAGGATGAGCAGTGGCCATCCCCAGTGCCCAGACTGGTTCTAAGTAACATTTTCCACTAAAAGGAACTGGGACTCCTTGGAGCAATGGTTGATTTAGTCCAAGGGCAAGTAACGAATGGGACTTCCCTGGTTGTGGTCAAGACTCCATGCTTCCAGTGCAGGGGGCACAGGTTTGATCCCTGGTCAGGAAACTAAGATCCCACAGGCTGCGCGGTACAGCAAAAAAAACATTTTTTTAAAGAAATGTACAAATGAGTCTGAGACATCTTGCACCAAAATACAAGGAAGTGCTCAAATAAAATAGGGATGTGTCAAAAGGACCCAGGAGTCCTCTCGAAACGGCTCCCACTGGCCAAATCTAAGACAATGAACATCAAAATAATGATAGTAAAGTAAAAGATTATAATCCATTGAATAAAATATCAGTCTGTGACTCTACTGATATAAACACACAAATTGAAAATTTGATGAGGGACAGGGTACTTACATGGTTTCCCAGTGGTTCAGCAGTAAAGAATCTGCTTGCAGTTCAGGAGACCCAGGTTCGATTCCTGGGTCAGGAAGCTCCCCCGGAGAAGGGCATGGCAACCCACTCCAGTATTCTTGCCTGGAAAATTCCATGGCCAGAGGAGCCTGGCAGGCTACGGTCCATAGGGTTGCAAAGAGCGGCCACAACTGAACAACTTAGCACGCGCACACACATACACACACACAGGGTATTCAAATAGGCTCAAAGCATCTCCTACAAAATACTTATCAATAACAAAGGGGATAAGAGTAAGTTCATGAGGAGGGAGGGGGAGCCCTGCAGACAAGATCTAAGAGAACATCATCAGTATCAGAGCAAAGAATATTGCACCTCCTGACGCAACAAGAAGGACACAATGCTGCCATTGAGATATTTATGCAGAAGACACATCACCTGAGGGATCCAATCATGAGGAACCATCACCAGACAAACCCCAACTGAGAGCCATTCTGCAAAATCGTGGGCATGAAATTTTCAAAATTGTCAAGGTCATGAAGGTTAAGGAAGGACCAAAGAACTCTTCTGGAATCAAGGAGACCAAAGAGACTAGACAAGTAAATATGATGCAAGAGTGTGAGCTGGAGCCTTTTGTGATTAATATAAAACTGATCAAACTGAGGGGGGTTTGAGGATTTAGTGACTATCAACCATAGTTTCTCGATTTTAATGTTTGTATTCTGGCTATGTAGAAGAATGGTCTTTCTACAGAAAATATAAAAAAATATTCAGAGGTGATGCAGTATTCACCATTAGAATATCCATTATTCTCAAATGGAAACAAATGTTCTTTTTACTGTACTGAAAGCTTTTATGTAAGTTTGTAATTATTTCACGTTTTTTAAAAAATTTAAATCAAGGCAGAGAAAAGTATGTGTCTATGCTTCATTTATCTAAGAAAGGGAAATATGAGGGCATATATGCACATGCTTCCATTTTTAAAAAAATGAAAGAAAAACCCATACAAAAATTTTAACTGGTTATATACAGGGGCAGAGTGGTTATATAGGGTGGAGAGAATGGACACCAGATTTAATGATTTTTTTTTTTGTAGATTTGACTATGGAAGTGTGTAAATATTTTACAAAATTATAAAAAAAATTAAATGTAAACCATTTGTAATAGCTCAAAACAATTAAAATGTCAATCAGTAGTGAACTGGTTAAAACAATTTCTATGCAGCTGTAAAAATAAATAAGGTGACTTTTAGTTACTTTATGGCATGACAGTATGCTGAACAATGTATAGCTAAATCACAGTTATATAACAATGAATGTAATCTATATTCATATTTGCCTACATTTCAACAAACTCTCAAAGGATACTCAAGATACCAATAAAAGTGGTTGGAAAGGGGAAAATGAAAAAGAGGCTGGAAGATTTTTCATTATCTTTTTTTGTTGTCTTGGATTTGACTATATGAATGTATTCTTTCTTTTATCTTTGTTTTTAAAAATTTTATTCGTGTATTTATTTACTTATTTTGGCCGTGCTGCAGAGCATGCATGTGGGATCTTAGTTCCCCAACCAGGGATTGAACCTGAGACCCCTGCTGTGCTAAGTCTTAACCACTGAACCACCAGAGAAGTTCTTTTTTAAATTGTGTGTGTCCTCTTTAAAAAAAAAAAAAAAAATTAGTTAAAATGCCATTTAAAAATGAAATGTAAAAAAAAAAAAAAGAAATTCCTAAAAATAAAAAATAGATTAAAACGAAGGAATCCTTATATCTAGTTAAAGGGCACACCCACAACAAACGACTTTAAATCACAATACATAATTTGACTTTATATTCCTCGTAGAAAATACTCAACAGACTAAAGAACTGAAAACACTTAAATTTAGCAATCATGCTGTCGGTGGTGGGGTTGGCTTCGTCACTCTGAGCTGTGTTGTGTGTGGGCTGTAGAATAAAACAAGTGAGCAATTATGTTGATATCACTGAGAACTGACATGGTGTTGGCATGGAAGAAAGCAGACAGATGATCGATAGGGTTAATTAAAATATGGTTGGGTCTTAGATTTGAACAGAAAATTTCTAAGAATTTATTTTTTAAAAAATTGTTTTTCAAAACATGGGGCTTTCCTGGTAGTCCAGTGGCTAAGACTCCATGCTCCCAATGCAGGGGGTCTGGGTTGGGGAACTAGATCTGACATGCTGCAACCAAAGATTCTGCGTGCTGCAATGAAGATCAAAGATCCTGAGTGCGGCAACTAAGACCCAGCACAGCCAAATAAATATATTTTTAAAAAAAATGTTCTCTAAGACAAATAATATTTCCAAGTTCAGCTACTGGAAACGACTGGAAATAGTGACCAATCCAGTCGCAATGAGATCCCTGACACCCAGATTCTAGGCTCTGAATATTATCTCCCACTGAAAAGAAACAGATATCTGTGGAGGAAATTGATTTATTCCAGGTCTGGGGGTAAGGGTGGGGGGCAGAAAATGTCCAAGGTGAGTCCAGAATGCATCATACCAGAAAGTAAAGATGCTCTCAAGGAACAACAGGTCACTGAGTCAAAACAACTCAGGAGCTAGCCTGAATAAACTGTTTGGCATCATTAGTTACCAAGGAAATGCAAATTGAAACCACAGGTGAGATGATGTGAATGTCATTAAGGATGATAGATACCTGAAGCCCACATGCCCTAGAGCCCTGCTTCATAATAAGAGAAGTTACAGGCAATGAGAAGCCCGAACTCCACAACTAGAGAGTAGCCCCTCTCACTGCAACTAGAGAAAGCCCAAACGACCATGAAGACCCAGCACAGCCAAAAAAATCAGCCAATAACATTATTTTTTAAAAAAAGAAAATGAAGGGGAATCTGTTTTGGGATCAATTAGAAGAGATAAGAGACATACCAACCAAGAACTAGGTATGGACCACATATGGATCCCAGTTCAAACAAACAGAGGGAGTGTTATGGACAGAATGTATGTGTCCCCCCGCCCCCCAAATTCAAATACTGAAGCCTGCATCCTTAATGTGATGTATTTGGAGGTGGGGCATTTGGGAGATAATTAGGTTTAGATGAATCTTAGGTAAAGAATCTCCCTGCTTTGTAGGAGACTGGGGTTCTATTCCTGGATTGGGAAGATTCCCCTGGAGAAGGAAATAGCAACCCACTCCAGTATTCTTGCCTGGAGAATTCGATGAACAGAGAAGCCTGGTGAGCTACAGTCCAAGGGGTCGCAAAGAGTCAGACACGACTGAGCAACTAACATACTTTCTAGGTTTAGATGAGAGCATGAAGTTGCAACTAGTGTCCTTAAAAGAAGAGGGAGGGACCAGAGCTCTCTCTTCCTGCCACGTGAGGACCCAGAGAAGGTGACGGTCCACAAACCAGGCAGAGAGCCCTCACTAGACCCCATATCTGCCAGCACCTTGATCCTGGACTTTCCAGCCTCTAGAACTGTGAGAAATAAGTGTCCGTTGTTTAAGCTACCTCGTTTATAGTATTCTGTAAAAGCAGCCCAAGCTAAGGCAAGGGGTCTTGAGACAGGGCAAATCAGGAAAAGCCTGCTAACAGAGACAATGCTTGCTCTGAGTTTGAAAAGATCAGCAGGAATTGTCCAGGCAAAGAGTTGGGAGCAAGTGTTCTGGAAGAAGTACATCCTCATTCAGGGAACTGCAGTAGTTCAGTGAAGCAGGTGGGTGGGAAGCACTGGGGAGGGGAGAGGTGGGCAGGTGGGGTAGGCAGGGCCAGGTCTTGCAGTTGGAGTGTCCCAGTGAGGAGAGAGATGAGGTCAGCTCTGTTCCAGGAAGCTCGCTCTGGCTGCAGAGGGGAAGTGATTAAGAAGGGCTGGATGTTCCCTCCCACTGATACCTGGCCATGCAGGGGACAGCCAGATCCAAAGCTGGCCACAGTCACTGGTCACAGTGGACTGTGCCCATCGTGACATCTGGCCAGTGTTATAGAACCGTCAGACGTGGCATGGGGCGCTGGTAAAGTGAAAAAAAGCAAGTGTTAGTCGCTAAGTCATGTCCAGATCTTTGTAGCCTACCAGCCTCCTCTGTCCATGGAATTCTCCAGGCAAGAATACTGGAGTAGATACTAGCCATTCCCTTCTCCAAGGGATCTTCCCAACCCAGGGATCGAACCTGGGTCTCCTGCATTGCAGACAGATTCTTCATCATCTGAGCCACCAGAGAAGCCCAACACCCTGGTGACATGCTAACAATTGTGTCAAGAATCATAACCTTCAAGACAGGTGGCAGTATGCTGATGGTAGTTTGGGGATCAATATAAAATAATTACGCTGGAGTTTCAGGATGACATATTAGGGGGATAGAGCCTTGGTAAGCCCCCACTTGGGGCTTCCTCTAGAACCTCATTTGGGACAGGCTGACAGGTAGCCACCAAGAGAAACATGTCTGCCAAGAGCAAAGAAAGGAGCCTGGAGGAGTAGCATCCCGCCAGCGGGTATCCTGGGACTTGAACCTGGATCTGCCACACAGAACATAGTAAGCTACATGAGAAAGAGGTGTCTGAGTGTCACCTCCCCCAGACCTCAGTACTGCAGGGCTAATTTAAAGTAGTGGCGTTGGGACTTCCCTAGTGGTCCTAAGCCTATGCACTCCCAATGCAGGGGGCCTGGGTTCCATCTCTGGTTAGGGTACTAGATTCCAGATGCTACAACTAAGAGTTTGCACGCCAAGACTAAAGAACCCACATGCCAAAACTAAGAGCTGATGCAGCCAGATAAACAAATAAATATTTATTTTCAAATGAAGTGGTGGAGTGTAAATGAAGAGGTCAGTGAGGTGGTTACCCCCAGGGAGAACTGCTGGTGCCGTGCACGAGGGTGCCATCCTTGAGGTGGAAAGACCTGGAAGGACTAGCAGCTCCTTGGCTGAATGTGGGGCAAGGCAGCTCTCCAATTCCTGGGAGGAAAGTCTGGGAGAAGAAGCAGGTTGTGGGTCTTTTTAAAACATGTTGGCTTTGAGGTTCCTGTGAGACAGGCAGGTGACAGTGTCCACAAGGCCACTGGGAATAGAGATCTGGTAAAGTGAAAAAAAAGTGAGTATTAGTCACTGAGTTGTGTCCAAATCTTTGTAGCCCACCAGCCTCCTCTTGTCCATGGAATTCTCCAGGCAAGAATACTGGAGTGGGATGGAGACCCACAGAGAGAGACAGATTCAGCCGTCAGCAGCCTACAGAGGGTGACGGTGGTCTTTGGGTGATGTTCTAGGACACCAGCTGTGTTTATTTTGTGAGGCTGCTATAAAAAATGACCACAACTGGAGGGTGATCAACAGAAGTTGGACTTCCCTGACAGTCCAGTGGCTAAGACTCTGCTTCCAGTGCAGGGGGCCTGGGTTTGATTCCTGTTCAGAGAACTAAGATCCCACATGCTGGGCAAAGTGGCCAAAATATAAACAACAACAATAGAAACACTTCCTCTCTCTCAGTTCTGGGGCCAGAAGTCCCAAGTTGGTAGGGCCCCTACCTCTGGAGAGACTAGGAGGAAACCTGCTCTGCACCTCTCTCCCAGCTTATGGGGTGGCCGGCAGCCCTTGGCCTGCCTTGGCCCGTATCTACGTCACGCCCATCTCTGCCTCTGTTATCTCTCTGCCGCCTCCTCTGTCATGTCTGTCTCCTCTATGTCTCCTGTAAGCACACTCATCGCTGGATTTAAGGCCCACGAGGATAATCCATGATGATCCCCTTGTCTCAAAAGTCCTTAGCTTGCTTCCATCAGCAAAGACCCTTTTTCCAAATAAGGTAACATTCACAGGTTCTAGGGATTAGGCCGTGGATGGGCACATCTCTTTTTCTTGGGGGGAGGGAGGCATCATTCAACCCACCACACCATCCTCTAAGGAGAAGAAATATGCAAGATCCCTGCGAGCGGGAGTTTCCCTGCGGGGCTGGACCTCGGATGCAGCGGGACTGCAGAGGGACCCCTCGGGGATGAGAGAAGGTGGGAGTAGATGGTTCTACTTTGTTTGCTGTGATGCTTACTTCTACTCCTTGGCTGCATTTCCTTTGGAGTTTAACAAAGTCCGTTTTGAAGGTTCTAGTCCATCTTGGCTGTGTTGCAAAGAACCTGGTTCCTGAGCCAGAGTAACAGATGGGACTCAGCTCACCTGCGCCAAGGTGGTGTCAGCAGATATCGAAGTGAGACCCTGGCGGGGAGGAAGTGAGGGCATCGTCGGCTCCTTAAGGCACACGGGCTGCCCTCTTGGAAGCCTCCTCTCAGGGTCAAGCCTTGGAGAGTCAGGGTTCCGTTCCACCAAGGAAGGTGATGTCTTTTACCCAGGCCTCCAGCCTGAGAAGCCTCTGAATACTGGTGATGTTGATACAGAAATAAAGAAGGCGGAGAAGAGGAAAGGGTGGGGGTGGGATGGGGGAGGGAGGGACATGGTGTCCAGACCCTGCAAGTTCTGGGTGCCCCTCCTCTTGCCCAGGGAAAAGCCCCTCCAGACCAGGATCCCCAAGAAGGCTGGGAGAGCCCCTTACCCACCCCCAACATCAGCCACACAGGCCACTGCCCCTCGGCCCTGAGCGAGACGTGTAGGGTGGTGCGGAGGGAGGAAGGGTGCCCACGGCCAGCCCAGTCAAGGATCTCTCTGAGCTGGAGGCTGGAGACAGGCAGGGAAGGAGCTGGCAGTTGAGAAACACCGAGAGAACTGGGCAGCCCACCATCCAGATACCCGCCAGGGTCTCAGAGCTCCAACAAGAGGTACAACAACAGTGCATGTCCTGAGGGTGATGCTGGGGGAGTAAAAAGGGCTTTTGCGATGAAATTTTTAACACACACATACAAAGTGGTCACTAGTGAGGCACTGGGGCGATAATACACTTCTCTGAGGTACACTTCTCCCCCAACCTAGAAAAGTGGGAGTTCATGTCCTGAAAGCAGAGAAGCCCCTTTAAGGAGGAATATCTGCATGACTCCCACAACTCAGGTTACCTGGTAGGGTGGGGCATCATGCAGATTCATGGGTACCCTAGGGGAAGACCCCTTTGTTTTATTCTGATTCCCCAGGCCCAAGAGCCTTTCCAGAAGAACTTAGGCCACCCCCTTCCTTATGTTCCAAATGTCTGGCACCAGGAAGTTCTGCTTGGTATCTCTCCTAAGGCCCTCATGCTGCCCCCTGGCAGATACCCTGTGTTGGACTGGGAGACACAGACAGGGTCATTGGAGGGGAAAAAAAAATACAACAGAACTTGAGGACTCTGCCCAGCTCCACAGTGACCACTATACCCCCCTTGATTTTGGGGGACAGGCAGGCAGATGGGGAGGGACCCAGTTGCCACCTGGAGGAGACAGCTGGTCTTAGAGTTCCATTTTCAGTCTCTGTCAACTTCAGAAGCAATTTCCCTTATTACTGGCGCCATTGGCTGGAATCCTGGAAGAGCAAATTAACATTGGAAGCAGGTGGGCACAGTTAATACCTGCAGATGGCTTTATGATTCTCTCAGTGGCAAACAAAGATAACCTAAACGCTAAACAGCCAGGTCTGGGCTGACCACACAGTCCTTCCCACCCACAGCAACTTTTGCTCAGCAGGTGATGGGCTTGTTTGTTTAAAAGACCCCAGGGCCCAGCCTTCACTCTGTCCAGGTTCAGGGCGATGGAATTGCAGGATTCCACGAGGAGGGGCAGC
The DNA here is from genome assembly GCF_910594005.1 of Cervus elaphus. Classification (NCBI taxonomy): domain Eukaryota; kingdom Metazoa; phylum Chordata; class Mammalia; order Artiodactyla; family Cervidae; genus Cervus; species Cervus elaphus. The sequence goes on along the minus strand of NC_057832.1, from coordinate 99,815,210 downwards.
CTTCACCCTGCCAGGGCCGCAGCTCTGCGAGGAGGCTCCCTCCTGTCATTCCCAGTCCTCGCCCACCCCAGCCTCTCACTGCCCTGCAAACCAGAAGTCCTGCTGTATTGCAACTACTTCCGTGACCCTGTGACACCCGCAGCCTCCAGGGCAAGCTGGTAGAGGCACCTGGGCACCCCAGCCCTGGCAGCACCCTCACCGTCCACTGAGCGAGGGCTGTCCCTCCTTCCTGCTGGGCTCCTGCAGCCTGTATTCAGGAACATATCTCAGTGAATCTCATGGCCCAGGTCATGGGGAGCATCATGCAGATTAGTGGGGACCCTAGGAGAAGGCCCCCTTGTTTGACTTTGACACAAGGATCCTTTCCCAGAAGAACGTAGGGAGGGGATGCCATGTCCTTTTCTGCTTTCAGAACCTGAACTCCCACCTTCCTAGGTCTGGGGAGGGAGGGGTGTCTCAGGCTGCTCACCACCCCAACTTCCCTCTCCCAGACTCCATGGGTCTGAGGGCAGGATGTTGTCACAGCTCAGCAGGTCCCTCCAGGGGCTGACGGTGCAGAGCCCCACTGTCAAGGGCGCCCTGCGGCACCTGAGGCTGACCACATGGGGGGCCCAGAGCAGACTCCCCACCGCTGATGCCAGGAAGTAAGAATACTCATCACTAGCTTTTGCGCACCCACCATGTACGTGCTGAACGCCTCGCATACTGGGGCTCACACAGCTTCTAAGGTGCGTCCTGCCTGGAATGGCGAGTGGGAAGTGGGGTGTATTGAGGGGCTGCAGTACTGACAACCTTCCCTCTGGCGGAGGTTTCCAAACCCCTGAAGGGGACTGAGGGCTGGAGACTGGTTCCAACACTGTTATTAACCCGCTGTTGGCTTGGCGACGTCATACCTGCCGCTTAGTCCCCGCGTTCTCAAATGTAATACGGGGGAATAGTTTGGGGCAAATGAAAACACTAGTCATTTTTCCAAAATGCTTTTTTTAGCATTAGAGCCTGGAAGCTTTTCCTTAAAGGAGGTTTTCCCTGGGACCCTTTAGAACAATAGGTAAAAATGGAGCCATGCAAATTGACGGCGGCGCGAGGGAGAAACGCGGGTCCTGATCCGCGTACCGTCTAGTGTCCGCCCTGGGAGGCTGTATGACAGTCTCTGGGTTTGCTATCTGTCCTGACAGCAACTCCGTGGTCCTGACCCCGCCCCACGATGGTCCCTCGACCCCCACCAGGCATCCCCAGCTCAAGTAGGTGATCCCGCCTTCGCGCTGGCCCCTCCCGGGCTGTGTCGCTGGTTTTGGACGGGGACGAACACCCTAAGTCCCGGCCCTGGAAAAGGAGTCGCTCGGCTCCAAGTCCCCGGGGAATCAGAGCTTAACTGTCCGTTTTTTCTGTGCGCCCAGAACCCCTGCGGCTCGGAGCGGGGGAGGAGACGGCCCCGAGCGGGGACAGAGGACCCACACGATCCGCCCGGCCTCCGGAGACGCCCTCAGCGCCGCCCTCCGCGGAGCCTGCCCAGGGACAGCTGCCCCATTGCCCACGGCTATGCCCGAGCACCGACCCCTTAGCATTTATGACAGTGTGTGTGGCCTCTGTGATATAAACCAGTAATGTTTTAAATTTGCACGTTCTCTATTTATTTATTTATCAAATGTATCTTTAAAAAAAAAAATACGGATTTGGAAGTTGGAAACTGCCCATTTGTCCATGAGATGAGCTTGGTAAATAAAGGAACAACCATGGGAGGAAATACTGCAGTAATGAATTGTCATAGAATGTAATCTTCCCAAGAAGGAAAGGTTGCTCGGTGAGAAAAGTGAGATACAAAACAGGATATACAAAATGGTCTCTCTCTTTTTAATTAAAATGCACGTTGGGAAAAGACAGAGGAAGCCTGCATTGGGTGGTGGCCCGCGGGTGGTGATATGTTGTTCTCTGTCTGCAGTTTAGGGGTTACTTCTATGATGGAAAGATATCGCACTTTAGTTTTAAAAACGAATTAGAGAAAAGGGGAAAATATAAAAACCCAAAGAACCAAACAAATCCTGCCAAGTGACACACCCCTGGGCCTGGCACTTCCATGGCTCCCCCTCCCTTTCTCCTGGGCTTTTCAGTCACTCGGGTAATTCGATCCTCCTGGTGAGGAGGGTCTCCATCCCATGGGCTCCTCTCTCTGAGACCAGCTGCATTTCCTGGACTCGGGGCTTAACAGGGAGACACTGGCTCAGGCTGAGCAGCAAGCCCAGGCTGAGAGGAAAGTGCTTTGCTCCAACACTCACTGTGTCCAGAAGTTGAAGTGGGTCTGCAAGGCCTGAGTTTGGGTGGATGCTCCTGTCTGCCAAGGGCTTCCTCCCCTTTGGTTAGTTATTCTGTAGGAAGACACTGGAGGTGGCCCCTGGTCTTCAGAGACAAAGAAGAGAAACTGGTATCAAGGGTCTCCCATTTCTGTGCCCTGAACTCAAAGCTCTACATAGATCATTGAAGTTAAGTCTAACATTCCTATGAGGTAGATGAGTTTTATTCCCATTTTGCAGATGGGGAAACTGAGGTGCACAGAGGTGAGGGAGCTTGTTTCAGGCAGCAGCAGCAGCCAGGAAAGCCAGATGCTCCTAGCTGCTGCCAGGGCTCAGTCCTGGTCTCCCAGGCTTGTTCCAGTCGGGCCAGGTCTTAGCCCTTTTCCTGGGTCAGGAAGGCAGCGGGAGATCTCTTCTGCTACTGCTTAGCTGGGCCCCTGGATGGGACAGATCTGACAAGGCCCTCTGCTCCCAGGCTCAGCCAGCCCTGCTGTAGGTGGGTGGGGCCAGTGAGCCTGGCCATGGACAGACTGTTCCTGCTACCTGCCCCTCACTGGGCACAGAATCCCTTCAGGGCATGTGCCCAGCTGCCCTTGGGGGTTTTTTTGTTTTGTTTTGTATTTTGGCTGCACTATACAACATGCAGGATCTTAGTTCCTGGACCAGGGATCAAACCTGTGCCCCCCACAGTGGAAGCATGGAGTCTGAACTACTGGACCACCAGGGAAGTCCCCCAGCTGCCCTTTGGATGGGCTCCAGCCTGTAGCTGGGTGAAGGGTCTCCCGAGAGACTGGGGTGGGTGGGGGTGTGGCCAGAAGGCCCAGGTTTTTACTCCTCACATCGTGGGGAGCCAGGCCTGACCCCCATGCGCCCTTCACCCCTCTGGGGTCTCACCTTCCCAGCTGTGTGGGCTGCCCTTTGGGGTGTGTCTGTGCCCCAGGCTCTTAGTTGTGCTGACCAGAGTCACCTTGGAGGACAGAAGAGTATACGGGAGGGGGCCGAGGGGAGAACGTCTGAGACAGACAGCAGAGGACAGGAGAGCAAGAGTTGACCAGATGGAGACAGCAAGGAGAGATAGAAACAGAGCCAGCAAGAGCAGACATCAGAAAGACTCAGAGGGACTTCCCTGGTGGTCCAGAGACTAAGATATCACGCCTGCGATGCAGGGGGCCCGGGATTCGATCCCTGGTCAGGGAACTAGATCTCACATGCCGCAACTGAGAGTTCCTGTGTCGAAACTAAAAAGATCCTGCTTGCCACAACTTAAGGCAATGAAGACCTGGTGCAGCCAAATAAATAAATGAATATTTTTTAAAGAGAAGAAGAAGAAAAGAAAGATTCAGAGAGACTGGTGGAGAACACAGGAGGACCCCCACTGGGCCAGCAGCTGCGGGGACTGGGGCTGCAGTGGAGAATGGAGCCCAGGCACAGTTGCCAGATTTAGCAAATAGAAATATAAGATTCCCAGTCCAATTTCAATTTCTACTGTGTTCTCAGTCATGTCTGATTCTTTGCGACCACATGGACAGGCTCCTCTGTCCATTGGATTTTTCAGGCAAGAACACTGGAGTGGGTTGCCATTTCCTTCTCCAGGGGATCTTCCTGACCCAGGGATTAAACCTGCGTCTCCCGTGTCTCCTGCACTGCAAGCAGATTCTTAACCTGCTGAGCCATCGGAGAAGCCCAATTTCAAACAACTACGAATACTTTTTTTTTTTTAAGTATAAGTGTGTCCTATGCAATACAGTTGACCCTTGAACAACACAGGTTTGAACTGCACAAGTCTACCTACATGCAGATTTTTTTCAATAGTGAATATGACAGTACTACATCATCTGAAGTAGGTTGAACATCCTCAGAGAACCTCGGATGTAGCGGGCTGACTATAAGTCTCAATTGGGTGGAGCATCCGCACCCCTAACCCTCACCTTGTTTAAAAGTGACTGATTTGGGGACATATTTATACCAAAACAATGATTCATTGTTATCAGAAATTCCAATGTGACTGGCCTCCTGGGTTTTAAATGGCAACTCTAAACCCAGGGTCTACATTTCCCTCAGCTGCCCAGGCCAGTCAGAAGGCTTTTATTTTTTCCCTCTGGCCACTGACACCCATCCTCACAGAGCCAGGAAGGGGCCCTCCCCGTCCTGTGACAAGCTCAGTCTTGTGGGGGCCAGGCCTTCCTTCAGTGGGGGGAAAGGCTCTCCTACCACAATGTCAGCTCAGACTAGAAGCTCCTCTACCCTGACCTGTGAGGGGCTATCCTGTGCTCCCAGAAACGACAGGAGGAGCTCAGATGGGCTGAGGTGGGTTCCTCAAGGGATGAGTGGCAGCAGATGGTCTGGTCCAAGTACCCAGAGGATGCACAGCTTCTACTCAGGGGCCCAGGCACAGGGGGTGAGACCAGGGAGATCACCCAGCACATGCCAGGCAGTCTCTTGGAACCAGCATAAAACACCTTAGCTGACAGGGAGTTCCCATCCCACTCAAGGGACGAGCATCTGGAGGCCTGGAGAGGCAGGTCTGGGTGCAGAGCCCAGCCCCTTCGGTCCCCAGGGCGGTGCTTTCCACCCCTGTGTGGAGTGTCACCGCACCGCTGTGGCCTGTGGCCGTGACGTATTACTGCCCCTCGAGGGGACCTGTGGGTGCTCAGTCACTTCAGTCGTGTCCGACTCTTTGCAACCCTAAGGACTATAGCCCACCAGGCTCCTCTGTCCATGGGATTCTCCAGGCAAGAATACTGGAGTGTGTTGCCATTTCCTCCTCCAGGAGATCTTCCCGACCCAGGGATCAAACCCGTGTCTCTTTACGTCTCCTGCATTGCAGACAGATTCTTTACCACTGAGCCACCAGGAAAGCCCTCGAGGGGACTTAGCATTTTCTATTTAACAAAACAAAGTTCTCTCCCCACCTTTGTCTCATTTGAGGTGCACGGCCACCCTAGGTGCAGATGGAACCACCAGCATTGGACCTGTTTTTACAGATGCAGACACTGAAGTGCATATAAGAAATTGCCCACAGTCTTTTATTTTTCTTTTTTTCCTTAAAGATTTATTTATTTATGGCTGCACTGGGTCTCTGTTACTGTGTGAGGGCCTTCTCCAGTTGCAGCGAGCAGGGCCTACTCTCTAGTTTTGGTGTGCAGGCTTCTCATTACGGTGGCTTCCTCTTGTTTCAGAGCATGGGCTCTCAGCACACAGGCTTCAGTAGTTGCATCGCGTGAGCTCACTTGTCTTAGCACATGGGCTTGGCAGTCCTGAAGCATGTGGGATCTCCTGGGACCAGGTATTGAACCTATGTCCCCTGTATTAGCAGGTGGATTCTTTACCCCTGAGCCACCAGGGAAGCCCCAGGAACTAGCCCAAAATTCTTCCAGAGAGGTGGTGGTGGAGCTCCAACCAGAACCAGAGCTGTCTTAGCTGGAGGCAAAGTGAGGAGCCCCAGGGCAACTTGTTACTAATTCTTCAGTCAGTCTGGGTAGGCACCCAGGGAAGTTACCTAGCTTCCACAGACAGAAACTCAAGTTCATAGGCATGCCTAAATGATGAAATACTTTGTGTTATTTGCAAACAATCCCCCACCCCAGAGAGTCTGGTAAGATTCCAATTCATCCAAGAAGGGACTCTGCAAACTTGAATAAGATAACAGAGGTGCCTCCAGCAGCAACCCACCCCCACACCCCCTTGCTGGCAAGCTGAGCCCCCACCCCGCCCTCTGCAAAGGTAGGGGCTGGCCTTGGAGCCCAGGGCTCTGAACTCCCCATTGCCTGCTCCACTTGAATGGATGACTTCTGATCCTCCCCTGCACCTCAGTTTCCCCACCAGGTAAGTGGGTGGAGATACTCTGTCATCTCAGGCTTGAAACGACCCAGAGAGATAGATGCCCTGTTTGATTACAAAGTGGATTAAGTCCTGGGTACTTGATACAGGTAATTCTATCCTGTACATGGATAGTCTCATTGAAAAGCAGCCTCAGGTGGCCTTTCCCCAGCCTCCCTGCCCCTCCCTTCAAGCCCCCGTGGAATGGGCTCTGAAGGGCAAGAAAGCCGATAGGCTCCTCCTGGTGCCATGAGGTATCACTGTGGCTGTTCTTTCTCGAAGAGGGCTCCTAGGATGAGCTGGGGGCTGGGTGCGCCTAGGCCAGGCAGGCCCCTGTTCCCGCACCACTCCACCCAAGCTGATAGCTGGTCTTTCCCAAACAGGGCCATCATGGCCAGACAATGGGCTCAGACCAGAGGACCAGTGTTCCTGCAGAACACGGGGAGGTGCTCAGGTGCCCAAGCGCATAACCCAAACTCAGATCCGTCCTTTGGCCAAGACCCTCTTAATCCCCTGGGCATTCGGGTAAGAGGGAGAGTGTGAGCTGCCCCAGGGGAAGCTGCCACCCTGTTGCAAGACCACCCTTAGCTGGTTCCTCACAAGCACGTGGGAAGGACTGACTGGGAGCCCTGGGGGCAGTGCAGAGCTAAGCGTTCAGTCACCGCCTTGGTAGCTGGTGGTTAGGTGTACTTCTGTCTCCCTCCTTGTGTGGGGGTTCCGCTGTTCTTTTCCTGTGCATAGCACTTCTGCAGACTGTCCTTCATCATCTGCTCCTTTTAGAACAGGCCTCGAATAAACAAGTGCACACGTGACATGTGCCCAGTGGTTTTCAGGCAGCGGGACATTAATGGAGCAGCATTCCCATCCCCACAACGACCGCCATCTCCCCCTCCCATTAGCTGCTCCCCAGGCCTCTGGTGGCCGTGACCAGGTGAAGCCACAGGCTGCAGATAGCTGCTGTGTGCAGACCAGTGCCTGCACGGACTGGAACAGCGGGGCTGGCCTCTTATTTCAAATGGATGGACAGTCTCCTGAACTTTATACTTGGACACAGAGTGACATTCTCCTTGGTTATGGCTGATGCTCGAATTCGGAGACACAGCTCTAGAAGAAAGTTGGAAACTCGTAAATTTTTTTTAACTGATTTTTATTGAGTAGAGTTGCTTTACAATGTGGTGTTAGTTTCCACTGTACAGAAAGAGAGTGAATCAGCCGTGCATATACATGTGTGCATGCCAAGTTTCTTCAGTCGTGTCCAACTGGCTGTAGCCCGCCAGGCTCCTCTGTCCGTGGAATTCTCCAGGCGAGAATACTGGAGTGGTTTGCCATGCCCTCCTCCAGGGGATCTTCTCGATCCAGAGATTGAACCTGAGTCTCTTATGTCTCCTGCATTGGCAAATGGGTTCTTTACCACTAGCACCACCTGGGAAGCCCACACATACACACATATCCCCTCTTTGGGGGATTTCCTTCCAGTTTTGTCACCACAGTGCAGTAAGCAGAGCCTCTGAGCTCCACAGTAAGTTCTCATTCGTTGTCTAGTTTAAACATAATATCAGTAGTGGATGTGTCTATCCCAGTTTCCCAGTTCCTCCCACCACCCGCCCTCTCCCCCTTGGTATCCGTACATCTGTTCTCGACCTTTGTGAAACTTCTAGTTCTGTGACCAGCATCTACCCTCACTGACCAGATGGGGCCAAGGCCTGTAGGTCCAGAGCTCAGGATGTGGGGCTGCCTCCCTGCCTGCTGGAAGCCAGAGGGCTCTCCAGGAATATCCACACTCAGTCTCCTTACACACATGGAGAGAGGGTCAGCACGGCACTCAGACAGACTTGGCTGGAGTCCTGGCCGCACCTCATCCTGGCTGAGCGACCAGATTACTGAACCTGTCAAGCCACAGTTTTCTCATCCATAAAGTGGGTGTAATACCACTAACCTCACACAGCTGCAGGCAGGAGGGGAAAGCACACACCCAATAAATGTAACTTCCCACCTCCTGGGTTTTAAATAAATTACAGACCAGAAAAAGAAACCATGTTCGTTAACAACTTCCATTTATATATTCAGCAAACACTTACCAAGGGCCTACTGTGTGCCAGACAGGTACCATTAACACCCGAGCTCTGAGACGATTGGCAGGGGACTGGGGTGGGGGGCGGTCCTGAGCTTACAGGTAGGATGTACACACAGGGACGCATAGCCTGTGTGGTCACGAGGCATTTTGTGTTTGGATTTTCTTGTGGAAAACAGAAGTTTTACCAAATGTGACAAGAGTCTTCAGGAGGAATTTCTTGATTTTCTAAGCTCTAGATTGAAGGCAACCTGAAGCAAGGTGTCCAGGGGTCTTTGAGGCAAGGTCAAAGCCACCATGTTAAGAGAATAGTTCTATGAATGTGACTCAGCCAGAGCTAGCTCGGGGCTGGCTGAGACCTAGGCAGATGGCCTGAGTAAGCTCCTACTGCAGCCTCCAGTAGACCTGAGTAGTGTGGAGTCAGTAGACCTGACTCCTGGGATCCCAACAGCCAAAAATCTGGGGTTCAAGTCTCAGCCCTGCCGCTCACTACCTGTGGGATGTGAGCAAACCACTCAGTCTCCCGGAGCCTCAGTGTCCTCACCAGTGGAGCAAGGTTGTCCTGAGAATCCGATGAGACGAAGTGTGTGGCAGCTCTTTGTAAACAGCCAAGTGCCATTGTCGGGGCTGGGAGTGAGAAAACCCAGGGCTGAGCTTTCATCTGCCTCTTAGTGAGCTTGGAAAATGCAAACCTCAGATCTTCCCACACCACTGAGATCTAGGGGAGAAGTTTATAGGCCATGATCTACCCGATCTCAGTCAATCACTGGCCCAGGCACCCCAGGTTTCCCTGGGGGCTCCAAAGTGTTGGAGTTCTTCACTGTAGTACTTTACTCAGAACATTTTCTCAGCACAGAGAACAGACTTGTGGTTGCCAAACGAGACGGGGCGGGGGCTGGGCGGTGAAAGGGAGGGATGGATTGGGAGTTTGGGGTTGGCTGATGTGACCTAGTACACAGAGAATGGATAAGCACCAGGTCCTACTATATAGCACTGGGAACTATATTCAATATCCTATGCTTAAACCATAATGGAAAAGCATATGAAAAGAAACATATATATATTCATGTATTACTGAATCATTTGGCTGTAGAGCAGGAATTAACACAACAGGGACTTCCCTAGCAGCCCAGTGGTTAAGGCTCCACATTTCTAATGCCAGGGGCATGGTTTGATCCTTGGTCAGGGAAGAAAACCACAGAGCCAGACCCTTGTTCCCAGCCACCTCAAAACTTATGCATCCAGGCAAACAAGGGCATGAAAAAGATGCTTGACATCATTAGTTATCAACGAAATGCAATTTGAAACCAAAAAAAATGTAGCTTCACACCCTCTGGAAGGCTAAAATTAAAAAGACTGGCCAGGGACTTCCCTGGTGGTTCAGTGGCTAAGACTCTCTGCTTCCAATGCAGGGGGCCCGGGTTCATACCCTGGTCAGGGAACAAGATCCCATGTGCTGTAACTAAGTCTCTGTAACTAAGACCTCATGCAGTCAAATAAATAAATATTTAAAAAAAAAAAAAAAATAAATAAATAAATAAATAAAAAGACTGGCCAGTCAAGGGTCGTCAAGGGTACGGAGCAACAGGAACTCTCTATCGGTGGGAGCATGTTGATGGTTTCAAATTGCCATGATGGGAGTATTTATACTACAGAAACCAGCAGAGGCTACAAATCAAGGCTTCCCCCCATTTCAAAGAGCTGGCTGTTAAAACATTTTTTAATATTTATATATTTATTTGGTTGTGTCAGATCTTAGTTACAGCATGTGGGGCTTCTCTCTAGCCATGGCAGGCAGGCTTAGTCTCCCCGTGCATGTGGAATCTTAGTTTCATGACTGGTGATCGAACTTGCACTGGAAGGCAGATTCTCAACCACGGGACCACTAGGGAAGTCCCTGGTTGTTAAACAGTTACCAGCACACTCTCTGATGGAAACTTGCCCATAAAGAGACTTGTGCATGAATGTTCACAGTAATATAGTATTCTCGATAGCCTCAAATTGGAAATAACCCAAATATCGACCAGCAGGTAAATGGATGAACACACTGTGGTACATCCAGACAATGGAATATGACTCAGCAGTAAAGAGGAGTGAACTGGTAATACACATAACAACGTGGATGAAACTCAGAGGCATTATGCTACGTGAAAGCAGCCAGGTTCGAAAGATTACATATCATATAATTGCATTTAGGTGAAGTTCTAGAAAAGACAAAACTACAGTGATAGACAGCAGATTAGTAGTTGCCAGTAGGTGGTGGGAGGTAGGGGAAGGAGGTTAACCTGAAAGAGGCCTGAGGGAAATTTTAGGGGTAATGGATGTCCTAGATCCTAATTTGTGGTGGGGGTTACATGGGCAGGTATACTTGTCAAAGTTTATTGGATTGTTTGCTTCAATTGATTAACTTTATTGTATGAAAACTGTACCTCAACAAAGTTGTCCAAAAAAACCCCAAACCAAAACCCCCAAACTTATCCACTCTGAGTCCCACTGCTTTAGGTCCTTGTCCCTGCAGACACATAGGTGATACTGGTGGGTCCTGGGCTGCCTGCCCCAGGACCAATCTTACAGAAAACTCCTCACCTATAGGATATAGGATATATCTATATGTCTATAGGATAGGCTGATGGGGAAGTGATTTTTTTAAATATATATTTATTTATATTTTTGGCTGCACTGGGTCTTAGTTGCTGCACGCATGATCTTTGCTCTTCACTGCAGCATGTGGGATCTAGTTCTCTGACCAGGGATGGAACCTGGACCCCCTGCATTGGGAGTGCAGAGTCTTAGCCACTGGACCACCAGGGAAGTCCAGGGCATGTGATTTTAAATCAGGAAGATGTACCGCATGTTACATCTCCTCCAGGATAAGCCAGGGCTTGCTGGAGTCAAGGATGACAAGAGTGGGCAGAGGTCTCTGTCCCATTCAGTGGCCGTCCTTGCCACCTACCCTCTGCCTGAAGAAGTCGCTTACCTGTGGAGCTGACTGACAAAACTTATGTCCTTTCCCCCAAAGCTTGGTGGAATGGAGAGAACTGGCATCATTGAAGCTTAGAGGAAAAATGATAGGGGGTGGGGTGAGGGCAGGGAGGGACATGTCATTATTCACCATGTGTGCTTAAAGGGTTAGCATATGGCAGATAATGACCAGATGTTCTCTGTCAGTTCCAGATGGAGTTGGAGAAAAATGGCCTTCGTTGGTAGCATGAAAGATTTAGGTGAGATACGGTGATGAACTTCCTGAGAGAGTTCTTGAGAAAGTGGACACATGTGTTCACTCATGCAGGTGCATGTGTGTATGAAGGTGTGTGTATGTGTCGTGTAAAACCAGAGCAGGAAGTGGGCACTGGGTATACATAATTCCTTTCTCTGAAACACTTCAGGAATTCGAAAGACAAACCTCATTCTTAAGTGAGCCTGGGTCCCTCTGGGCTGGGGACAGAGTGATAGACCCTTTCTCTAGGTACCTTGGAGGGCAATTAGCTGGCTGGTCCATCAGTAAGACCACCTAAACCAGAAGTCTGTGGAGCCAAATGGGTACTTACTTCCACAGCCCGGCCCCCTCCCAGACAGCTCTATGCACTCTCTTCCCCATTAGTGCAGAAAAGACCATCCATCACCAGCGGGATGGTGATGTCACAGCTGCAGGCCTCCGAGCGCACAGGAAGACCTCTCCGGCCCCTCGGAGGTGCTAAATCATTCATGGGGTAGAGAGCCCGGGTGACAGGAGATTTACTGCCTAGGAAACACTTCAGGGACGGGTGGAAATCAATTCTTTAAAGAGACCCCATCAGCTAGCAGGTGGCCTAAGGCTGAGGCTTGGCCACGTGATGGGGACCCAATGAAGTGAGTCCAGGCAGCCGGTGAGGGCAGCTTCCCAATTCCAAAGCAGAGGATGCAAGAGAGCCGAAGGCTTGGGGGTCCAGGGTGGGTCTAAAGGGAAGGCATATCTCCAACACTCTGGGGGTGTATAATAGGAGGCAGTCTCCCAGTTTTCCAGCTCTGGCTCACATACACCTCTTGTCACCTGCTATGGGCTTCGGTGCTCATACCCGCAGGGCTCTGCAGGTCAATAAGACAGAACGAGGAACGTTGTTGGAAAATGTTTGCTAAGCCTCTTGGCTCTTTGATCTTGGGCTACCTCACTCCGCCCAGTCTCTGCCAGAAGGAGAGTTCTAGGCTAACTTCAGTTTCTCTGAAGTGAAAGTTGGAGTGTTACTGAGCATTTATCCTCTCGTCTCATAGAGACTGTGAACTCCTTGAATGCCCAAACAGTCTATTTTATGATCTAGAATTCCAACGCTTGATTCAGCTCCGGGGGTACGACGTGCAAATTTTTTAAATAACCTTTTTTTTAACTAATGTATTTATTTTGGGCTCTGCTGGGTCTTAATTGCTGCACAGGCTTTTTCTCTAGTTGCAGTGAGTGAGAGCTAGTTTCTAGATGTGGTGCATGAGCTTCTCATTGCAGTGGCTTCTCTTGTTAGGAAACACAGGCTCTTGAGCCTGCGGGCTTCAGCAGTTCTGGCATGTGGGCTCAGTAGTTGTGACTCCCAGGTTCTAGAGCACAGGCTCAGTAGTTGTGGCACACGGGCATAGTCGCCCCTCAGCATGTGGGATCTTCCCAGATCAGGGATTGAACCCACGTCTCCTGCATTGGCAGGTGGATTCTTTACCACTGAAACACCAAGGAAGCCCAATGTGTGTTAATCTATGTGACATCCCGAACAGCCTGGGACTCCTGCTGCCCCACGCCATGTAGCACAGTGGGAGCTTCATAGCCAGCAGAGTAGGGCCCTTCTGGTCCCAGCCCAGCTCATCTGCCTCTGTTTCTATGGCTACAGCGTACTTCCTCCGTGTGTCTTGTACAAGAAAAACGCAGGGTTAAAGGAGTGAAGGAACAGCATTTATAGATCAGCTTTAGAAAACCAGATACAACTCCAGGGTTTCCTTCACAGATGAGGAAACTGAAGCCTAAAGGGGGAATAGACTTGTCCAAAGGCCATGACATGGGAAAACAGGAAAGAGAAAAAACCCCCAGAAGTCACACTGAGCAGTTTCCACCTCTCTTGAGATGACCCGGGTCATTGCTGCTAAAGGGGTAAAGGAGAGCAGGCAGGCGGCTATGGTGGAGAGGAAGCCTGGGACAGGTTGTGGTCCTTGTTCTGCGGCCTTGACTCTGGTCAAAGCCGCTTCCTACGGTAGGGATCACACAGCTTTCAGGACAGGGCTCCCAGTTACTGTATAAGCTGCATCCCCACTGCTTTGGCCCATCCCTCCCTCAGCTGCCCTCAGCCTCAGGAACATCCGTTTGAACTGATTCCCACAGGGCGGGAGCCAATGCTGGCCTCTGGTTCTTGGAAGAGCTCTGTGAAGACCAGAATCCAGGAGAATCAAAGGGATTCAGGAATTCCTGATCTGCCAAGTCACAACTGCTCCCTCCCGCCACCCCCCCATCATACTTGGCAGGAGGGGATCTTGGCTGGTAGCCAAACACAGGGAGATTACCCTCCTTGCAGGCATCCCAGCACTTGCTTCTCATTCACCCCTCAAGTTTGTCCTCAGGAAAATCTCAGCATATTCAAAGGTCTCCTCAAGTTCCCTCAGCCCCCCACTCTTGGCTAGATGCCCAAGACCACCTAGGGAACCTGGGTGTTTCTGAGGCTGGGAGCTCCTATGAGGGGGCACCATAGGGGGTTCCTGGGTAATTTTTCTTAACCAAGTACTCATCTCTAGGAGTTCTCTCTGGATGCGCCCAACTCAGCAGAGGAAAAAGCCCCAGGCTGGCATCCAGAGAACCGTGCTCTAGTCGCGGCTCTGGTCTGAACTGGGGGCCTAGCTGCATCTCCGATCCCTCCTGTGAAAAAAGCTGAGGGATTGGATCAGACAATTTCTGTAGCCCTGGGGAGGTTGGAGGGGACGCTCGGCGAGCCAGATGGCCCCTAGTGCCACCAACGAATGTCCGCGAAGATGCGGGGGCGGGTGGGCTGCAGGGCATCCAGGAAGCGTCTGCAGGGAAGCGGGCACCCAGGCACAGGGCCCTGGGACCGGGCGTGGGGGAGGAGGGTGGGGTGCGGGGCGGGGCGCGCCGGAGACGCTTCCCGCTAGGACGAGAGGAAGGGACACCACGCCCGGAACGGAATGCCTCGCGCCCGCCACAGCTGCCTGCGCACCCGGAAAAGACCGTTTGGAGGTGCGGGTTCTCAACCAAGAAAGGCGGACAACTTAACCCCCTAGAATCTGGGAGGACTGAAAAGAAGTGTTTCCCGAAGAAATAGTTTGCAGCTTCCAAAGCGCCTGCAGAAACATTTCGTTATTCGATTTCTCCAATGGGGCGACAGAGGATGAGATGGTTGGATGGCATCACTGACTCAGTGGACATGAGTTTGAGCAAACTCAAGGAGAGAGTGAAGGACATGGAAGCTTGGCGTGCTGCAGTCCATGGGGTCGCAAAGAGTCCCACACGACTGAACGACAAGAATTCTCTGACTTGGGCAAGCTCCCAATTGACCGATGAAGAAACTGAGGCTCAGAAGGGTCAGGCAGGAGCCTAACAAATAGATACTTGCTAAATGGTTAAAAATGGAGATTATTCTAATTTGAGACTACTAAATCCTCGCTTTCCGAAGCATCGTAAAACAGAAATAAAAGTCTTTGCCTGATTTGGGGGCCAAATTATTCATCTAAATTCTGCTTTGGACATAGGAAGTGAAACACAGCCGGTGGCCAAAACCATATCTGGGTCACCGACCTTTGGATAATCTGAAGGCTTTGGGACCCCTCCCCCACCAACTGCAGATACAATCTCTGCTTAGAACCTCGGAGTTCCCAAGCCCTGGATCCCTGCAGCCATCCCCCAGCCTCAGGTTGGGGTGGGAAGCTAGGTTTCTAGCCCTGGAGGAACCCTGGCCCGGCTCTGGCCCACAGGGCTCCTCTCCAGGGGCCGTGAACCAATTTTCTCCTTGTATCCTCCAAGAGAACACATGGCAGGTGTTCTCAGTTTATTTCAGGTAAGAGGAAATGGAGGCTGTTCTCAGCCCCAAGGGCTGAGCTCCCACCCAGAGATCAGTCCCCTATGCCTGCCAGCAGCTGCCTCCGCTGATTCCAGTCAAGGACAACTCTGGGGTGGGCACTCAAGCCTCGGTGCCGTGGGGACCAAAGTCAGCCCGGGTGTCAGCTGATGGGAAGGTAGGAGACAGAATGCTGCAAAACTGCACAGGCCGTGCCCTCTAGCTTCCCTCCGCCCCTACTCTGAGCACAATTCTGGACCTGTGTCTCCCCTGAGCAGAGAATCCCAAGGCGCCCCCTCCACCCCACCCCTCCGCTCTCCTAGACCCAGCTCACCATCTCTGGGGCTCAGCTCTCTCACTGTGATTGATTACTCCAGGCTTCAACATCTCAAATCAGATTTTTATAAAACCAATTCCTGAAGTTGCTTTTTTAATTGACAATGTAATACAAGCATGTGATAAACACATAGGCTTCAAATAATCCAGAAGGATATACAGCTGAAAGCCCCCTGACCTCTGGCTCCCAGTTCTCCTACAGGGAAACCACCCCTATTTGCTGGGTTTTGGGTCTCCGGGCAGAGACTTGCTGCGCGGAAAATAAACGACACCTAGATACCTCTCACTTATATTTTTCCACAAACAGAAACCCATGTGTCTTTTGGGTTTTTCACTTAACATCCAGAATATTTTCCAGGCTAAATAACCACTGTATATTTTTCCCCCCTCACTTTTTTCCCCCCCCTCACTTTTAAAAAAAGCTAGACAGATTCCTAAGACAAGATCGCCTTTCATTTTGTTTTTCTCATTCTTTCTCCATCCTCTCATCACTCTCTGCCTCCGGCCCCACACCCCAGCCGGAGCAGAATGTCCGGGGTTTCCTGCCCTTTGAGAACCTTATAGAGATGGCGCACTGCCCAAAGAAAAAACGCAGAGACACACAATGTTTTTCGAAAAATGTCGGGGGATTAACTGGGTTTCGAACATCCCTGCGCGAGTCGACGAAGCACATCACATCTAAGATTTTAGAACAAAGGCTAAAATCTTTGTTCTAAAGGGCTGGGCCTGGGCCAAGATCGAAAGACAGCGCTGCGCCCCCGCCCCCGCCCCAGAGGACTGGAGCCCCCAGCAGGAGGCCCTGACAAGGAGTGGGTGGTGGTGGCGAGATCTCCCGGGGCGGCACCAGGAGCCTGGGGTGCGGCTGCGGGGTGACGGACCCTGAAGGCATCTCGCAGGCGGGGATGCAGGGTCCGCTACAGTGATAACACGGGGGATCCGTAATTTGTAGAGATATACGGGTCACGAAATATCGGCGAGCCTACGCGAGCATTCTTTTCATCCTACGGAGAGGTGAGAGTCACTCGACCCATTTTGCAAACGGGGAAACTGAGGCTCTAGACAGTGAATCACCGAAAAACGCCCATCTGGTAACTAGAGCGCAGAAGGACTTGAAGCCGGGGCTGGGTCTCACTGGGGGATGCTAGTTACCCACATCTTGGGGCGGAGAGCCAGGGTCCGTGCCGGGCCGCGGCCAGTCGGAGCCAGGACAGTGACAGAAGTGCCCCCGTCCGGGAGGGTCTAGGTGGGGTTCGGACGCCTGCCTCCCCCACCCGCGCAAGCCCTGCCTGGTAGAGTGGAAAGAGCGCGAGGCCAAGGCGGGATGGATGACCTCTTCGCCCACCATCTTCATCACAACGGGGAACTGCCATGGAGAGGGCGAGGTTGGGGGTTATTAGGGAAGCAGAGTGGAGCAAGGGCCAGGAAAGGACTGAGATGGCCGGGAGACGAAAGTCGAGACTCCGAGAGAAAGGGGCCGTGTCCCGGGTCGGAGCTAAGGGAGCCGAGTACTTCAGAGTGAAGTAAGCAAAGCAGTCCTTCCTAAAGATTCAGGGGTCCTTCCTGAGCCTGATCCGAGGGTCGAGGAACTCAAAACTACACGTCGCGGATGCCCGGCTTCGGGCTGAGTCGGCTGTCTGCGGCAGAGAGGGTCTCTGTAGTGGAAGGACGCTGCCGCGGGCCAAACAAGACGGGAGAACCTGCTGAGGGGAGGCAAGAAGCAGGAATGGGGTGCGCGGGACACGGCAACAAAGTGAGGACCTGAGGTCGCCCAGAGCCGAAAGGGATCCAGGGTATCGGGTCCCCAGGGCCCGCCCCCTCACCGTCGGGGTCCAGCTCGGGTTACCGGCCGGGCTTTACTCCCTAAAATATGTATGAGTCCTTGCGGGTGCAGTTTCGCTGCCCCTCCCGGAGCAAGGCTGGGGGCGTCGGGGTGCTCGAAGAGCCACGGGGGGAGAAAGCAACGCTGGCTCCCGAGGCCGGGGCCGTCTCGACTTTCAGCCGCGCATTTAAGAAAAGGTGGAAACTGGATCTGTTTCGGCTGCGCCCCCGCCCCGGCAGCCCCGACGGCAGGACCGCGCGGCCGGGTGGCTCGCTTTGCGCCGCGCGGTGTCCGGTTCTCAACAGCAGGTGAATGGGCCCGGGCGGGGCGCGCCGCGCACTGGGGGCGGGGCGCGCTCTATAAAGGGGGGCGCCGCAGGCCGCGGGGGCCACTCGAAGCCGGCGGGGCCTGCGCTATCTCTTTGCGGTCCTGGGCACACCGTGCGCTTACCACCAGCATCCTACAGTCCTCAGGGACCAGGTAGGGCGCAGATGGGGACTCAGCTAGGGAAGCTCAAGACGACCTGGCCGGGTGAGGGAATGCGTGCGGGCTGGGGAGGGCTTAATGTGGAGCCAATCCCCTCCCCCGCTTTGGCCTGTTGGGCCCTGTACCTTGCTCCCGATTTCCCCAGTCCCGGCTCTGGCTCACTGAAGCCCCATCTCTGGCTGCTTCGAAGCCCGGCGGCCCGCCAAGTCAGCCTGCCTGGGATTGGGGGTCTTGCCTCCTCCTCTGGCAGCGACACCCGGGGCCTGAGCAGGCCCCGCCCAGGAGTCGGACCTTATTGATGGGTTGGTAGCCTCAGCGGCCTTCTCAGCCCCTCCCGGCTCCGCAGGGGCGGGGTGCGGAAGACCGTAGACCTCCACCCCATCCCCCCACCACCACTCCCTACGCCCTTCTCTCGAGCCTAGGGCCTGGTGCTATCTTCAATCTTAATACAAGAGACGTTTAGAATTGGTAGGGATTCGGCTAGGCACATCCTTTTGCGCGGGGGCGGGGAGGGGGGTCGCTTCTCAACCGCCAGACAGACGGGGTTCGATCAGGAGAACTAGGGGCTAAAACGGAGGAGGACGGATTAACGTTTTATTTTAATCTGGTTTTGTCCTGCGGTTGCCGTCTGCGGCAGCCAGGAGGGGCTGAGGCAGGGAAGGGAGCCCAGAACAGCAAGGGTTGGGGGCGCTCTGATGTTAGGATGCTGGGGAAGGAGGAAGAGGTCACCTCAACGCTGACAGCCTGGGAGTCTCCTAGCCCCTGCCCCGCCCCTCAGAATGCTCCGGGTGCTGCCTGAGCGAAGGACAGCTGAAAAGGATCTAATCCGCGTCCGCGCCCCAGCCTTGGCCTGCCCCGCCCCCTCCTGGGGGAATCATTGCCGCAAAGGGGGCGGGGGGGAAGAAGAGGTGGGAACGAGTCTGGGGGCGGCTCCCCTCCCCCTCCCCCTTCTGGGACAGGCAGCCTTTGTTCGCCGCGGCGGCAGTGGCCAGACACCTGTGGGGCCGCGGAGCTGCCCGAGTGTAAGTGGGTGAAGACGTGGCGTAAGCCCCTCGTACCCACTTCAGCCCTGCGCTCCCGGCGGGTCCGCTGGGACAACTCAGGCTTGCGCACCTTTCTGCGGGGGAGACTGCGGAGATCCGTCCAGTGGCCCCCACAGTGCGCCTCAGCTCCAAACGCACTTCCCTTCCCCCAGTCCAGGATCGGATTTCCAAGCTTGCTACCCTACGCACACCTCGGCCATCCCCCGGCTCCGAGGGCGATGGGGTGGCCGGGCGTTGGGGCGCACCTCGGCCAGCTGCACCTTGGCCTGAAGGCAGGAGGCAAGGAGCGAGGGCGGGCGGCGAGACCCCTTGGGTCCAGAGCCGGCCGAGCTGGGCGAGCTGGCGGGGCTCCCAGCGTCTCCGCAGTCCCGGTCGGGCGTGCCCTGCGCTGTGCACCAACCGGAGCCACATTCAAGGTGAATCATCCCCGGCCCGCCCCCTGCCCCTCCCCCGCCTCTCGGCACCTGAGCCAATGGCGTGGCGCAGGGGGCGGGCGGGGCTCAGGGGGCCGTGAACCTCCCAGAGTCATTATCCCTGCACTCGGTGTAGCCTCTGCACCTCTGCGCTGGAGCCCGTGAACCTCTCTCAGGCCGCGCCGTCCAGGGCACCCTGCGCACGGTTTTCCCGGGCTTCGGGGCCCCCTTGCCGCTCCTACCCTACCCGCCAGCCTCGCGGAGGCTACTCCTCCTCAGGTGGCCCGGCCGGGGCCTTCCCCCCGCAGACCTGTCACCCGACACCCAGGAAGCGCGCGGCCCCATCCCGGCTCCTCTTTGTTCCCCCGCCGGGCTCCGCGCTCGGGCGCCGCCTCCTCCAGCGTCGCGCTCTGGAGGTTCGGGGCGCCGCTTCGGGGCGGCCCGGGAGCTCCTTGGGTACCGTCCATCGGCCCGCTCCGAACCAGGGTGTCCTTTTTGCCTTGTTTCTCCTGTGTGGACTCCTCTCGGAGCAAGGAGCCGGCGGCAAGCCCAGCCCGGAGCCGGCGCAGGTGAGTGTCCGGGGCGGGGCCAGGTGGGGCCAGCGGCGGGCCGGGAAGGGAAGGTGGACTCGGACGCCCCGGGGCGAGCGGTGCTAGATCCGAGTTGCGGGCAGGCGACCGCGCAGGTCGGCCTTCGGGAATGACGCGGCAGTGCGGCCTCCTGGCTCTCCCGCGCCTTCCAACGGAGTCTCCCACGAAGCGCCGTGGTCCCGGGCTCCCCCAGCGGACCCTGCCGTGAGCCCAGGGCTGTGCCCCGGAGTCGGGGAGGCAGCGCGGCTTGAGTGAGGCTGGGGTTTAGCGAGGTGCTTATCCGCGGTGGCCCACACACCTTCCCTGGGGGAATCGAGCGGGGGTCGCGTCGGCGTTTCGCCGCCCTGGTGGGCTCGGGTGGAAGCGCAAGGCTGGGAGGAGGGCTGCAAACTGGCGCCGGGAGGGAGTTCCTGCCCTGAGAGCTGGTTTCTTCAGCCTCTTCTCTGGGCATCACTACAAGTCGTTACCGCTTTTGTGGCCCCGGGGCGGCCCCGCCCAGTCTTAGGGGGCAATCCGTTCTCTGACCTCTGGCTCCCTTCTGCGTTGTTGCCACCCATCCTGGGAGCCTCGGAGCACGCGGCCGAGACACTCTTCCCCCTCGCCCCTTTCTCCCATCCCTGTTTGCGTTAGCCAGCCGCCGAGGCCCCTGAGCTCTGCCCTGGGTGAGCGGCTGGACGGCGCGTCTCCTGGCCTCACCGGCAGCGCATCCTAGGAATTGGGCTAGGAGGGTGCCGCCCCGGAGTCAGGGATCCTCCGCATTCCGTGGCCCCCTCCAGGCCGAGCCATTCACTTTCCCTTCCCCCAGTCCTGGCATCCCTACACTGTGTATAGACGTGCCCGCCAGGGGCTGGGAGTGCTAATACTGGCTCAGGGCGATTAGGAAACTGGAAGCCGGCGGTGCCCTAATCAACTTCCCCACCCCCACCATCACTCCCATCAGTTAGGTGAGGACCGAGCCTCTCTGTATTCTGCCCGGCTTCGCAAAGCTCTTGAGGATTAAAAGCCTGATTTCCTCCTGGGGGCCAGGTGGCGCATGTCTGCGTTGTGCCCCTGGTTCTCTGGCTGGGTCACTGGGCTCACTCAACCGGGTGTGCACCACCCTCTGCCCTGCCCGCAGTGGGCCCAACGGGCACAGGGTGGGCAGTTCTTCCAGCCGAGAAAGAAACCTATCCTGACTAGGGGCCGAGTGCATCCAAAGGAAGGCGGAGGCCCCACGCCCAGCTCTCAGCCACAACTGGCCAGCGAATTCCCCTTGAGGTTGGTTCTTGGTTCAAATCCTGGCTGCTGAGCCGCAGCCCCCGCTGCTGGTCTCTTTATTGCTCAGGACCTCCCTTCCAACACTGGAGGCCCTGGCCCTGGCTACTGGGAGTGAATGGGGAACCTCTGGAGTCGGTCTTAAGTGAAAAAAGAAAAAATTCTGGGGTACCAGTCTCACTTGTGAGAATTTCGTTTATGCCTTTTTCCTGTGCGAACCGGGTTAATGCAGCCCGGGAGCTCACACAGCTTCTGCCTCTGTGTTAATGGTGGGTGCTCTGGCATCCAGGGCAGCGAGGGAAGCAGCTTTGGCCCCTCCCCTAGGACCTCTGGGGAGAAACAACAGCAGGTACCATGCCCTGGGCATGTCCAAGAGCCCCAACCGCCCCTTGGACCTCGGGGACATTCGTCCCATCCCTGCCGGAAGAGGGGGGCACAGCTGGGATCCAGGACCCCAGAATCGTTGTGTAGAAGTGGAGAGCCTCCGGGCTTCTGGATGGTCAAAGACTGGGATCCGGAAGGGTTCAACCTCTTGACCTCTCAAAAGCCCACAGCACTGGAGGAGGACAGGGCCCCGGCTCTGTGTCTCAAGGCACTTGCACCAAGGGAGGGAAACAGACCAAGGTGTCCAGACTGCCCTAGAACAGTGCAGGATGGTGGAGCTGCGGCCCCCGAGGAAGGGTTTGTCAGTAGAGACCTTGTAGGGTGTGTAGGATACATGAGACCCTCAAGTATTTGGAACACTTTGGTGGCACTGCGGGCAGAACAGGCCTACCCACTTGGCCTGCAGGTCGGAGCTGCACCAGTTCTGGGGGCTTCTTTCTTTGCCAGGAGCTCACTCACGACCAAGGTGGGAGACGGGGACCAGCCTCCTTGGGAACCTTATCTTCATCTTCCCACTCCCCAGGTGGATTTCTGTGCCTTTGGATTTCAAAGTCGGGGCTGGGTCCCCTACCCCAACCCTGTCCGCCCAGGGAAGGTAGAGGGAGGTTGCTGGAGGACTCCTCTTAAACCACAGGCCTCGGTTTTCCCTCTTGAACCTTTTAAATGAGGTTTTTGTTGGTTACTACCCTCCCAGCGCCCCTTGTCCCCCATTTCCGCAGAGCAGGCAGACCCTGCTTTCCCAGGGCCCCGGCCCGAGCTCCCCGAAGTTGAAACTGGAGACATGCCGCAGGGCCCTGGCGCTTGACCCCAGCTGGGGTGGCAGTCGCAGCCCCACCCCGGCACTGCGGCACCAGGGCCTGCCGCATTCCCGTTAGCCAGGCTGAGGCGGGCGCAGGGGAGGGGCCGCGCCCAGCTCTGCACCGAGTAAGGGAGGCTGGAAGGGGATTTGGCCTTGTTAGCTGCTCTCTGCATTCTCTCCCTAAGCAGTTGCAAAGGTGAGAAGAGAGACTGTCTCCGCAGAGATGCCCCATTAGTCAGGAGAGCACCTAGGAACCCGGTGACCCTGCGCTCTTACCTATGGTCACTTGTATTTTCAGGGCTGGGCAGAGCGGAATCCATAGCTACAGTCCTCTCCTCAGACCCCAGCCTGCTCCTTGGGTGCCCGGGGCCAGGCTAGTGCCCAGTGTTGCTCCCCAAAGACAAGAAGGAAAAGGGAATTCAGGGTTCTGTTTAAGGACGCCGAGTAAGGCTTCTCCTCACTTGGAGGAGAGGCTTTGGGAAAGAGATCCCAGACATTTCTCCGGGAGGATCTCCATCCCCTGCCGTGGCGGGGCCCGGGTTCCTATTAGCATGCAGATTTGTGGGTGTGCCCATCCATCTACATCTCAACAGCCCCTTGGGTGAGCCTGCAGGTTACACCCGGAGAGCCCTTGAAAACTACCTCCCCTAGAGCCACTGTCTTGGCTAACAAGGCTCCCAACAACTCCCCTCCCCCACCTCCACCATCATCTCTTCTTTCCTTCTGCAGGGTTCAGAGTTGTATGGGGGAAACTGAGGCAGACTGCCAGAGAGTGACTTCCAGAAACCTCCTTCCCACCAGGCTGGCTTGGTTCTGGAAGACCAGAGCCCAGCAGGGGGCTGTGTTCTGGCAGGGTTTGGGGTCCCTGGGGGTGGGGAGGGTGGAGTGTAGAGCGGTGATTTCGGCTCCTCTAGGCACAAGTGACAATGGCCGAGTTGGTTGAGGGTTTGGCATAGGTGCCAGCAGCCCTGAGGTCACTGGGAGAAGCATCGTCAAGGGGTTTTCATAATTTCTGGACCAGATGACTCTCTCTGACCCTTCCAGGGGGCTGCCCTGCCCTCCGCTCCAGGCTGGCCTGGAGTAGGCCAGAATTACCGTTTGCAGAGTTCCCAGCCCTCAGCCCTCCTCTGGGACCGACCCTTGTTCTCTTCCTCCCCTTCCTTCCCCAGGGCGCCTGGCACCAGAGGCAGGAGCCACCACAGCGACTTCTCTCGAGGCAGCCGCTCTGGCAACCACTGATGCAACCTTTTCGGCCCCTCCCTTGTCTCCCTGCCTCCTGCTTTCCTCTGCGGTTCCTCGGAGCCAGCCAGAAGCCGCTCCCCTTGCTAGAGAGCACCCGTGCCTCCAGTTCCATGCATGCTGACCCCTGGCCCTGGGTCTCCTGGCTGCGCCCCCACCCCAGCCCTCCTGTCCTGGCTTTCTCTGCCTGGGTCCCGGCCGCGGGCCAGCAGCAGAGATGCCCAGCCTGGACAGTTCACGGTCTGGTCAGGTTTGGGATGAGAGTGGCCGGTTTGGTTGGCCCTGGGGCTCCTCTGGCCACCGCGGGGCAGGCTGGGAATGGAGGATGGAGGGGACCGAGGCATCTTGGAACAGGACTGCTGGTGGCCGCTCAGAAGCCAAGAGAGGCGCCCTGGGCGTCCTGCTGGTCATTGTCCATTTGGGGCCTGGCATGATGGGCAGAGAGGAGGCTCCAGCAGCTGAGCTGGCTGTGGGCTGGGGGACAGGAGAGGGACTGCGGACGGCTTTCAGGCTGAGACAGGAAACACCTTGACCTGGATAACACCCCCTCCCCCCCATCGCCCCGCCCCGACCCTCTTCAAAGCCAGGAGCTGGGCGCCTCTCTCCAGCTCAGAGGTCATCTTGGGTTGAGACACGGCTGGTGGAACTTGCGAAGGTGCTGGGTGCGACAAGGGGGCGCCGAGCAGGGGGTGGGAGGCCGGGGCCTTGGAGCGGGAGTCTCTCTGCAGGTCGGAGGCCAGAGTGCGACTCCTGTTCTGTGTATGGCACTGGTAGAATTCACTGTGAACAGTCTCGGTCAGTGAATTACCGAAGGGCCATAAACAGAGCAGAGACAGATCCGCGAGTGTCTCAGGAGCACCTCACCCTCCCTTGCCACCCTCCCCCCCAGTGGGCCTGGACGTCGGAAACGGGCTGCTTCCAGGGGCCGCAGCGATGCTTGAGGTACCACGTCCCTCCAGCGGGTCCCCCACCCCAGGTCCACTACCATCTGCTTGGCCGACTTTGGCACTAGCACATTTTTGCTTGTGTCTCTCCGCTCTGAGCAATCATGTGCAGTGCCAATATGGGAAAAGCAGGATGCCGCAGCCATTCACCTCCCCCTCCACCCCACCCCTGCGTCTTGTGTCCAGGCCCCCACTCTCC
Source organism: Cervus elaphus (assembly GCF_910594005.1). Lineage (NCBI taxonomy): Eukaryota > Metazoa > Chordata > Mammalia > Artiodactyla > Cervidae > Cervus > Cervus elaphus. The sequence goes on along the minus strand of NC_057832.1, from coordinate 99,790,513 downwards.
TCACTGGCTCCCTGGCCCATCTGGCTCAGCTGCCATGAGGGCTGTGGCAGCCCGTGGGCAGCCGGATCGCCTTACACTGCCTGGGGCCACAGCAGAGCTGGAAGCCCGGCAATCTGAGCTGGGCCAGCAGATGGGGCTGCCCACGGCCGTGGTGGGGGTGTGGGGGGCAGTCACCATCTGTGGGCCAGCCTGGGTGGTGCCATGGGTCGCAAAGGCCCGGCCTGGCTCCCAGCACCCCCTTGGGGTGGGACCTTGCTTGGCAGCACAGGGCCTGGCCTGCTGCTGCAGAAACCGAGGGGGGCAGCCCCTGGCAGGGGGTGTCCTTGAGGTCAGGCTGGGTGTGTGCAGAGGTGGGGGGGAGGCTGTCATCCCTGGGGGGAGAGCCTGCCATGGAGTGGGTCGTCTGGATGGCACTATGAACAGGGTACTTGGTGAGCCTAGAGTCGGGGTGTGGTTCATGCCTTGCACCTGGAAGGTTCTGGGGTGGAGGTGAATGGTCCCCTTCACACTCCACATGCTGGAATGTGGCTCCCTGGATTGGGGCTGTCATTTTTGAACCTTTGCTGTCTTTGGTGTATCAGGCGACGTTACGTAAGTCCCCTCATTGATCTCCATCACAGCCCTGTAGGGTTTGGGGTTTTTTAAGTCATGTTGTACACAGGGTAGCAGGCTCTGAGAGAAGAGGCCCAGCTGAAGAGCCCAGTCCATGAGTTACAGCCGGGCCTGACTGGCCCTTCAGCCCCAACGTGTGTGGGGTCAGCCTGGTTGATGGGTTTTGTGCTGTGGGCACTGCCTGCCCCCCAGGGCTTGGAGGCACTTCAGCTCTGAATCTGTAGGCCTGGGTTCCCAAGGGTGCCCCAGACAGCAGAGAATGAGGCTGAGAGGCCTGGACACAGCCGGGGACAGCAGTCAGCAAGAACTCTGCCAGCTGACCTGGGATACTGACCAGCCAGGAGCTGTCAGACCCGAAGTAACTGGCCCTGTCCCTGATGGAGCGGCTTGTCCCTGATGGAGCTGCCTGTCCCTGGGGGAAGGGGTTGGGGGGGCACGAGCCTCAGGCAAGGACTTAGTCAGTACCAGCAAGAGCCCTTTTTGGTTTCTGAGCCAAGAAGTGAAGTGGTGGTGGTGGTGATGAGGGGTGGGAGGTGTGTGGTTGAGGCGGTCAGTCAGTGGAGGATGGCCGGATCCCATGGGCAGCTCCCAAACCCTCCTGCCCAGGAACTAGGGACCCCCTTGGATGGGTCAGGCCATTTCTCTGCTGGTTCCCTACCTGGGAGGAGCCCCTCCTAGTGTCTCCTGGGTGTGGCGATGGTGTCCCTCGGCAGAAGGTCTTCCAAGCCCCCGAAGAGAAAAGGGGCATTTTTGCTCGTTTCAGGGCAGGAGGGGAGGGACTTCTGCCTGGGTTAGCTGCCGCCCTGCAGCTGGCTGTCCCCTCTGACGGCCCAGCGCCCAGAGGGCTGGCCGCTCTGTGCTCTTGTCCTTCTGTGTCTGCTCCAGGCCTAAGATGGCTGACCTGCTGCCGCCCTCCCCCTCCAGGACTCAAGGGCTCCAGGACGGAGGGGCGGCAACAAGGGGGTGACCCCTGGCAAGCAGGGTGTGTGTGATGGCACGTCCTTGGGACTTCCGGAGGGCAGCCCTTGCGGTGGGCCCGCAGACCCTGGGTGGTGGCCAGCTGGGCTCCGCTTCCTCCTGTGGCTCTGCTTCTGCCCCCCGCACACCTGCCCAGGTGGGCACCTCTGCTGAGCCCGGCCGGTTGGGAGTGTGGAGGGGCTGGGTCTGTGCCTCCAGCCAGCCTCCATGCCCCCCTGCCTCTGGGGGCCCAGCTCAGGGATTCCCCCAGGGTCTTCAGGCCCACTTAGTTTCAGTTCCAGGTGAGGCCCCAGCTCCTCCTGGCTTGGAGCGATGAGTTCACCCGCAGGAGTGGGGACCCCAGGAGGGGACCCCTGCAGCTGGTGCTCCTCCCCGAGTTTGGGGTGGGGTGGGGAGGGGGCTGGGGAGGGGCCCCCACCCCCATTTTGCCTCCCCCACTGCCCTCACCTTTGTTCCTCACCACCCGTTACAACGAGGGCCTGAATCCTCTGCGTGTTTCCCAGAGGAAGAAGGTGCTCTACCCTTTCAGCGGGCACCTCTCAGTTTGGGAGATGTTTAACCCATCCTAATGCCCTGTGTCCCCCAGGAACTCCTGCAGCCTGACTTAAGTCTCTGCCGCCGCTGCTGAAAGCATTTTCTTGTCGGAGTGGGAAGGTCTCTGGGAAGGACTTTGCTCTCCATTTTGGTGTTTTTTTTCAAGAGCAGCCACTCCCCGGGTGTCGGCCTCCCAGTGCAGGGCCCCTCGTCCGGGGAGTCAGGGAGTCGGGGGTGGCGGGGCGGGGAGGGGGGCCTGGGGCCGCTGGAGATGGCAGCTCCCGGGAGGGGCGGTGTGAAGTGGATTTTCCAGACTCCCCGCCCCTCCCCCACACTCCATTTGCTTATTCAATCCCCGCCATTATCCCAGTCCCGGCCCGGCTCTGCGAAATGTGATCTGGCTCCATTGATTGCTGGCGGGGGCTGCGGTGCTGGTGCTGCTAGAGAAGCCGGGCTGGTACGTCGGAGGCAGAGAAGACCCCCCCTCCCCAGGCGCCCACCAGCCTGCGGGCGTGGCCGATGAGGGTGGGAAGGGCCCGACCTTGCCCGACACACACACAGAGACAGACACGCAGAGGGCGGTGGGGGCCTCGGGGCTTCCTGGCCACGTTGCTGGCCCCCGGGAATACTCTTGGACCCAGAGACCCTTTGTGCTGCTGCCCCAGCAGACCTGCCCGCCCCCACAGGATGTGCTCTCGCCTTCCCCACCAAGCAGACTTCCCTCTGTGGGGGCTCCTCTCCCGTAACCAGGCCCAGGCCCACTCGCCCTGCCCCAGGCTGCAGCCACCCCCCACCCCAGTGGGGTATCCGTGGAAGACCTGGGTCTGTTCACACCTCTCTTCTTCCCAGTGGCGGTAGCTGCTGTCTCCCAGCCCCCGCTCGGGGCCCCAGCCCTGTGGGATGGGATCAGTCTCCCAAACAGCTGCTTCTCTAGCCTGGGCTTCTGGTTTGGAAATGGGTCCACTTACTTCCCAGGGGTCCTGTAGGGCAAATAGATCCTTCCAGCCATGGAAGGCTGGGCCACCCTGCTGATTGAAGACTTGAGGACCCAACAGGCTTCCACGCTCCGTAGGCAAGGGCCTGCCCACATCTGGGGGATGTGCTGTCTTTGGGGTGTTACCTGCAGGCCTGAGGAGGTGCCACCTTGGGGAACCAGATTGCACTAACCGTCCAGGGGTGTGTGGAGTGGTGGGGCGGGTGTGGGTGTATGTGGGTTCCTTGGTTGAGGAATTCTGTGTGGACGGGATAAGCTGATTCTGGTTTGGCCATTCTTGCCACTGGCTGGCCAAGATGAGTGATGTCAAGGGCCCAGCAGCTACCTGAGCCCAGTCGTGGGGGGAAGGCCCTGCCCAGGTGTTCACTGACCATCTTTAGGGAAGAGCCCCCACACATGGACTGATTTGCATCTTTGGGACTTGATGATAGGGAAGAGTATTTTGCTTCCCTGGTGGCTCAGTAAAGAATCTGCCTGCAATGCAGGAGACCTGGGTTTGATCCCTGTGTTGGGAAGATCCCCTGGAGAAGGGACTGGCTATCCACTCCAGTATTCTTGGCTAGAGAATTCCATGGACAGAGGAGCCTGGCGGGCTACAGTCCACGGGGTCGGAAAGAATTGGACACGACTGAGCCACTAACACACACACACAGGGACGAGTATTATGTACAGAAATACAACCTTCCTACCTGTGGAGTGAGTGCCCAGCTGGTGAGTGTTAAGCTCTAGGGACTGTCATGGGAGGGGTCTTCCTGGATCAAATGGGACCGTGACATGGAGTGCCTGATAAATAGCAGAGCACTGCCACTTCAGCTGTCTCTTCTTTTGAGCCCAGGCAGAGGTTTAGAGAGGCGCCCCAGTCCCCCAACCCCTCTGTCCTCCTTCACACACCTATCTCCTGCTGAACCACCAGCTGGTGGCCTGGAGCGGGGATGCCCTGTCTGTGGGGTCTCCCCAAGAGTGGGTGGGCATCGCCTCGGGGCCTGGGCTGGTCCTGATCGCTGCCCGCGCCCCCCGCTCCCCTGTCTCCCTTCTGCCGTGCACAGGGGCCTTGAGGAGACGGAGGTCCTGAGGAGGGGCTGGCTCCCACCCCCGGGCCGCCACCAGGAAGGACACCATAGTCACCTCGTCCTAGTTGTGGGGAGGCTGCCTCCCGCCACGTCGTGGGGAGGCTGCCTCCCGCCACGCCACGGAGGTCCCTCCGTAAACCACACTACCCATCCCTGTCTCCTCCCCCAGCTCGCGGGGTGCCAGGTCTGCCGCTGTCGCCTGCCTCCCACCATTTTTGGCAATGGTAGAACTCACACTGGTGAGGTAATGGGATCCGGTGGTTCTAGACTTGCCAACTATGGTGCGAGGGCTCGGCCAGCAACTCCGGCCACCGAGGGAGGGTCCATGCTCCACCTGGACCTGCTGCCCCGCTGGGGAGGAGGAGGGGGCTCCAGCCCCCGGACCACCGGGCAGTGGCAGAGGGCGGTGCAGCTGGAAGTGAACTCAGCGTCTCCCTGCGCCCCCCTAGGTCACAGGTCTCTGAATCAGCCAGCAAGCTGTTCTCCAGGAACCTCAGTGCTACTGAGAAGGCCTGGGGTCCAGGCTGAGGTGACGGAGTGGGCGGGGTGCAGGGCTTAGGAGGGAGGGAACACTGGGGGTCCGCTGCCCTCACCCACCTCTTCTAGGTGAGGAGCCTCCTCACTCTTTATCTGGAGGCCCTCTGTTCAGGGTGGGCTCTGAAACCCCGTGGGAGGGCCCCCTTCCCTTTCTCACTGAGAGCAGGTCTCTCCTGCTGTCAGGGGGAATGAGGGCAGAGAGGACTGGCCGTCTGTCCCCAGGCATCCTTCCCGACACAGTGGTGGACGGGCGGATGGGACAAAGGCCCCAGAGATGTGATGGTTAAGCCATTTGCATAAATAGGGGAACGGGTCCCTTGGAAGTTGGTGGCCCCTGGGCTGGAGCCCTGCTTCCAGCTGCAGCTGTCCGCTGGGTGGACGGCGGGTATGCCTCAGGGTCTGCTGATAGACGGCACCCACCTTCCCAGAGCCCAGGCTGCAGCGGGAGCTCCTTCAGACAGACCCCGGGCTCAAGAACCTCGCTTGGGTCAGGAGAGGTGGGAGAATAGTGGGGGGCAGGCCTGTTGAGCTTTCTGCGCCTGCAGAAGGCTCAGGGGCAGCAGGTTTAGAGGTCCAAGTGTGTGTACACATGTGCGCATACACATGTATTCTAACCCAGTGAACAGTACAAATACAGATGCAAATCCTTCCCCCTGCTCCCAAGCCCCCAGACCTGCTCAGCCCCCGATTTCTGGGAAAACCCCGTCCCTTGTAGCTCTAGCTGTTCTTCCCCGCCTCCTGCCCTCAGGGTGGTCAGTGGTTCCAGACACCGGGGCTGATGGTGGGCAGGGGCAGGCAGCTCACTGCAGGCTTGCCCTGGTCCACGCAGCTGCAGCCTTTCAGGATGAGCCGGGCTGAGTGAGGAAGTCTGGGCGGGGTGCGGGAGGTGTAGGCTGTTGAGGATGTGTCCCCCAGAGGAGAGCGGCTGAGCCCAAGCTCTTAAGAGAAGGGGACCGTCCACTCACAGGAGTTTAGAAAACCTGATAAATTATAGCCAGGCACAGGGAGAGTGTGGGTTTCTGCCTCATGCTGGACATTTATTAAGCAGTCACGGCATACCACACTGCGTAGCTGGAGCAGGCAGCGTGCAGGGTGTGAGGGGCACTTGCTGGGATGTGGGAGCCCTGGGGCTGAGTGACATGGAGCTTGCATGAGGACGAGGAGGAGGAAAGGAGGAGCCTGTTGGAAAAAGCCCAGATTTCCTTGGGGACCACGCTAGGCTGGAAGGCAGAAGGCCACTGCTGAGCGCCTTAGGGGCTATATGTTTGCCCTTGAACCTGAGGGTGGTGGGGGAGCCATGGAAGGCAGAGAAGTGATGTGATCAGGTGAGTGATTTGGCACGACCACCTACAGTAGATGGAGGAGGAATGGAGGGAGGAGACACGGGCACAGGTCCCTGGTGGGGGCAGTGGTCTGAGCGTTGGTTCAAGGAGATGGTGGTCTGGATGGATGGAGGCTGTGCGGCTGGACTGGAGTGAGAACCAGAAACACTGCCTGGGAAGATGAGTGAGGGAACATGGGTCTCCTGCCTTAAAGGGCTTAGTTCCTAAGCCTGTGAGTGGCGAGGGGAGGCGTGCTATCAACACTGCAGGCCCCCTCCAGGGGCAGCCTGGGATGCGCTTGGCGGGGGCTCTGTGTGTGCTCCAGGGTGAGCACTGGGGAAACGGCCCGATAATTTGGCCCGATGAGAATAAATTATCGTCAAAGCCGAGGAGGGGAGTGGAGCAGGAGGTCAGGCTGTCTGCATCAAGCACCCCAGGCCCCTTCCCTGCTCCAGGCTGGCTCTTTGAAGCCTGGAGGGGCAGACAGGAATAAGATGATTCTGGCATCTTGGGGGGAGCTGAGGAAATCAGGAGTGGGGATGGGGAACTTTGGACAGATATAGTCAAGGAGACAGCTACCGATCTTTGAGCAACTTACAAAGTGTATTTTCGTGATTTCAATTAATCCTCACAGCCGCGGGCCAGCCAGGATCAGGACGGATGACGAAGCACCTTGACCTCATCCAGGGAAGCAGAGCCCTGGCCATCTGCCTCCCAAGGCTGCGAACGCCGCTCTGCATGCAGGAAAGGAGCTGCCCAGGCTGTGGCCCCTTCAACCGCTGCGGAGGCCCTGCCCTCTCTGGGGGCCGTGGTTGCTGGGGCGATGAGACCAAAGCCAGGTCTGATGGGGAGCACCTGGGCACCGTCCCCATGGCCACCCCTCAGCCCAGCCCCCAGATTGTCCTCGGTGCTGATCTGACCCATGGCACCCCCCTCCCCGACCCCAGGATAAGCCCAAGCGCCTTACATGGTTTATGAGGCCTCGTGTGACCTGGCCTGCCTCGGCAGGCTGGCCCCTTGTCACTGCTCCTGACTTCCCTTTGTGTTCTGCTAGGAGAACCCACATGGGGGGTCTTGCCCCTGCCACCTTTATCCGTGCTCGTGAATCTACAGTCTGGCAGCTACCCAAACGCCCCCGACACACCTCTCTCCCAGTCCTGGCTGCCTCACTGAAAGCACCTGCTGGTAGGTCTGCTTCTCCATCAGTTGAAAGCTATTTGGGGACCCGGTGGGGTCTCCCTCATACCTTCATGCCCAGGGCCAGCAAGGTGTGTAACAGAGTGTGTAAGGCCGTGGAATGCGACAGGGTATCGAGTTCCAGTTTCCACATTCTGCATGTCTGCTCACACCTGAAGGATCCTGTTCACCCCCCAGATCCCAAGTTCCCCAGGACTGGAAGGAACACTCATGGTGCATGTAGCCCCTTGGCCCCTTAGGTCAAAGGGAGGTGCTCCCTTGAGCCAACTGATATCCCTGTTGGGGATATCATGCAAACGGCTCGGCTCACTGCTGGAGGCCCAGCAGCCAGTGTAGATGGGGCCTGTTCCGGCACATACAGCTCAGCTGGGATGGCAGGACAGGTATGAACAGCCATGTGGATGGAGGGCAGGTCTGTGCAGTGGAGATGGTAGGAGGCACTGGGCCCAGAGAGGAAGGCATGGTCCCCACGGCAGGGCTGGCTCTGAGTAAAGGTAGCACCTAGATTGAGCCTTAGAGATAAGGATCACGTGGAGAAGGACGTGGGCAACAGCCAGCTCCAGGAGGACCAAGCTGTAGCCACGAGATGCCAGAAGAGTCAGGAAGGGAGTCGTGGGAGGTGAGGCTGAGGAACCCTGGACTCGCCCCTCTGCTCAGGCTGGAGGACACAATCCTGCTTCCACCACAGTCATTTGCCACAGGCTACAGTGGGAGCATGTGGTTGATACATCCAGGACAGCCAGAACAATGGTCTCCTGGGGGCATTCTTGCCCCTTTGGGCGACATTGGGCAATATCTGGAGACACTTGATTTCAACTGGAGTGGGAGTTGCTACCAGCATCTAGTGCATGGAGGCCAGGGATGTTGCTCAACACCCTACAACACACAGGATCGCTCCCCACAACAGAATGGTTGACCCAGATGTCAAGAGAGCCGAGGTTGAGAGATTCCAGAATGGTTAGGTGAGAAGCACCAAGTTTACATCTGAGAAGGAAAAGTGTAAAACCCTATGTTTAGAAGAAAAATCAGTTGGACAAGGGCAAGAATGGAGGAAACCAGGCTGTAATGAAATGCGGGTGGAAGGAAGAGCTGATGACTCCGGTTAACTACGCATTCACCTGGGATGACACTGAGGGAGGGACAGCATCAGGTCATGGGGGTGGGTGGTGGTAGGGGGGTGGGATGGGGACGGGTGGGTGTGAATAGACTATATCTGTGCCTCAGTCAGGGTCTGGTGCCATCTTCAGAGCATCTGCAGAGAGCTGGACCAGACCAATGACAGTCCAGGGAGCAAGGTTCCCATTTGCGGATTGATTGTTGCTAGCTCGGTGATACATTTAAAGATGTGTTTTTTAAAATATTTTTTAAATGCAGCTCTTTTGGTTTTCCCTGGAAGGGTCATTCAGGACATCTAGTCCACTTTGTAATTAGAAACAGCTCACCACCCTCTAGGAAATGTTGGAACTGGAGATTTTAGCCATGAAAAAGGGTGGGAATGTGAAGGCTGTTTTCAAGTATTTGAAGGCATGGAGACCTTCACAGTTCTCTGTGGCCCCAGACACAATGGAAAGACTTTAGAGAGAAGCAGATTCTGTTTGTCTCACAGAACTTCCTGATGGGTGGGTTGGGCTGTGACTTAAACTGGGTTAACTCTCTGTCTCTGGAGATGTTACACCCAGGTGTTGGGGTGCTGTAGGGGATGGCGGCCTTAGATGGGGGCTAGACCAGGTGTCTCTGTGACGTGTCAGGTTTAGATTTGGGCTGGTTCCTCAGCCAAGGTGGGAAGGGGGCTTCTTGCATCTCCTTAAGCTCCCTGACCACAACCTAGGTGTTAGCCCACAGTTTTGTTTTTAATATTTATTTATTTGGCTGCATTGGGTCTTGGTTGCAACACGCTGGAACTTCATTACATCATGTGGGATCTTTGTGGCGCATGGACTCTTTAGTTAAGGCATTCGGGCTTAGTTGCCCGACCAGGGATCGAACACAAGGCCCTGCATTTCAAGCCAGATTATTAACCACTGAACCCCCCAGGGAAGCCCATCACATGCAGCTTTTTTAATGTTTTTAAGTGCTGTTGTGGTGAACAAACTGAAAATTAATTCAAGAGTTTTGCATTCATGGTGGATGTGTCTCTCTCTTCTCAAACATCAGACACTGGAAAGCCAGTTGCTGCAGTGGAAGGGCTGGTGGGCTGTGGGTTTTTGATGGTGGATTAGTCCCATATAAGGGGTTCTCAAAGCTCTGACCAAAGTGTTGGCCGATGGCTGACCTGAACCTTCCAGGAATGGCAGTCACCCCCTGCACTGGCTCCACTGGGGCTTCTCGGGGTAAGAGGCCCGTCGGAAAAGGAGACAGCTGGCTTGGGGAGGGTGATGGAGGTAGCAATGAAGCGTCCCTCTTCTCAGCCTGGGCCCCCAGCTGAGCTCCATTAACAGACACTTCTGGAGGGTCTAATGTGTGTGCTCCCCACCCCCTGATGTTAGCTGCCCTGCCCTGCCCTGGAGGTCTCTCTCTTCTGGGAGCCAGGCTTCTGCCTCCTCAGCTCTCCTGGAAAAGTGGCATGGGTGAAGGGCAGGGGCTTGAAGCCTTTTAGACCAGGAGAACAAGGACAACTTCCTGTAAAGATTATCAGGGGAGGTGAGATGCCTGAAGAGGCACCCCTTGTGTGGAAACAGAACCCTTCATTGCCACTCATGAACCCACAAGTCTGAGGTGCCTTTTATGAAACCAAAGGTCTCTTGCCTTGGTGGGTTTAAACACAAGGTGGGTTTTACTTTCCACAGTCACTGCCTTTGCCGTGTTCTGTTGACTCTCCCTTCTAATTCCTTAATGAGGTTTTGAGTGAATTCCATAGCTTTGTAAATATGGTGCATCATTAGGCCCAGACCACGTGAAGCTTCAGTCTCAATACTGACTTGAACTTCACCCTCTTCTGTGCTCGGAAGGAAGGCAGGACCTGCAGTATTTGGGGATGAGGGTGTGGTCCAGAGCCTCTAGAATGGGGGGTGGAGCCTGGTTTTGCAGAAATCCTGTTAGTTATAAGCACTTTCTTCAATTCCAAGAACCCCAATAGCACCTCTCCAGTTCCCTGCAGGTCTTATACAAACTGGGGAGGGATCAGCTGGAGTGGCGCCTGGAAGCAGCGGGGCTGGTTTTACCTCTTAGTAAGCCCTGGTGGCTCAGTGGTAAAGAATCCGCCTGCCAATGCAGGAGCCTCAGCTTTGCTCCCTGGTTGGGAAGATCCCCTGGAGAAGGAAATGGCAACCCACTCCAGTATTCTTACCTGGGAAATCCCATGAACAGAGGAGCCTGGTGGGCTATACAGTCCATGGGGTTGCAAACGAGTCAGACACAACTCAGTGACTAAACAAGAAGCTCTGGTGGAGGAGACTGGCTCCTATGATTGGTGGTACTCTAGAGAACATAGGGGTTTGAATGTCCCCAGCTGTATTTCCCAATGACCAGGGAATGGGAGAGCCCTGAGCCGCCTCCAGCTACACCATTTCACGTGACTTACAGTGGTCAGCTGCTCATCATGCTGGTCTTTCCTCCTCCCTTTCCTTAGTGATCTGCAAATAACTACCCACAGCCTCTCCCAGAATAATTTCAAAATTGAAAGCACACACGTAAGACCCTCTGGAAGTATCTCTGTTGATGGAGCTGGGCTGGGTGCCCAGGCTGGGAAGAAGGAGCCTTCCTTGCGGCCTCCATTGCCCTCCCCAAGCCCATGGCCTCCTTTTCTAGCCAACCTCTCACCTCGAGAAGCCCCATGGAGCCAGTGCAGGGGGAGACTTCCATTCCTGGAAGGTTCAGATCAAGCTTCAGCCAACACTTATGGCAGAGCATTACTTTAAAGTAATGCTTAATGCTTTAAAAAATGTTGTGAAAGATGCTGAATGTAGTTACCCTTAAACTTAACAAAAAATTTTTTTCTGGTGCTTTGTCATAACTGATGACTTGTTCCTTTCTTCTAGTTACAGAAACCCCTTTACTGGGAGCAAAACGGGAACCTTCATCGTATCACTATGTTGACCCCACAGTTGGCAAACGTATGACCTCCTTTTATTTGGTCTTGAGTTCTTTTTTTTTTTTTAATCTCATTGCACACATCCTTTATATAACCTGCTTCAGATTATTTTTCGAGAAAAATGTTAAAAAAACAAAAAACCCTTTCCTTTGGGGATGATGAAAATGTGAAATTCGAAAATGTTGTGTAGTGGTTACACAACATTGTAAATACACTAAAGCCCCTTGACTTCTGCACTTTAAAGCGAAAGCACTAAGAATGTAAATTATGTATCATTAAAACTTAAAAAAAAAAACTTGAGGTTACTGGGGATGGTGGGAGTGGGGAGACGGGGCACACTGTTGATTACCCAATGACTCCTAATTTTCTGACTCAAGACATTCACAGACTCAGGAGGATCTTCGGAGAGGCAATGAAGGGCAGTGGGGAAGCTGTTAGGATCCCAGCTTCACTGTTTCCCGGTTGGTGCAGCTTCGGTGGAAACAATGGCAATTGCCATGCGGTGGATCCATATCCCAGCCCCTGCAGGGGCGGCTCTACTTGTGGGACAGCCAGCCCCACAGCTGGGTTTGGCTACCCCGCCCCAAGGCCGATTAGTCTGGAGACACACGTGACTTCAGCGGGCCAGTCAGCTGTGCCCTCCCCGAGACCACCCCTCCCGTTGGAGAGTGCAAACTTGGGTTCCGAGGACACTGGTCTTTCTTTGTCAGGCACCTCCGGATTTCTGCTGTTCACATCCAGAATGGTTTTGATTGCCAGTGGACCCCAGGAGCTTTTGTCATCTCGTTCAGTCTGTGCAGGAGGGCCGGGCAATGCTGGGACATAGGCGGGACACTGAGGCCAGGACTCACAGTCAGGATGCTTGGCCTAGACCAAGCCAGCTCCCCTGGCTCATTTGCGGAACAGGAGTGACACCCGACTCAGCCACCTCATTGAGAGAGGCAAGCGACTCCACACTGTTGGTGATATAGGATCTCCAGAAACGTCTGTTGTCCGTGGAGTTTAACCAGTGTTTTGTACTGATGAGAACTGTGGATTAGGATAAAGAATCCTATTCTGTGTTTAGTCTCTTAATTTTACTCTTGTGAATTAAAAAAAGAAAAAGCTCTCTATAAAAATAGCTCTGGTAAGGGAACTAGAAAAATATTTCGGGTTTTGAGACTGAATGGAAAAGCCAGAGAAGGCACTCAGGGAGCAGAGGGCCGTGGGGTATGGATGACTTCCACCAAGTCAGAAGTCTGGGTACAATGCCACCAGTCATGGGGTCCTGGGCTTCTCTGTACCTGTAAGCTTAACCTTCATGGCCTAAATGATGGGTGATGGTTAATGTCCCTCCCAGCTTTAGAAGCCTCTTGCACACAAGGGCCGGGGGAACCCAAAGACTGGTTGAGGTTTAGGCTCAACTGAAGACATCACAACCCAGCTTTGCCAAGATTTGGCCTGGCTTTCTTGCCCAAAGCTTCCTGGGTTTTAACATCAACTGATCTCTCTCTACATTTGGGCCCTGGGGCTTTTGTCTTTAAATTTTTTTTTTTTTAACTTAGTTTTAAAATTTTTTGGCCACACTTCCTGGCATGTGGAGTCTTAGTTCCCTGATCAGGGATCGAACCTGTGACCCCTGCAGTAGAAGCTTGGAGCCTTAACCACTCAGATGCCGGAAAAGTGCCCCCTGGGGTTTTTAAAGAAAGCATAATGTGGGCCATCCCTGGTGGTCCAGTGGTTAGGGCTCTGAGCTTCTGCTGCAGGGGCACAGGTTTGCTCTCTGGTCTGGGAACTAAGATCTGCATGCCATGCAGCGCAGACCAAAAAAAAAATGAAACCGTAAGGTGACTGTTCATACTCAAGAATGTGTTCGTGCACCAGCAACTTCACCACCCTTCACCCTGGGGACATCTCACAGGGCCGATTTTTCTTAGCAATAAAATCAATATTTTTACATCAAACATTTTTACATTTAACAAAGTTAACATTGGGTTTTTGCAGAACTATTTGGGTAATGAGAATGTGTGGGAATGGATGTTTTTGGGGTTCTGTGGATTTTCTGATTGAATAAGGACCAGGCATGGTCCTTAGGGCCTGCTCAGAAAACACTGGCCACTGGGAGAGGCTGCACGTGAGCTGAGCTCAGGACTCAGCTGGAAGTTACTTTAAAGATGAGAATCTAGGGGCTTCCCTAGTGGCTCAGTAGTAAACAATCTGTCTGCCAATGCAGGAGACATGGGTTCAATCCCTAACCCGGGAAGATCCCATGTGCTGCGGAGCGACTAGGCCTTTGCGTCACAACTACTGAGCCTGTGCTCTGGAGCCTGGGAGCCGCGAGACCATGTGCCACAGCTACTGACGGGCCGCGTGTCAGAGCCCGTGCTGGTCAACAAGAGACGCCACTGCAATGAAAAGCCTGTGCACTGCAACTGGAGTTTGCCAACTGTACACTGCCCCCTCTGGCTGTAGCCAGAGAAAAGCCGCACGGCAGTGAAGACCCAGCATAGCCACAAATCACACAAAACATGGGAGTCCAGATGGGCAGCTCACTTTATGTCACCTGTCCCCCGAGAGGCTGGCACAAAGAGCTGAGCTTCTGGAGGCAGGCTTATTAGTCTGACCCCAGCTCTCCATTTACTAGTTCTGGGAATTGGCCGAGTCTTAGCTCCCACACCTATAAAATGGAATCTAACCTCCATCTGAGGCTGTGAAAAGGATTAGAAATAAAGGTGTCAAGTATATTGCATAGTGTCTTGTGCAGAGCAGCCGTTTAATAACTGATAAGTTATTAGTTTCTTAAAGGGTAAATAAATTCAGAAGAAATTTGAGTTGAGACCCAGTTAATTTAAGTTACACCAACAATTTTATTGACAAGCACATTAAGTTTGGGGGATATTTCTAGCTCCCCTCCCCAAGTATTAAATAAGCTATCTCTTAACCTCTTTGTGGTTCAGTTTGCTCATCTGTAAAGTAGGGATAGTAACAGAACTTTTGCAAAGACTAATAAGTAACTTAATGTATAGGTAAGTCTCTTAGAACAAGGCACATTGTAAGGGCTGTACAAGCGTTCACTATTTTAACTGCTACCATATAAACACTCTTAATTGCAGATAGGCCATGGTTCTCATAAACTAGAGCTAGGAAGGCCTCTGCACAGGGCTAGGGCGCAGGCCTGTCCTTGCCTTACAAGGTGGCTCTGGGTAAGACCTGGGTTTTGGGGGATCCTGGCCCTGCTCTGCAGATGAATATTATCCTGGTACCTTTGCCTCCCCCTCTCCAACTCTTTGCAGAAATACACTCCAGTACTCAACAAACATCCGCTAACAGCCCACTGGTTTTTCAGGTGGGAGGAACTCAAATTCAGAGTGGGTTGGGGACTCATTCAGGGGCCCAGCAGCAGTGGAAGCAGAATTCTCCAGCTATTTCAGAGTCCAGTGCTAACACCGTTATCTCCTCGCTCTGTGCACCTCCTTCCTCTGGGCTGTCTCCACTGTCCCGGGTGGATCTTCTCCAAGAGCTGCCAACCGGGAGCAAACAGCAGAGGCCAGATGGGATGCACTGATGGGCGTCCTTGATGCTGGCATCTGAGCACGAGCTGTGTGGAGGCCACAGGCTGGCGTGGCCTGATGACCTGGGCGGCCCACAGCCCACTGAGATGGAGGTGCGAGGGGAAATGTGGGCTGGTCTTCCTCAGCCCACAAAGCCTCTGCTCCGAATAAGCTTCAATGTTCCCCCCGACACCAAAAGGACCTACCACAGCTCCAGAGCTGCTCCATCCACAGCTGAGGCTTTGGAGGGGGCTGGCGGGAGGGGGGTGCTGATAGAGAAGAGGAACAGCAGCAGATAGGAAGGAAGGTGAATGCAGGAGCAGGCCCTCTTCGATGTGAGAAGTGGCTGGAAATGAGCCTTGTCTGGGTCTGAGTGAGGCCCAGGGCACTGGCAGCTGGGGCTCTTTCTACAGGGCGAATGGTCCCTTCTCTTCCCTGCCCTTCTGGTTCTCCTCGGCTCACCCATCTCAGTTCAGATGGCTCCAGTGCTCACCAGCATCGCCAACGGATCTTCTCAGATGTAGGACTTAAAGTGAAGAATTCCGAGCCCAGGGTCTTGGTTTCGGTGAGCACCAGATCCTTGTCTGGAGCCTAGATGATAAACTACTTATTGCAGAGGACCCTTGAGCAGATAAAATGAGATAACAGAACCCCTTCTGCCACATCACCCTGTCCGGATGGCACCTTATCACACTGGGCTGCCACGGTCTGTTCACACAAAAACATCTCCTCGTCTCATCCTGTTTCTTGGGCAACTGCTATGCTTCATTCACCTGGCACGTGGCAAGCATTCACTAAAGTAAAACTGATGCCTGGGGCCAGAGCTGGTCTACAGGTGGGTTTTGTTTTGCCGGGAAAGTATGTGAAAGACTTTTGATTTGTTGTTGAAATCAGGAAATTCATGCACAAATCTGGACTCCTCAGTTTCTCTGGAAAATTTAAGAGATAGGACTGCAGGGCCCATGTTCCTCCTGCTTGGAGACAGTCAGAGGAGAGGCCACTCCTTTTAGAGATGCTCTCCACTGTGCCTGTCTCCATCACTCCTTCCCCTCTCACAACGGAACGGCTTCCGCTTTACTCAGATTCCACCTGCCGGGGCCCTGGAGGCAGCTGAGTCAGCAGCTCCTGCTGGTGAGTTGGGCAGTAACGGAAGTGAAGTTCTCTATCAGCCCCACCAAAGAGGGCTTCAACACATGCTTGTTGAACAGGCAGCAACTTGGTCTTGCCAGGCGAACAGAATTACTGTGCCTATGGAGAGACACCATCCCCACAGAGGTACTCTAGACAACCAGCTGTTGCAGGGGTGCCTGATGGCAATGATGTCTGCTTGCTCTGGCTGCCACCAATCCTTTCTCTGCCTCACTCTCTCTGGGGACAATAGATGATGATGTGCCACTTGGGCAAGAAGAAGGGAGAAGGGTGGCACTGGCTTTATTGGGCCACTCTCAGCAAGGAAAACATCTCTGACCTCCCGCATTCAACTATTGTAATCATTATTACCAGGAAACAGACCCAAACACCCAACAAAAGGAAAGAAAGGGGTGATGGAGGGGGCAAGGAGAGCATCATTTTGAGCTGAGGAAAGCAGCGGGCACAAGTGTGGGAGTGCAAAACCACTGGGAGGTTTAGGAAGGGCCCGAAGCCGGGGGTGTGGCAGGAGGTATGGGTAGAAGAATGACAGATGCCACATGAAGGAGTGAGCTGTGAGAGAAGCCAAGGAGGAAGGCCTTAAAGGAACAAAGGCATGGGGCCCCCGCTTCAAGAAGGAAAGTCCACTGCAATACTGAACAACACTCATGTGGGGAGGACACAGATGGACAAGTATCACCACCCACCCTGATTTTAATGTGGAATGCAATTAACCCCTAAAAAAGGAACTCCAGGGAAGAGGTTTTCAAACTATCTTTAGGATTTTTCAAACTAGACGCCCCCCCGCCATAACCCCTCTGGACAGCATCTTGTAAAACTGATTCAGCAGAGCTGCTCTGGTGACAGAAGACAGGCAGGAGCCACCCCCTTCCACTCCCGCACCCCCCTTACAGGGCTCCACAACGCCCAGGAACACGGGTCAAAGATCACTGAGCTTGAGTAGAAGCACCTACTCCTTTTACAAAGCAGAACAAGCCACCCCAAAAGAGAGCTCCTAAGAGGCTAAGTGCTCCTACACAGACGAACACTTTCACTTCCTGTTGCCACGTCGTTAACTATTTATTGAATGAGGCAGTAATAGACAGAATGGAAAACGACACAGAATCCATGCTCTGCTACTGGGGTTCTGCTTTTCTTCTTCTTCTTGGCAATTTCTCAAACTATCAGGAGGGTATTTCACCACAAAGGAACACGGACTTTAAAGCCCCTGGACAGTTTCACAACGATGATAAAAAATAATAATTAAAAAAATAACAAATTGTAGAACTAGGACTGTTTTATGTAAATTTCCCTTCCCTCCCCCCATTACGTACAGAAAAAAAAAAAAAACATACAAAGAACACTGGATAGTTTTATATAAAACAAGCAAATACAAGAATCTGAAACTTTTCTCAAAGGCTGAGCAAGACGTGAAGAATCTTTTTAATGTCGCGTTAAAAAAAAAAACACATTAAATATACAGTCACACACGGGGGTGGGGGGGCCCGGGAGGAGGGAGGAAGAGTCATCCCTGTACTCAAGGAGCAGAGATTTGGCCTGTCAAAAAGTCAGGTGAATTAACCCCTGGAGACTCAGGGCTTGCTTGTGGCTGAGAAATCACAGAATTTCATTACAAAGAACACCCAGACCAATTAACAGCCATGAGAGGGAAGCTGTGGGGCCTGGGCCTAGCACAATGCACCTGGGACAGCTGCAAGGTCCCTTCTGAGATCGGGCCTGATCCAGGGGTGCAGGAGGCACCCTCAGCCCTCTTCTCTCCAGTGCCCCTCAGTCTAATGGCCAGCCTTCCTCGCGCCAGGAGCCCCTGTCAGTTCTCGTCTCCTCTGTTAAGCTACAGGAAGTCACAGGAAGGGAAAAAGTTGCTCCCATTGGTGCACCCTGGTCTTTACAAGATTTTTCTCTCCCTCCTTCCTTTCCCCTTCCAACTCCTCCCACCCCCTCATTCTCTCCACGATGCACACACCCACAAGCACACGCAACGCGCACGCACTCCTCAAACCCTTAATACTTCTGTCACCTTCAGTTCATATACATGACCAATTCAGGACTGACCTTAAAACCAAAGCGACGGGTTAACAGTCGTGAGATCAAGAAGGTTTCCTGGGGAGGGGAGGAGATGGGAAAGAAAGAAAACCCTCTCGACCCTGCCTGGGAGCTTTAAAGACATTTCATTTGCCTGTGGCAAGGTCAGCATCTGGGCCAGCCCGAGGAGCGTCTCAGCTGCCAGACCACGCGGCCCCTGGGTCTTGCAAGCACAGTTTCTGGACCTCACCCCAATCCAGAACCTCCGTTCTTAGGTGAGCCCAGCAGGGAGAGTTCTGGGTGGCCACTGGGAGGCAGCTTTGGTGAAGGGCATGGTCACCTCCGCCTGAGTTTGTCAGTAGCTCAACGCATGACCCTGGTATGAACAAAACCAGGTGGCTGTCTGGCCACGTACCCTACACCCACTAAACTGGGTGAATTATTTTTCCACAGCTCACCTTGATTTCATACAGATAATTCCATGCGGGTTTCTTTATATATATATATATATATATATATCTACACATATATATATATACTCTATATATATATGTAAATGTGTATATCCATATGTACACATATACATATATTCACATTCACACATACACACACGGAAGTATACACACGTTTCCGCAGAAAGAAGTCCTGCCACAATTTGGCTTTTTCGGGACCGTGAAATTGACAACGCAGTATCTTATTCCACCAATCCCAGAAAATCAAGAGTGGTGCTTTTTAAAAAATGCAATTCCAAAATCCACTGCCTTTCTTCCTTTTTAAAAAAAAGGTTAACAAAACTTTTCTTCCAAAGTCGAGAGACTTAATTCCATTTGATTGCACCTCTGCAAACGTGTAAAAAATTTTGAAGTAGACTAGAAAATGATGCCATGGTATGGCTGCATGTCACTGTTCCAACGTCACCACCTCCACAGCCTGGCCATCCATGGTGACTGCGCTGTCCGATATCCTGGTGGTCACAGGGGCCATGGCCACCTGCACCGGCCCGTTACCCTGGGCGAGGCTGGTTACCACAGTCTGGTACATGCTCACAGGGATCTGGACCAGTCCTGGGGAGACAAGGGGAGACCGTCAGTGGGGACTGCGTATAGGTTCCCAGATGCTGGCTGGACAGGGCAATCAGCTCCAGCCCTCGGGGTACCACTGTCTGCAGCCACAGGTAACTGCATACCCATTGTCCAGGCACAAATACACCCCTTTCCCCACCCCATTTTAATACTTTAAAACAGACTATCAGGAAAGAGAATGTGGAGAAGTGGTAGAAACATGCCTCAGAACAGGGCCTCCCCAACGTGCCAAGAGATGACCCCGCCTGCCTGCCTCTCTCCAACTTTAGGAGGCCTGCATAGACCCCGCAGGGATGAATTCTCCTCCCAACAAGCCTGTCTCTTCTGACTGCCCTCCTCTCTAGGAGAGGCCACCATTCATGTTCCTGGATCTTCTGCTACACTGACTTCTTCAACTCTCTGCCTATGCTCAAGTTTCTCTCAGCTTGAAAAAACTTCTCCCTTAAACTTAGCCTGCCTTCTGGCCATTGTCCCTCTCCTCTGGGTCAGTTTTTTTTTTTTCTAAAGCCTAGGTCATTAGTTTTCTGATTTTAGATTTCATAGACCAATAGAAATTTTAAATACATTCTGGGGTCAACTTAAAAAAAAATCCCAAGTACCTCCTAATATCACTATTATTTCACAGTAAAAAGAAGTGTTTAGTAGAAAGAGAGGAGGAAGCGAATAATTTCAGAAAAGTGCAGTCCTTCCAAAGAAAGGAAAACTGACAATTTTATATGACATATTAAAAAAAAATTCCAATTAAATAAGACAGAATAAATGCACATATAAAATTCTTCTTCCTCATAAAACAAAAATTATAGTGAAGGAGAAAAAAAAAAAGATATGAATCAGAGATGGCAACATACTGGATTGGCCAAAAAGTTGATTTGGGTTTTTAAATAGTATCTTAGGGAAAACACAAACTTTTGGGCCAACCCAGTATTTCTGGGAGATGCAAAGCACACATAAAGTGGTTCTGACATTAAAGAAGAGGAAGCTGCACGTCCTGTGTCCTGGAGTTCTCAGGGCATGGAGGCTCAGCTACTGCACAATGAGAGGAAGAAGTGAAAGGTAAGAGTTAGTTGACAGTTTGTATTCAACTGACTGGACCAGTAGGTCCTACCAATCCCAACACTCAGGCCTTTGTTGACCAGACACCTGAAGTTCATCCACTGTATTGAAAAACTGACCTGGAGAAGCCCCAGAGAAGATCTATGATAGTATCTGGTGGGTGGGGAGGTGAGGGGTTGGGGGTGTGGAGACAATGAAAGATCTGGCCTGCAGTCCTAAGACTCACCACCCCGAGGCCTACAGGTCACCCAGCTTTGCCCTGCACACCCCAACAAGCTGTGTTTCAGTGTCTCACTCTTAAGGAACACAGAGGTAACAGACAACGTGGGGAGCAGAAACAAAAACAAATGGCTCTAAACTCTAATACCTTCAGAGACAGAAAAGATTTGTATCATACAAACGGATACTTTTATTAAAAAGGAATGAGAGAAAATCTGTTAAAGAAATCAGATAGATGAAATACATTCCACATAAAGATGAGAAGGTAAAGTCAAGGAAATCTTCCAGAGAGCAGAAGAGATTAAAAGATGGAAAGTAGGAGACCTTAAGAGATCCAATCTCTGATAAAAGAGCTTTCTAGAGACTAGAAAAAACAGAAGGTAGGAAATTATCAGACACATTGCAAGTAAATCTCTAGAACTGAAAACATGATTTTCAGATTGAAAAGGCCCATTAGATACCCAGCAGAACAGAAGAAAAAAGATCCAGATGCTAAGACACAGCTTCGTAACATTTCAGAACACTAAGGATAAAGCAGAGATCCCAAAGGATTTGAGAAAGGGTAAAAAAAAAAAAAAAAAGTCACATACAAAGAACTGGAAATCATTATTGGATTTCTCAAAAGCAAGCCTGGAGGCTAGACGATGATGGAGCAGTGGCTTCAAACCTCTGAGAGAAAATGCTTTCAGCCTAGAATTCTCTCTCCAGCCCATGAAATGACACCCACGCCAATTAAGTGTGGGGACAGAATAAACACCTCCTCAGACTCGTAAGGGCTGTAAAAGCCGGCTACCCATGCACACTTTCTTTGGAAGCTCTGAAGGATGTTCCCCAAAGAAATGAGACAGGAAAACTTAAGAAATAAGTGGCTGTGGGGTCCAGGAGACAGAGAACCCACTGTAGGGAGCTTGGGGACAGCAGGAGGGCCCAGGATGGGGGCTGTGCAGTACGTCTGGGAGGAGAGGGGATGTGGCATGAGCTCATGGGATAGAGTAAGTACCTCGAGGGGTCTTCCAGAATTGGGTAGAACCGGTGATTACTCCTTAAAAAGTAGAAGAAAAAAAAAAGCAAGGATTAACCATACCCACTCGTCGTGGCAGTGAACAAGTTTTACCTTTATAAAAATTTTATGTTTATAACAATATAAACATAGAAACTGAGTTATTGAAAATTGTGATGATGTCTCAACTCAAGAAACAATATGACTATTATTCAGAATAATACACATACATACCAGAAAAAAGAACATGGAGTGTTGCCTCTGGGGTACATATATATATACATATATATATATATATTTTTTAAGGCCTTTCAGTTCTTTTTGTCATTTAAAACTATGTATCACTTTTATGAAAATCAAAATTAATTGTAAAAAGGGATGTTTTACCAGAATATTTCCTAATGCCAAAAAAAAAAAAAAAATCAAACATAAAATAACATGTCAATTTTACAATGTTAAATTGTATCTAATTGTTTTCCAGGGCTAACTGTTGACAGTTTGGAAATAAGTATTTGTTGATGCTTCCCTGGTGGCTCAGACGGTAAAGAATCTTCCTTCAATGCGGAAGACCTGGGTTTGATCCTTGGGTTGGGAAGATCCCCTGGAGAACGGAATGGCTACCCACTCCAGTATTCTTGCCTGGAGAATCCCACGGACAGAGGAGCCTGGAGGGCTACAGTCCATGGGGTCACAGAGAGTTGGACACGACTGAGTGACAAACACAACACAACACCATAACATTTAATGATGCAACCTGAAAT